>NC_045702.1:2411139-2715978 GCF_009834535.1 Camelus ferus | reverse complement strand
TTCAGAGTTCCGTCACATGGACACCACACAGGTTAATTAATTACCCACGTGGCTGATTCCACACTCTGTGGGGATCTTCTGATACCACGTGACCGAAGCCCCCACCCTAAATGACATTGTCAGGCTGTCCAGTGTGACCAGAGCCCCAGGCAAACAGGCTCTCCTATCAGGAAGGGTATTCCAAGGGCTCTGAGGTTACATCCCAGGAGCCGAGCGCAAAGACTGGACCCATTTTCCAGCACTTGTAAATTCCTATCCTCACACTGTTGTATCCCAGTAACTAGCACCCAGTAGACCTTCAATGACACCTTGTTGAATGGAAGAATAAGTGAGATACACTTCTGGAATCGTGTGAAGTCTTGTTAAGTCCCAGCCTGCTCTGGCTCTGCTGTTGGCCCTGTTGTCCCCAACACCCACTTCCAATGATAATTACTGGTTCATATCTCTCTTGTCCAACTTTACCCTAGTTAACAGCTGAGTGAACGTGGCAAAATGTCAAATTCAATATCTTTTCATGATTAAAACCAAAACCTCTTATAATTAGAAATAAAAGAGAATTTTCGTAATCTGATAATCTACAAAATACTTAAGAAAATTTACACTCTATTGAGAGCTTTCCCTCAGAAATCAGACATTAGGTAAAATGCTCACCATTATCACTCCTACTAGCATTGTACTAGAGGTTCCAGCCAGCACAATAAGGCAAGAAAAGGTAATAAAAAACATACAAATGGAACATAAGAAATAGAACGTTATTATTCACAAATGAAAGATTTTATATGCAGAAAGTCCAAAGGAATCTATAGTCTATTAGAATCAATGAATGAACTTTGCAAGATCACTAAATATAAGTCTAATATATAAAAAAAATTGTATTTCTATTCATTAGCAAAAAGTAGAGAATAAATGTAAAACACACACACACACACACACACACACACACACACTAGCATCAGAAACTTCAAATACCTAGGAATAAATTTAACTGTCTGCACTGAGAACTATCAGACATTACTGAAATTAAGTAAGACCTAATGACTAGAGATACATACCATGGTTCATAGACTGGAAGACTCAAGGTTATAAATATCTCCCAATATTGATTTACAGATTCAATGCGGTATCAACAAAAAGCCTAGTAGTGAGTTTGTTTGCTTGTTTTGAAAGATGAAACACTGATTGTAAAACATATTTCAAAATATAAAAGACAAAAAAATGGCCAAGGCTATCTTAAAGAAGAAGAAGAAAGCTGGAGGACCTCCATGACCAGATCCTAGGACCTGCCATAGAGTGACAGTCATTAAGATGTGGTGGCGGTGACACAAGGACATTAACTAGACCCACAGACCAGAACACAGAACTGTCCCAGTGGCCCATTACTGTGTGACAAGTTTCCCCAGTGGACGCTGGTCAGGAGCACAAAGAGCAGCTTTCTTTGCTCCACAATGACTAGGCTTCAGCTGGAGTGGCCCAAACACCAGCGGACTGGCTGGAACAGCCGACTAGAGTCATCTTTCTGGGCCTCAGTCCTCGCCATTGGCTATTTGCATCTGTTCTCCCCCTTGTGGACTCTGTGTGGCTCCCTCTGCCTCCCGCACAGCACGGCGGTCTCAGCAGTCAGATTCTTTACGCAGCACGAAGGTAGAAGGTGCCAGGTGTCTCAGGGCTGAGCCCACAGCTGGTACAGCTGCGCCCACTATATTCCATTGTTGAGAAGGCTCACAAGGAGAGGGAGACGGGGAGATAACCTGCATCTCTTGATGGGTGGAGTGTCATGACATGCATCTGCTATAGGCCCATGTATTATGTGGGGCCACCTCTTTGTGACAAAGGTGACACTGCAACACAGTGGAGAAAGGATAATCTTTTCAATAAATGATGCTGGTCAAATATATATCCAAATAAAAAGTAAAATGCATCTTGATACCTATAGTACACAAGACACACTCAAAAAAATCAATTCAAGGAGGATGTAGGCCTAAACGTGAGAAATAAAATAACCAGGTTTTTAGAAGAAAATCTAGGAGGATACAGCTGTTGGAATAGGCAAGTGTTTCTTAAACAGTACCCACAAAATATTAATCATAAAGCAAAAAGATGATAAACTGAGCTACATTAAAACTAGGAACCTCTACTCATAAAAAGATACTATTAAGAGAGAAAAAAGTCAAGCCACAGAGTGAGGCAGATATTTGTAATACATAAAGGATGGATATTGAAAACATATTTTTAACAACCTATAAATCAATAAGGAAATGACAGACAAACCAATAAATAATAGCAAAATAGGAACTTCACAAACGAAATGTGCCCAATGGACAGTACGCATGTGAAAAGGTGCTCGACTTCATTAGTCAAATCAAAGAAAAGCAAATTAAAACCACAACAAGATATTCTTCCCCACCCACCAGAATGTAAATGGAAAAGACAGACAAAAGGAGCATTAGCAAAGATGTGAAGCCTCTAGCGCACGCGCGCTCTGCCAGTGGGTGCGAACCGGTACAATCACGTTAGAAAACTGTTTGGCGGAACATACACACATACCGTCTCTCCTGGCAGTTTCTCTCCCGGCAGTGTCTCTCTCGATAGAAAATTTCACATATATTCACCAAAACACATGAATAAGAACTTCACAGTAGCACCATCCCCCAAAGCCCAAAACAGGAAACCAAGAACGTTTATAACAGCAGAATGGATAATTGTGTGGTGGTATATCTACACAACAGACTACCACGCAGCAGTGCAAATGGATGGAATACTGACATGCAACACTTGGGTGAATTCCCACAACGCAGTAAACAACAGGAACCAAGGTCCTGCACATTCTGAGTCTCCTTAGATAAAGTTCAAAAATCAGGCAATGTTAATCTATGTGCTGGACGTCGGACAGCACCACCCTTGGCGGGGGCAGGTAACTGCTGGAAGGAACCGAGGCAGCTCCTGAGATGTCAGTCATTTTTGTTTCTTGATCTGGGAGGTGGCTGTGTGATGTGTTCACTTTGTGAAATTCATTGAGCTGTACACTTATGATTTGTATATTTTTCTGTATATGTGTTATGTTTCAATTAGATTCGGTAAAATAAAAGGGGGAAGTCTACTTGCTCAGACATTTGCTTACTCAAATTTCTCCATTTTTCCTAATTAACTGCAAATTAGGAGAGAGAAAAGGGGGTAGGTTGGCTTATGAATTCAAGAGAAAAAAGAGAAAGAGAAAAAAAATTAAAATCGGGGTGTTTACTGAAAACAGTAAACCAAGATACAAAAGGGAAAGGAAGTAATTCTACATCCCCAGTCCTCCCTGTGATGAAATTACGTTTTTGCAATTAGAGTTGGGAATGTCTCATTCTCATTATGTTTTGTATATAGGCCATGAAATCACCCTTCTAGGACACAGGGTAAATTGGAATTATTTTTAGTTCTTATAAGAGCTCCAACTTCAAACAAAATGTCAAGTTTAATGATCCCTCCAACTGCTAAGCTAGAAATCAAATTTTAAACTCATTTATTGTGCCACAGCCAGGTCACCAGTAGACACTGTATTTTCACAAGAAATGGCAGCTCCAGCTATGAGAGCTATGATTTTCTGTACAAGCTGTACCAGTCTTTTTCCAGAGAAAAATGATAACTGCCTCTATTAGAAGAAAAAAGAATCCCTCCCTAGGAATAAATTGAGAAATTAGAGTGCAAGTAACTTCATGAATTGAAATTGATTCTCCCAGGGAAGAATTAAAACTGAATCCCCACCAGAACCCCTACGTGTGAAAGTGGACTTAGATGAATGAAAAGCCTAAATGTGAAAGATATAATGTTCATGGTAGAAAATTCAAGAGAATGTCTCTTGACCTTGAAAGTTGGGAAGAATTTCTTCAACAAAACTTCCAAACCCAAAACCGTGAGGCACATACACGCAACTTGATTACGTCAAAGTAAGGGTTTCTCCTCCTTCACTGTTGGTGGAAATGTAATCTGGTGTAGCCACTATGGGAAATAGTATGGAGATTCCTTAAAAAACTAAAAATAGACTTACTATATGATCCAGCAGTCCCAGTCCAGGGCATATATCTGGAGAAAACTCTAATTGGAAAAGATACCTGCACCCCAATGTTCATAGCAGCACTATTTACAATAGCCAAGACATGGAAGCAACATAAATGTCCATAAAAAGATGATTGAATAAAGAAGTTGTGAGATTTTATACACAAACACACACATTAGAATACTACTCAGCCATAAAAAAGAATGGGGGATAGGGGCCAAGATGACAGAGTAGACGCGAGAAGAGAGGCAGGGCGCAGCCACAGCCACCATGTCCTCCTGTGTGCAGTGCCCAGGCAGGGGCAGGGCCGAGACCTGAATCCGTACCTAAGGGTTTAGCAGCCTCAAAGACCAGACGGAGACTTATTTACAGCCCGAGGCAGATAGGATCCTTCCAGCCTAGTACCAGAGAACTCATGCTGCCAAGACAAACAAGGAGCTGAGTTTTGGCACGGAGCAGGGTGGGGCGGTTCCACGGTCTTCCCCAAGCCTGCCTACAGAATGCTGACCCGAGGCGGAGCGCACAGCTGCACAGAGCAGCGGAATGACCGGTGCCAGGAGAGGGCGGGTGGCCACCTGCCTTCCTGGCAGGAACGCAGCACCTGACCACGGTGCTGGGAGGGGGCACGATCCCCACCTACCTCACCCAAGTGCAGCATCTGACTGTGGCATCAGGAGGGGGAATGATCCACCCGCCCACCACGAAGGAGAGCAGCACCTGACCCAGTGTTGGGAGGGGGCGTGATCTGCTTGCCGACAGGCACTGGGAGCAGCACAGACGAGGGCACCAACGGAGGGCCTCTGGAAACAGCAAGCTGAGTTCACGAAACAGGACGCAGACAGAAAGACTTCTCAATAAAATCATTAAGAGCACACAGTCTCCAGGGGAACACATCCCTTTTTCTTCTTAATCTTTTTTTTTTTATCTATTACCTTTTCAATCTTTAGTTTTTAAACAATTGTATATGTCTACAGTTTTAATTGCTTTAAAATATTTCTTTTAAAATAACTTTATTATTATTATTTTTAAAAATCCACCTCATTTCATTTTTATTTCTCTTGGTTTTGATCACCTGTTATTGATTATACCTAGGTTTCAAATATTGTTTTTTGATTTTTCTCCTTTTTTAAGGTTTTTAAAAGATGTCTCAACTCGATTGCTATTCTGCTTCAACTTGCTTTTCTATTATTCATCATACACTGTTTTCAAACCTTTTTTCCTCCCTTCTTTTAAAATTCTCTCTTGTTTTATCTCTTTAAAAATCTGTTCTATTTTCTATTACCTTTTAAAATTTTACTTTTTAAACAATTGTATATGTCTCCAGTTTTAATCCGTTTAAAACTTTTCTTTTAAAATATTTTTATTATTATTATTTTTAAAAATCTACCTCATTTTATTTTTATTTTTCTTGGTTTTGATCTCCTGTTATTGATTATACACAGGTTTCAAATATTGTTTTTTGATCTTTTCTCCTTTTTTTAGGGTTTTTAAAAGACGTCTCAACTCAGTTGCTGTTCTGCTTCAACTTGCTCTTCTATTATTGATTATACATTGTTTTCAAACCTTTTTTTTCCTCCCTTCTTTTAAAATTCTCTCTCTCTCTTTTTAAAGTTTTACTCCTGGATAGGCTTTAGATAGATAAATAAATAAACTCCCTAAGTACCACAATAGATAACTGATACTCCATAAGCCACAGTGCCAGAGAGATATGAGCAATATGAAGAAGCAGAGGAATCACTCCCAATTAAAAGAGCAAGAGAAATCCCCTGAAAGGAAGATCAAGGAAATAGACATTGATGGCCTACTAGATCAAGATTTCAAAAAAGGAGTGATCAAAGTACTGAAGGAACTAAAAGAGATAGTGTTTAGAGATATAAAATATGTCAAAAATGAAACTGAAGCTATAAAGAAGAGCCAAGTAAAGTTGGTAAACTCATTTGCTGAGATGAGAGCTGACCTAAAGGCTGTACAAAGCAGGCTGGATAATGCAGAGGAACGAATAAGTGAACTAGAAGACAGGACAACAGAAAGCACCCAATCAGAACAGCTCAGAGAAAAACAAATAAAAAACAATGAAAACAATATAAGGGACCTATGGGATAATATAAAGGGTGCCAATCTAAGCATAATAGGGGTTCCAGAAGGGGAAGAAAGAACCAAGGGGATTGAAAAGGTATTTGAAGAAATCATGACTGAAAACTTCCCAAACCTAGAGAAGAAATCAGATATCCAAGTACAAGAAGCTCAGAGGGTCCCAAACAGGAAGAACCCAAACAGACCTACACCAAGACATATCATAATCAAGATGGCCATAGTCAAGGATAAAGAAAGGATCTTAAAGGCAGCAAGAGAAAAACAAAGAGTGAGTTACAAGGGAACCCCCATAAGGCTCTCAGCTGATTTCTTTACATAAACACTACAGGCCAGAAGGGAGTGGCAAGATATATTCAAAGTCCTGAATGAAAAACAGATGCAGCCTAGGATACTCTATCCAGCAAGGCTATCCTTTAGAATAGAAGGAGAGATAAAGAATTTCACAGACAAGCAAAACCTAGAAGAGTTTAGCAACAATAAACCAATGCTAAAAGAAATATTGACAGGTCTACTCTAAATAGAAAAGAAGCAGGATGTTACAAAAATGAGAAACTCATAACTGGAAAGGTGATAACTATCATGAATTACAAATAGAATAAACACAAAATTGTAAAAGAAGGCATCTAAGTCATTAAGAGTGGGAGAGGGAAGCAAGAAAATATAGAGTACTTTTTTTTTCTTTTCTAAATTTTTTGTTCTCAGTGGGATGGATTTGAGCTTATATTACTAACTGTTTAATACAAACAGTTCTAGTAATGGGTTAATAGACTTACAAAAAAGGGTAACCACAAGCCAAAAACCTACAAGTGAGTCACAAAAACTAAATAAAATCCAAGATAATGCAAAGGAAAATTACCAAACCACAAAAGGAAGAAGAAAGGAACAAAGAGGAAATACCAAATCAACTGCAAAAATAAGTTCAAAATGGCAATAAACACACATCTATCATTAATTACTGTAAATGTTAATGGACTAAATGCACCAATCAAAAGATGGAGAGTGGCAGACTGGATAATAAAGCAATGAACCTTCCATATGCTGCATACAAGAGACCCACTTTAGGGAGAAGGACTCATACAGACTGAGAGTGAAAGGATGGAAAAGGATATTCCATGCAAATGGAAAAGCTGAAAAAGCAGGTGTAGCAGTACTGATTTCAGACAAACTAAACTTTAAAACAAAGGCCATAAAGAAAGATAAAGAAGGACATTTTATAATGATTAAAGGAGTGATACAAGATGAGGATATTACACTCAGTTAATATATATGCACCCAATATAGGAGCACCTAAGTACATAAAACAGTTACTAACAGAGATAAAGGGGGAAATTGATGGGAATACAATCATTGTCAGAGATTTTAACACCACATTAACAGCACTAGACAGATCTTCCAGACAGAAAATAAATAAGGCAACAGAGAAATTAAATGATACAATAGAAAAATTAGATTTGATGGATATTTTCAGAGCATTACACCCCCCAAAAATAGGATATACATTCTTTTCAAGTGAACGTGGAACATTTTCTAGGATTGATCATGTACTTGGGCACAAAAGAAGCCTCAACAATTTTAAGAAGATAGAAATTATCTCAAGCATCTTTACCAGTGGGTCAACGATGAAATCAAAGTTGAAATTAAAAAATACGTTGAGACAAATGAAAATGAAAACACAGCCACACAAAATTTATGGGACACAGCAAAGGCAGTGCTAAGAGGGAAGTTTATAGTGATACAGACCTTCCTCAAAAAGAAGAACAATCTCAAATAAACAATCTAACCCACCAGCTAAAAGAATTAGAAAAAGAAGAGCAAAAAAAACCAAAAGGCAGCAGAAGGAAAGAAATAATAAGGATCAGGGAGGAAATAAACAAAATAGAGATTTAAAAAAAACCAGAGAAAAAATCAATCAAACCAAAAGCTGGTTTTTTGAAAAAGCAAATAAAATCGACAAACCTCTGGCCAAACTCACAAAGAAGAAAAAAGAGAGAGCACAAATAAGCAAAATAAGAAAGGAAAATGGAGAAATTACAACCAATAACATACAAATACAGAATATCATACGAGACTATTATGAAAAACTGTATGGAACCAAACTGGATAACCTAGAGGAGATGGACAAGTTTCTGGAACCATACAGTCCACCAAGACTGAATCAAGAAGAAACTGACCACTTGAACAAACTGATCACTAGAAATGAAATTGAATTAGCAATAAAAAACCTCCCTACAAATGAAGTCCAGGACCAGACGGCTTCATTGGGGAATTCTACCACACATACAAAGAAGAACTCATACCAGTCCTTCTCAAACTCTTCCAGAAGATTGAAAAGGAGGGAATACTCCCAAACTCATTCTATGAAGCCACCATCACCCTGATACCAAAACCAGGCAAAGACACCACCAAAAAACTAGAATTATATACCAATATCACTGATGAACATAGATGCAAAAATCCTCACCAAAATATTAGCAAATAGAATCCAACAGCACATAAAAAAGATTATACATCATGACCAAGTGGGGTTCATCCCAGGGACACAAGGGTGGTTCAACATACGCAAATCAATCAATGTAACACATCACATCAACAAGAGAAAGGACAAAAACCACATGATCATCTCAGTAGATGCGGTAAAAGCATTTGATAAAAATCAACACCCATTTTTGATAAAAACTCTTACCTAAAGCAGGTATAGAGGAAACATATCTCAACATAATAAAAACTATATATGACAAACCTACAGCCACCATAGTACTCAATGGTGAAAAACTCAAAAGCTTCCCTACTAAAATCTGGGACAAGACAAGGCTGCCCACTATCACCACTCCTATTCGACATAGTCTTGGAAGTCCTAGCCACAGCAATCAGGCAAGAGAGAGAAATAAAAGGGATCCAAATTGGAAAAGAAGAGGTAAAAGTGTCACTATATACAGATGACATGATATTATATATAGAAAACCCTAAAAGGTCCACACAGAAACTACTAGAAATAATTGAAGAATTCAGCAAGGTAGCAGGTTACAAGATTAATGTTCAAAAATCAGTTGTATTTTGTTACACTAACGATAAATCAACAGAAAAAGAAAGTAAAGAAACAATCCCCTTTAAAATAGCACCTAAAGTCATAAAATACGTAGGAGTAAATCAAACCAAGGACGTGAAAGACTTACACGCAGGAAAGTGTAAAACACTGATGAAGGAAATTAAAGAAGACTTAAAAAAATGGAAAGATATCCCATGATCCTGGATTGGAAGAATCAATATTGTTAAAATGGTCACACTGCCCAAGGCAATCTACAGATTTAATCCAATCCCTATCAAATTACCCAGGACATACTTTCACAGAACTAGAACAAATCATAATAAAATTTATATGAAACCACAAAAGACCTAGAATTGCCAAAGCTTACTGAAGGAAAAAAAAAGAGGCTGGAGGAATAACTCTCTCAGACTTCAGACAATACTATAGAGCTACAGTCAGCAAGACAGCACGGTATTGGTACAAAAACAGACATATAGACAAATGGAACAGAATAGAGAGCCCAGAAATGAAACCACAAACTTTTGGTCAACTAATCTTCGACAAAGGAGGCAAGAATATACAATGGAATAAAGACAGTCTCTTCAGCAAATGGTGTTGGGAAAACTGGACAGCAGCATGTAAAACAATGAAGCTAGAACACTCCCTTACATCAGACACAAAAGTCAACTCAAAATGGATCAAAGACTTAAACATAAGACAAGACACAATAAACCTCCTAGAAGAAAATATAGGCAAAACATTATCTGACATACATCTCAAAAATGGTCTCCTAGGGCAGTCTACCCAAGCAATAGAAATAAAAGCAAGAATAAACAAACGGGACCTAATGAAACTTACAAGCTTCTGCACAGCAAAGGAAACCATAAGTAAAACGAAACAACCACCTACAGAATGGGAGAAAATTTTTGCAAGTGAAACCGACAAAGGCTTGATCTCCAGAATATATAAGCAGCTCATACGACTCAATAAGAAGAAAACAAACAACCCAATCCAAAAATGGGCAGAAGACCTAAACAAGCCATTCTCCAAGGAAGAGATACAAATGATCAATAGGCACACGAAAAATGCTCAATATCACTAATTATCAGAGAAACGCAAATCAAAACTACAGTGAAGTATCACCTCATATCAGTCAGAATGGCCATCATTCAAAAATCCACAAGTGACAAATGCTGGAGAGGCTGTGGAGAAAAGGGAACCCCTACACTGCTGGTGGGAATGCAGTTTGGTGCAGCCACTGTGGAAAACAGTATGGAGATTCCTCAAAAGACTAGGAATAGACTTACCATATGACCCAGGAATCCCACTCCTGGGCATATATCCAGAAGTACCCTACTTCAAAAAGACATCTGCACCCCAATGTTCATAGCAGCACATTTACAATGGCCAAGACATGGAGACAGCCTAAATGTCCATCAACCAATGACCGGATAAAGCAAATGTGATATATTTATACAATGGAATACTATTCAGCCTTAAAAATGACAACACAACGCCTTTTGCAGCAACATGAATGTTCTTGGAGAATGTCATTCTAAGTGAAGTAAGCCAGAAGGAGAAAGAAAAATACCATATGAGATCGCTCATATGTGGAATCTAAAAAAAAAAAAAAAAGAACATAAATACAAAACAGAAACAGACTCATAGACATAGAATACAAACTTATGGTTGCCAAGGGGACAGGGGGTGGGAAGGGACAGACTGGGACTTCAAAATTTGTATGACAATAAGGCATATGCAGAATAGACAAACAAGATTATACAGTGTAGCACAGGGAAATATATACAAGATCTTGTGGTAGCTCACAGCAAAAAAAAATGTGACAATGAATATGTGTATGTTTTCATGTATAACTGAAAAATTGTGCTCTACACTGGAATTTGACACAACATTGTAAAATGACTATAACTCAATAAAAAAACTTTATTAAAAAAAAAAAAAGAATGTGGGGTAGAGCTCAGTGGTAGAGTGTGTGCTTAGCATGCATGAGGTCCTGGGTTTAATTCCCAATATCTCCATTAAAAAAAGAGAGAAAGAGCAAAAAAAAAAAAAAAAAAAAGATGAAATAAAGCCATTTGCAGCAACATGGATGGACCTCGAGGTGATCATACTAAGTGAAGTAAGTCAGATAGAGAAAGACAAATACATGACATCACTTACATATGGAATCTAAAAAAGGATACAAATGAACTTATTTACAAAACGGATACTCAGACACAGAAACAAACTTCTGGTTAGCAAAGGGGAAGTGAGGGGGGAGGGATAAATTAGGAGTTCAGGATTTGCAGACACAAACTACTATACGTAAAATAGACAAAAAACAAAGTCCTACTGTACAGCACAGGGAACTAGATTCAATAGCTTGTAATAGCCTATAGTGAAAAGCAATATAAAAAAGAACATATAGATGTATGTTGACTGAACATGATGCTGTACACCAGAAACTAACACAACACTGTAGATCAACTATGCTGCAATAAAAAATAAAATAAGATAAAATAAAAAGTATGGGTTTCCCTTCCACGGACACCCTGGGCTCAGTTGTGGCAGACAGCGGGGATGGGGGGAGACAGTGTAACATCCAAAACTGACACACAATTAAAAAGCATTCTTGCACCAGCCACAAGGATGCCAGCGCCAACAGGAAATGGGTAAAGGGGCCCAATAGCTTGGTTAACAGAAAGGAAACCCAGAGAGGCATTCAGCAAATGAGGAAGTGCCCGCGCCACCATTAATCAGAGGAACACGGATTAAAACAGTGCGCTATCACTTTACATTCGTCTGATTGACAAAAGCTGGAGGTTTGGAGACGCCAAGTGCCACAGGCCCCTGGTGACGCAGGCCCCCCCGGGTGCTGGTGGCAGCGCGGCCCAAGGTCCCCTGGCACCGCTTAGTCGGGCCAGGTCTCCGCATGCCTGGTACCTGGCAGTGACACGCGGCAGTGTACCCCCTGGATATCCACACCCAGTCCATGTCGTCTTGCTGCCCCTTCCCTGTGGGGACAGTACACTCGCACCCCGTCCATGCTGGTTGGTCCAGGTGACAGGCCTTGGCCTGTGTGATATGAAGGGCAGGACAAAAGCAGAGGCTCAAATGTGCCTGAGTGTTTTGGCTTCACCCCTTGTGGTCCAATCGTTTGTCATCAGAGGAACATGCCCAGGGTGGACACTGGTCCAAGGGAAAGGAAGAGGTGTGTGGAGCAGGCCTGGGCCCACCCCGCAGCCTGGAGCCGGGCTCTCCAGTCCAGGCACGCCCAGGAGACCCCTCACCAGCTGCCCACCGCAGGCCTGTAAGAAGGAAAGCCGAGGTCTTGTCGTCGTAGCACCGCGGTTAAGGACAGCGTAGCAATCACTGATCCAGGGGGCCAGGCCCAGGAACTCACGGCAGGGTCACCGTGCTGTCCAGGCGCGGTGAGCTGAGTGGTGTCCCCCCGAAGACGCATACACCCAGAACGTGCAAACGTGACCCTGACTGGGCACAGGGTCTTCGCACGTGTGACTGGACGCGAGCTCGTCCTGGATTAGTGTGCGCCCCGAGTCCAGTGGCGGGCATCCTTACAGGAGGGACAGGGAGGGAGACACACAGGGAGGGAGGCCGAGGCCCGGGCAATGCGTCTCTGGGGTGATGAGTGCCACGGGAACCACCGAGAGCCAGGAGCGGGGCCTGGACAGACTCCCCCCAGAGCCTCCAGACGGAGCCAACCCTGTGGACACCTTGACTTTGAGCTTCTGGATCCAGAGCTTGAGAGAGTAAGTTTTTGTCTTGTCTTTGTTTTTCAGGCAGCCAGTCTGTGGTGCTTTGTTATAGCAACTCTCAGAAACAGATACGCCGGGTGAGGTGGCCACCGTGAGGGAACTGCGGGGATCACTAGCCCAGGGAGGCTCCCAGATCTCAGCCCTGGTGCTGCTGCCCCTCGGCGGACGGGGGCGCCAGGAGCCTCTCCTTGTCCAGGTGGGGCTGGACAAGGGATCTTCCGCGCCCTCTGGGTCCGGCTGGACAGCAGATGTGACGCACTGGTGACGTCTGAGATGCGCAAAGGAGGAGGGTCAGGGGGGCAGATGATCGCATCCCTGACCTCATCCCGGGGGGAGGACGCTGCCCCCCACGACCAAGGGTCGCAGCTGAGACGGCGAAGCCACAGGTGCGAGCCTGGAGGCCCGGCCCACGCACCACCTCAGCCCCTGGCGACCTGTGCCGACTCGCACGGACTTCCCAAAGCACCGCCTGCCCACAGTCATCCGAGCTGCGCCTGACGTCACACGGGCCCCCAGAGCCTTCAGAGCGGAGGAAGGACGGCTCGTGTGAGACAGAATGCATGTTAAAGTCCTGGCCTCGGCAGGTCACAGGGACTCACCCGTCCGCACAGGTCGATGAGTTAACACCGTACTAACCCAGGCTCTTCTCTGCAGGCTGCACTGGCGTTCTGGGTGGCGACTGCTTGGTGACGGATTAAAAGGCTTCCGTTGGCGCTCTTTCTAAGGGAACCCTTGGCTAAATTCTGCGACTAGAAAACGGCATGCATGCTTATCAACAGAGCTGTGCAAACAGCACGTGGCCCCTGCAGGACGGCAAACACGGCCCGGGGGATCCAGGGCGCAGCTCGGTACTGGACGGCGCTTCTCAGACAAGAGCTTCTCCGCAGGGTCTCAGCCCACTCAGAGTGCCACAGCAGAATACCCTAGACTTGGCGGTTTATGAACCCGAACCTGATTCCTCACAGCTCAGGGGGCTGGGGAGGCCGGGGCCACGACGCTGGCAGACTCGGGGTCCAGAGAGAGCTCACCTCCTAGACGGCTGCTTTTCACTTGAGCCGCACAGGACGGAAGTGGGCAGGGAGTTCTCGGGGTTTCTTTGGTAAGGACACTCACTCCATTCGGGGGGCTCCACCCTCCCACGGGCCCCACCTCCCAACACCGTCACACCGTGCGTTTCAACACAGGGGTTCTGCGGAAACGCAGGTGTGCAGTCGTGGCACAGGCAGCTCCGGCCTGGCCCTGGTGACCTTGCCGGGAGAGCCCAGCTCCCTCGCAGACCGCGCCCTCCCGTGGGGGCCTGGCCACCGCCACCCTAATTACTTTGGTTTGTATTTGCTCCATCAAGGCAAGGGCTATGTCTTCACAGAGCTGGGAACAGATTCATTACGTTCATTAGAGCGACGACAGGACGTGGGCTGGGGGGCGGTCCAGCCACACGTGCTCCTCAAACCCTGACGGCTGGCAGCTGCGGGTGAGGTGGCTTGGTTGTCACCATTTTATAGCTACATTTTTTTCCCCATCCAGACGTGAATTCTTTAATGTATCTTTGCATCTAGACCGCTCCTTTGGGAAAGTAACTTTAGTGGGTGGGATTCTGTTTTTCCTCCAGAAATAAAGGTCCCATGAAGGAATTGCCGGATAACTCTGCATCAGGGGTCAGGCTTGTGCTGTGGGCCTATTCGCATCTCTGCAGACTGTTTCCTTCAGGAAAGGGCTCATTTCCTTCAGGAAAATGTTAATTAAAAAAAAAGTTTATAGCACACTGTGCCTGAAATGTATCATTTAGTTCTTGGGAGATGTGTGTGATTATTCAATTAATGACCCCCCCGGAGCCTGGGAGGAGGGGGACCTGGCAGGAAAGCGTAGCAGGACGTCTTCACCTCCCACTTTGGGGGAGGAACCCTGGAGAAAATTGGTCTGGAAGCCGGGGGTTACTGGAATGGATGGGGGGGGGGTCACAGACGTGGGACCCTAATGTGAGCCTGGCCTCCCCAGTGAAGGGGCAGGGCCTGGCTGTCCAACGTCCGGCAAAGGCGCTGATCTGAAAATGGGGTGACTTCGCACCTGTGCCCTGAGCTGCTCTGAGATCCGCCCCCACAAGGACAGACTCACGTCCCAGCTCGGGGCCGGCGAGGCTGAGGGAGGAAGAGGTCCCCTTGGAGGAGCTCGGGGCAGGGCATCCCCTGACGGCCACCCCTCCGTTCAGCAGCTGCGTCTCCTCTTGAGCGATCCAGGAAGGAACCTGGCTTGCGCGTGCTGTGCTGCCGCGGGGAAGTGCCCTTGGAACCGGAGGGTGACTCCCGCGGCGGCGCTCTAGAAGCAGAGGCTCTTGTCACAACTTCAGTCTCCCTGGAGGCAGATGATAACCAAGCCGGCCAGCAATAACACGCTCATCCGTGCTTCAGGCGTACCTCTGACAAATACGAGTTAAGGAATTGCTATTAATTCAAAAGTCACAAAAAGACCTGATAGCATGGGTCAGAAAACTGTTTACCGCTGTCAGGCGAGAACCAGCAGGAAGACAGAGGAGCAGCTGGTCCAAGGGGTGTTTAAGGGACAGAGACTCGCCGTCAACCGAGAGAGGAAGGCCTGGCGACAGGACGCAGGGGGTGTGACCGCTCAGCCTCCATCAGGGGGGTCTGAAGCCGCTCTGGGGTCCCTCTCTCCTGGGCTGTGAAATCACAACAAGTAACCAATGTGTGGAGTTAACCTAACCCTACAGGGAGGTAAACAGGCAGCACTTGTCGGGGTTGCAGCGTTTTAATCAAACACACATGAGTGACAGCTACGCCCCCAGGGGTGTGGGCTGAGCGCTCACGGACGCGCAGCAAGGTGCCGAACTGCTCAGGCAGGCTGATTAGGGACACTCCGTGTGGCACCGACAATTAAGCAACGACACAACGTCCACTGTTGCTTTCCCGCAAGCCTGGGGCGGTTCTTGCCTCCTCCCGCCTTCGCACACACGGGGCGCCGCGGAGGGGCCGGCTTGGAGGGAAGGGAGGCGTGCGCTTGCGCCGGAGGACCCGGGCAGTGCGAACACCGGCACCGAGTGGCCGTGCGAACGGCGGCGGGAGGGGGTAGGAAGGGCGCTCGGAGGCAGGAAAGTCTCTTCAGGAAACTGAGTGTGGAAGTCCCGGGGCGGCTCTCCAGGCCGTCGGGGCGGCAGGGGGCGGCTCGTCACGGCAGAGGAAGCGGCTGGTGCAAAGGCAGGTAGGGAGCGTGGTGGACGCAGAGGCGTGCCCGCGTGGGGCTCGGGGCGGCCGGGGCTCGGGCCGCAGAGCTGGGGGAGCACGGCGCGGAGGCTGACCCCTCAAGTTCTGGGTCGGGCAGCCGGGGCCACACCTAGACCTGCCCCATGTTGTGTGACTCAGAGCAGGAAGCTCAACCTCTCTGAGCTTTGCCTCCCTCGTCTGTGATACGGGTCTCGTACTGATCTACCAGCCTCAGCAGAGATCAGGAGACGATGTAAAGGTGAGGCATTTTGAGCTGCACCTGCCTCACGGTAACCTTCAGTGAATGTTAGTATCATAGCCGTTGCCATGAAGCTAGCCGGGGGTACATGTCGACAAGGACACTCCTAAATGTCTCCTGCTGGGCAGTGAGGGCTTCCGTCCTGCAGCGGATGGGAGGGAAGTCCTGGAAAAGCTATGCAAGGGAGTGGATGATGAAGTCTGGGCAGAGCAGCTGAGAGCTGGGGCAGGTGTCCAGCCCTGAGGCCCAGGGCCCCCAGTTTGGGAAGGAGTGGGCCTTTCTCATGTTCAGCGACAGCAACAAAAATCTTCAGGGGCTGCACTAGGACCTCGGCTGGCTCAGGGACAACCTCGCTGCAAAGCAGGCTACAGCACAGGCCAGGGCTTCTCAAGCTGGGTGCAGGAGAATCACCGAGAGGCAGTTTTTAACTTTGATGTCTGCACCACACCCAGGCCAAAGGAACCAGATGCTCTGGGGTGAGTTCCCAGCGTCAGCCCCCACTCCCCGGACATCTCAGGGGCCTGAGGGCGACGAACAGGACAGTATCGCTCCTGATCATCAGGGGAGTTTGGGACACGAGGCCTCAAGGAACGCAGATGTGCGTGAGGATGAAAAACAAGCGAGGCTCAGGTCGGAAGGCCTGGGGTTTGGCCTCAGGGCCACGGCTATCCAAGCCAAGTCACAAAGCACATCGACAGACTGTCCACTGGCCAAAACCCCAGGCCAACAAAGACACCCCTATAAACAAGACATTCCAGGGCCTGGAGGCCACCTCTCAGTGGCCCAGGGCACAGGCCAGATTGCTATCCAGGTAAAGTGAACTCTTCACAGCACAGCCTCTGGACTTCCATTTTCTTTCTGCTTTTCTACATTTTCCATAAAGACCAATTTTACTTGTATGATTCTTGCTAATATGATTAAGAGCCAGGACTCTGGAACCTGCCAGCCAGCCTGTGTCCCCTCCCGGCTGCTCAGAAAGTGAGGACATGTGGGCAAAGCTGCAGAAGTGGCAGCTGGGGCCCTGGACTTTCTGTGACCACCCCCAGGCCTCTGCCCTCCTCAGTGTGTGCAGAAGCTGAGCCGGCCCCAGGGACCTTCCCGACTGTCTCCCACCTGCCCCACGGCCCTGTCTTCTGGAGAACGAAGTAGTCGCTAGACAGGTTACGACCCGATTCCATGCAGCTCTGAGCAACCTTACTTCATGCTCGGTGTCACTAAAATCAGCCTCTTCAGTCAAGGCCACATGGGGCCACATACGTCCTCTCTGTCGGCTGTGGCAGGTTCTTAGTAAATGTCAGCTGCCCCCAAAACCAAGCCACGTTGTCCACCAGCACTTTCTCTTGCCAGTGGCACCTGCAGGAGTGGGAGGTGGGCCCACCCTCTGCAGAACCAGAAGCCACAGAAGCAGCTGCTGGTGGGGCAGCAACCTTCCCAGGCTGGCGCCCTGGGCAGGGGGTCTGGCTGCAGCTCCCCAGGCAGAGGCCCGTCCCAGCTGGGCCCGCCGAGCGAGCGGGAGAGGCTGCCCCTGTCGATGACGCGTGTGGCCTGCCTTTCCGTCGGGAAGCAGCGGCGTGGCAGGGCGCTGCCAACGGCCTGTCCGCCAAGATAATGGAGAGGCCTCCCCAGTTACGTTGCCCTAAATCGGAACACAGGCAAAAGGAAAAGCCCAGAGATGAAGAAGAAGATGCCGGGGGTGGGGCCCAGGCCTGATCCTCCCCCCACCTCCATCCATACCTGGACGCCTGGCCCTGTGGCCTCCACTTGCTGACCTGGGTGTGACCCACAGGCCCACATCTCTCCTGATGCTGATTCAAACGGTCCAGGCCCTGCGGTGAGCCCAGTCTTCCCATGATGTCCCTCCCAACCTGCCTGAGAAACCGCACTGATGCTCATGCTCTTCGACCCAGTGGCATCCTAGGCTCACCGGGTCGAAGGAGCAGCAGCTGCACCCCGGGCAGGCCGGAGCTGCTCCCGGCCACCTGCTGGTCCTCCTGCTGCCGCGGCCCCGCGCGGTCCCTCCAGGCCACGCCGGTGCCTCGGGCAGGGTGCTCAGACTGGAAGGCGCAGCTCTGGGGGCATAAAAATGGGAGGCTGTAGAGACAGGCTCATTCAAGCACCATCCAAGGGGTCTGGGGACTGGGATAACTGGACCCCAAGAATGGAACCCCATTGGGCCAACCCTGCCTAACGGGACTGGGGAGGGCCCGCCTGGCGGCTCCCAGTGCTTCCTGACCGCGGTGCTGCTCAGATTCCCCGACATCTCAGGGAGCCTGAAAGAGACAAACAGTTCAGCATCCGCGGCCCAGCGGGGCCCTGTGCCTCTCGGGGCTACGTGACTGGGGTTGAAGCTGTGCACGGAGCCTGGAGGGGTGGGGCCCAGCCGCTTCCCAGACCAGCCTCCGCACAGAATGCAGAGTCATGAGCCCAGAGGCCTTCTTCCAGCTTCTGGGAAGCCTGCGGGGACCCTTGCTCACATGCACCCCAACACCGGTGTCCCTCCTGGGGAGCCCAGGAGCTCCCCTCTCTCCCCTCCGCCCACGGGGCCTGTGGCCCTTCTCCAGCCACCCTGACCCCTCAGCTGCCTCGGAAGCCTTGGAGGACCGGGTTTGTCTAAGGGACGTCTGTGCCGGTCTGGGTGTCCGTCCACGAAGGACAAGGAGGAGCAGAGAGACGCTGATGGCAGCTGCAGACAACAGCATGAGGTGAGGCGCTTGCTTGCTTCATGGAAATCAGTTACTTAGGCCCCTTTCTAGAACAAAGAGAAATGTGTCTTTGGTTTTCCAGTTCATGCCTCTGAAAAGGGTAAAACGATCAAGCACACAGAATCACCCTTCTCAAACCCCCGCCCCTCCTCCCCTCCGGCCTCTCCTGACCCTTGTCATGACAAGACAAGACAATTTTAAGCGCACAGTTTTTCTCTGCCCGCCTGGGCCTCCTGCCTGCTCTCTGGAGTGTAATCTGCATCGGCACTGTGCGTTCACCAGAAATGCCTGCTCAACCATAAAGGTCAAGTGTTCTCTCTTCTGGCACCAGCCATGGAACTCCTTAGAAGGTAGCAGTCCTCTCTCAACCCTGCACAGGGGTCAAGGTGACCCACCGCTCGCCCTGGGCGTGCAGACATCTTTGGTGGACCTTGTGTACAATGCCGGCGCATCACTTCCCTTAGAGGCAGCAACCGGTGCAGAACAGGCTGTTCAGACGACCTGGGGAGACACTGGGCCTCACCTAACAGAAGGTCTTAGCTCAAGTGCTTAGACGCTTTTCTAGAACAAAGAGAAGTGTGGCCTTACTAGTGCTGCTAGCTACCGCGTTCTGTGTGTTCCGCCAGGCTCGCACTTCCTGCGTTATCAGACGCAAGCCTGCTGCCTCAGACAGAATCAATGACGACTAGGCAGCTGGAAACCATTGCTCAAACATGCGGCCCTGTAAGGCCAACGACCGCAAGCGTGCAGCTCTGGGTATGGAAGACCATTTCCCGGACCGTAACAGACCAGTAAGACAGGCGGGCAGAGGCCTTGGGCCACTGCTAGCAGGCCCAGTCCAGTAACAGGCGGGGAGTGGCGCATCAGCGGAGGCCTCGCCTGACCCTGGAGCGAGCACTCCCGGCGCCTTGGGACAAATCGGCCAGGAAACGCCTTCCAAACCTGAGTCAAAATTAGGACCGAAAGGGAAGGGATTGCGAAATAAAAAATGTTGCACCATCCAGTTCTACAAGAACCAAGTCAAGAGCCGCTGCAGTTCACATCCTGAAAGGAATTCAGGGCCAAGGTCAGGAGGAGGCACTTTGGTCTCTGGAAAACTGATAAAATTGGCCCTCAGATGGTTAGATATTCTCAAGAGAAAGTTTTAAGAACCCGATGTCTTGCATCTTCCCCTACTTAGACAAGCACTCAAACCATCGACTAAGATACCTGCTCCCTGGGACCAGCAGGAGCTTCTACCCAGATGAGTGCTTGGCTGCACATTCCCCCTTCCCCCCAGATTACAGCTATGCTGACCTCCCCACCCCTTGCCTCTTCGGAGCAGTCCTCAGAGTTCTCTGTGAGAAAACGTCTCCCGGGTTATAACCCCCAGATTCACTCCAATAAAACCTTCCATTTCTTTCTTAGATTGACCGTGGATTAATTTTTTTGTCCACGGGGACCAGAGGCAAAGAGACTGTGAACACTCACGGGAGAATGGGCGCTCAGGGGCCTGACGGCCTGGCCCATTCCCGGCTCTGCATGATTTTGAGCAAGACTTAACCTCAGTTGCCAGCTATAAAATGGGGCGACTGCCACTGTTGTGGACTGAAATGTGTTCTCCAAAAGTCATGTGTTGTAGCCCTAACCCTCAGTGTGACTGAATTTGGAGATGAAGACTTTAGGATAGTAATTCAGGTTACACGAGGTCATAAGGGTGGTGGACCTTGTAAGAAGAAACACCAGAGCGCTCTTCTGAATGCACGCAGAAAAGAGGCCGCAGGGGCAGACAGCAAGAAGACGCCGTCTGCAAGCCAGGAAGAGAGGTCTCCGCTGGACCGACCCTGATGGCACCTTGATCTTGGACTTCCAGCCTCCAGAGCTGTGAGTACCCAGTTCTGTGTACTCAGGGACCTCAAACTGAGGTCCAGTTTGTCCTGGGCACCTGAGCTGACCGAGATGGCCACCAGCTCTGCAATCCAGCCATTGGGCTCAGACACTCCATCGCCTTCTGCAGGCTCAGCCCATCACGGCAGCCAGAGCAGGTGGCTAAGGACACCAGACAACCCTGCACGTGCCAGCTGCAGTCACCACGGTGATTTGGGAACCGGGAATGAACACACAAACCACTGCTTTGCCTCACATTCCTTCCGTCCACCGAAAGTGTGCATTCAAATTCAAGCACCGCCATCACAATCAGTATTCAGGAAGGTTTCGAATCCCCGGCCGGACCCTGCACTCCCAGGCGCGGCCGCTGGGTGGCACCCCACACGCAGCATGGCAGGTCTGAAAGGCTGAATCCAATTTTAATTCAGCTTGAAAGTCAGAGGCAGTGCAAGCTGTTTTTGCTTTAAATGCACCTTTATGGTTGTGGTAGGATGACATTTCCCCTTAATGGTTGAAAATTTAGTGTCTGACTTAAGATGTGCTGTAACCATAAAATATTCACCAAGAGTGAAGACCTAACACCAAAAGAAAGTGAACTAGTGTAAACACACTTTCATATGGCCTGCACACTGGAAGGGTATTCGGTACCCTGGGTTACACGACATTGGTAATTTCCTCTGTTTCCTGTGACACCTTTCACGTGGCTCCAGCATGTTTAAATTGCACATGCAGCCCACAGAGCATTTCTACCTGGGACCCTGGAGTCACCTCCCTCCTTCCTTCTGACTCAGCCAGAAGCACATGAAGTCAGGACACAGAGGGCCTTCTCTGGTGCTGGGGCGGGGGGGTGGTGGGAGAGGGACTGAGGTCCAGAGGGGCAATGTGCAAGGTCAGGGCAGACTTCTGTGGTCTTACAAGACTCCATGTAACCAAGGACTCATCTTGGGCCTCTGGTTATGGGCTGGGTCCCCCATCAATTCAAGCAGCATTGACAGCACCAGGCGCACTGGCCTGCAACGGAGCAGCACCAGGAATGGAGGACCCCATGCAGGCCCAGAGTGACAGGGAGGCGGGGAGCTGGCATGTCTGAAGTCAGCAGGGCAGGCTGGTAGACTGGAAATCCAGGGAAGAGCTGGCGCTGCAGCTCGAGTGAGTCTGAAGGCCGTCTGCTGACAGAACGCTCCTTCTTCAGGGAACTGCAGTCTTTTTCTCTTAAGACCTTCAACTGCTTGGGCAAGGCCCACCCACATTATGGAGGGCAATCTGCCTTACTCAAAATCTGTTGATTTACATGTTAATCTCATCTAAATTATACCTTCACAGCAACATGTGGACTGGTGTTTAACCAATTATCAGCACTATGGCCCAGCCAAGCTGACACAAAAAATTTGCCATCAAACCACCCTGACATCCAGGAAACCAAGAGCTGATGTTGGCTGCCTCCAGCTGTTGGTGAGTCCTTTCTGGTTGGCTGGTGCTTCCCTTGCCCTCCTGGGCCATGCATCCTTATCAGTATTTGGAATCTCAGCCCTGGGTTAAAGCCCCTGGGGGATGTCCTCCAGTCTCCACCCTATTCTGCCTTTCTGAATTCTGTCCCATGGAGACCAGCTCCAGTTCTCCTCCTCCAGGAAGACCTCCTGAGACCCTCAGCCCCCACTCTCACTTCCTTCTCTGAAATCTGTGCCACTGACTCGGAACAGTTTACTTGGTTCCTTAAACATATTTTGTATGTTTAATTTGCGGGTGTTGCCTCAGTGGGCATAGCTAGACCACATGTTCCCAAAAGCCAGGGCCATATCCCCCATAACCTGCTCTGGGAGGACTGTGTCAGGCAACAGCATCCAGATGTCTGCCAGCTCCTGGTGTTGTTCAAGAAAGCCTTCCTTTCCCACCTGCATTAGCTTGTCTGATCAAGCCTAAAACCTGCAGACAAGAGGTGTCAGAGATGGTACTAAACCCATTTACAGATGGGGCTCAGAGAAGCCACAGGACATTCTAGCCATAACAGAGCTGGGTGTGGAAATCAGGTGTCTTTTCCAAATCCCACATTCTTCTCACTTTGGCTGGAGCCCTGGGAGGGGCTGTACACGATGGGTCGAGGGCAGAGGGAGCTCCCCCCAGTGCCCTGGACCGGTGCCTGCGTGGCATGTGCCCTGTGGAGTTTAATACAAGGGAAATCCTTTAGGTGTCCAGACAAAAAGACAAGGGAAAGAAGTCAGACCTGGACACTTTAGTAGGCGTCCCCGCATCCAACACACGCCATCATTTCCACCACCTTCCACTGGTTACACAGAGCTGCCCTGGCTGACGTAGGAGGAATCACACAAGGGGATGTAGACTGCAAGGGTGAGGCGCTCTGGGACCACAGGGAGCTGCTGCCACAATCAGGGACAGATCCAACTCTGCGGGTGTAGCCAAGAGATTCACCCCAAACTCACCCAGGTATTTAAAAGGAAAAAAAATCAAAGTATAGGCAAAGACATACAAAAAAAAAAAAAAAAAGGCTAAACTTTCAGTCTTAATATGGACAGGGTAGTTTTTCAGCCACAACACATGAAATGAGGCAGAGCAAAGACACTTTGAGGCCTTTAGCATTATAATTTACAACAAAGATGTAACAATCGTGAACATCAACACACTCGATATTGCAAAACTTTCAAAAAGCAGAGATGACGGAAGACACGAGGCAGGTCGGCAGAAGCACATGATTTGCAGGAGATGCTGTTTGTCCTCTCTGGCTGTGCCCCCTTTTCCTGCCTCCTTCGAGTAAGTGGAGTATTTGCTTAGTATTCCATTTTAAATGCTCTCTTGTCCTTTTGGCTTCATCTTTCTGTGTTATTTTATCAGCAGTCGCTGCAGAGATTACAGCAAGCTTCCCCAACGTCGCATGGTCTGCATGCAGTTCGAGTTCTGCCAATTCCACGGTAACTGCAGAAGCTTCACAACCACCTTGGTGCCTTCATAATCAATCAGTCAATCCGGGAGATGTGCGGGTGCTTGATTTCGACAGTCACGTGCATTGTAAAGAGTTCAAGAGGAGAGTCTATTAGAATATCCCATTTCTGTGCTAACTTTATTCACAAAAATTGGCCAAGTTGTAAGCCACAAAGTAATTTCAACTAATTTCAAAATAACGTAGACAATATTTTTAATCATTGTGAAATAAAACTGGAGGTTGATAACATCACAAAACCAAAAAGGTTTTCTAAATTTTCTAATTCCCTATTAATCAACTTTTGGGTCAGAGGGAAATACAAAGCGAAATTACAGAATTTCTGGGAAACAGTAATAATGAAAATACTAGATCAAATTTGTGGGCTATAAATAAAGCACGTTCATAGACTTAAATATTTACGTCAGTAAAAAAGAAATTAAAATGAATTCATCACCTTGCTCAAAAAGTTGGAAAAAGAACAATAAAAAAACTGAAGCAAAACAGAAAAAAGGATTAATGAGGATAATAGAAAAAGTGAGTTATAAAATAGAACAGCAGCTAGATTTATAAATAAATTTAAAGGCTGGTTAATTCCTCATCAAAGAAAAAGGAGGAAAATTTAGAAACACAAAACAAAAGCCGGCAAAGGTGGTACAACCCCAGGCGCCGTGCTAAGTGCTGCCCGCATACGATCGCACCGACTCTCACCACAAGCCTCTAATGGCAGCTGTTGTTACCATTACTATATGCATCCCCATTTACAAGTGAGACACTGAGGCCCTAAGAGGTCTCATGACTCACATCGGTCTCCAGCTCCGGCACAGGGTGGAGCTGGTACCCAAGCCCTGGGCTGGCGCCGTGATGCTGGGACGCTGGTCTCCCGTCCTAATGCAGCTGATGTGTCGGGTGTCAGAGCAGGTGCAGGGCATTTTGATCTGCTGTTGGCCCTGCCTCTCGGTGAGATCAGCGCGGCATTGCCTCCTCTCTGGGGCCAGGACCAGTTTACTCCGACAGTGTTTAAAAGCATCAGGAGGAAGACACCTACTCACCTTTCCTGGTTCCAGATACACAGCGCCCCCTCTTTCTGATGAAGGAAAGTGGTTCGCAAGAGGGAGGCCCAAAAGGGAGGACATGAGATCTATTCTTAGACCATTTTTCTTACATTTTTCACTTAGCTGATTGAGACAGAGAAGAGCAAACTGTGGTCTGGAAAACAACCAAGTACACTCGTGCCCTTTGATCTTTGTTGCGAGTCGCCCGATGAGACTGCGGCAGGGCGCCAGCCAGGAGGACAGCCCTCCGCTTCTGGGTCAACCAAGCGTCAACAGTGGATTCTAACTCGGTCCTCCCGCCGTGCTCGGGAGACCAAACAGCTGTCTGCGCTCGGGGACTGCGGGGGGGACGTCAAAAGGACAGAGCAGAAGCAGAGAGATCGTCGGGGCTGCAGGATCTTCAGGACTCACATTCCCCAACCCACCCGCATTGCAGACGAGGAAGGGGAGGCCCCCGACTCGCCCCCGGACGCACAGCTGGCTGGGCGGCGTCTCCTCTGTCCACTCTTCTCCCCAGATCACCGCTTGCAGGCTGTCTTCCCACGCTGAGCCCAGCAGCTGTTCCCTTGAGTTGTGTCAGATAAAGTTGCCCAGAACCTGCCAGTCAGACAGGCTCAACTCCTCTTGCGACGTCTGGGGACCTGGGAGGGTTCCAGTTTTGCCAACGGCAGGGAGTCACTTCTGTTCCTGATGCCTGCACCCCACAGCCCCTTCCCCGCCTCGGGCCTGGGGAGACCCCAAGCCTTCTCCCTCCCTTCTTGAAAAAGCTGTTACAGGGAAAGGCCCGGACCTCAGCTCCTCACCTGCTGAGCCTCTCATCTCCCTGAGCCGAGAAAGGCCCCACCTCTAGGCAGGGCAGCTGGGGCCGGCGGAGTCATCGGGGGCTTCCTGATCTGTATCCCTGGCTCCTGCCCCAGGAGGCGACTTCCACAGTGTGGGCCCAGACCCCCTGCTTCAAGCCAGTGGTTCTCAAGCGGCGGTGCGTGGGCCCCCAGAGGACATCCCACAGTTCTGGGGCGTTTTTGGTGTCGCAGCCGGGGGAAGTCCGCTGCTGGCAGGCAGTGGGGAGAGGCCAGAGATGCCAGGGCACCTGGCCACGCACCTCTGAACCATCAGAACCAGCCGGTACAAACTTCCAGTAATGGTGCTGTGGGTGGGGCGGCGTGCTTCACGCCTTCCAGGCCCAGTGCTCAGACCCTCAGGTGCTGGTGGCACACAGACTGATTGACAAACCCTTAAGGGAAGAGCTGTGACAGTTTTCTCATCCACAAAGTGGGAGATGATAGCACCGACCCAACAGGACTGTTGCGAGGGCTGAAGCTGTTGAAATCTGCTCGGAGATGACCACGTCCGGGCGCCACACCTGGGCTCTCCCTGCAGCATGGGGCCACCTACATCTCTGAAGAGGAAGCAGGTGTCACAGGGGTGTTGCCCCCGAGAGCTGCGTCCAGCCAGGACTTCTCCCCTCACGGAGGTGGGTACCCAGAGCTCTGTCGATAAGATGATCAGCTTTGTGCTGCCCTGGCAGGATGCTGGCTTGGAATTAGGTGGTCCTTATGGTCACCTATGAGTCCAGACTCGGATTCAGGTGTGAGCCCCAGAGACCCCTGGGGCCCAGCCCTGCATCACCCCAGAGGACCCAAAAGTGACACAGGAGGAAACGGCTCTCGGTGTTTGGGCACAACCTCCCCCGCTCAGCTCGTCCGCTGCTATGTGGAGTTCCCGCTCCCCGTCTCCCTGTCAGGCCAATAAAATTCAGACTGCGGGCGGCAGTGCAGTCCACGCCCACAAGAATCTCTGGGGTCCTCAGTGATGTTTAAGAGTGTGCAGGGGCCCTGAGAGCAAAGTTTGAGCCGTGCTGCTCAGGAATACTATGCAGCAGTGATGAGACTGAACTCGCTCTGTTTTACTAATTCGAAAGGTCACCATGTTGCCTTGTTGCATAAAAAGACAAGTTACAGACCCATGTCTGTGACCTGAGCCCGTTTATATAAAATCAAAGAAGCTGCGACAGTCACTCGCTCAGCTGGGATGACACACGCGTGTATCTTCACGGCAAAAGGCCTGGTGGGAAGCTGGCCGGAGCTCCCGGCGGCTGCTTCCCAAGAAGAGCATGCAGCGTGGGAGGACTTTAATTTTTTTCCTGTGTGTCTGCTTGTATGGATTTGTACACAGTGGGATTTGTTCACTTATTACACAGGCTTTTTAAATTAAAGAATGAAGGAAGTAGAGGCCTGGAGGGGCGAGGCCGGTCAGCAGAGGGGAGCCTCTCAGGGAGGCTTTCTCAAAATATACCTGTGCTTGTTTCCATAGGAATTAAGTTTTCCCGAAATTTTGCTGTGTGAGAACATGCCATGCTGACCACGCAGCTTGATGTGCTGGCCCCCGCCCTGGTCCCTGGGGCCAGCAGCCATGGCCTGCAGACCAGGCAGGGGTCCGAGGCTGTGAGGTGGGCCACCAGGAGCTCTGGAAGGCCTCCCGCCCGGGAGCCTGACACCCTAGGCTCGTGTGTGGCCCGGGCGCCGGGACTTAGCAGCTCCCAGGGCGCCGGCTGCGCGCTGATGCCTGAGCCTGGAGCGCCACGAGGGGCTGGGGACGCGGGCGGGTCCTGGAGGAATCCGCAGACGTGCCCGGGATGGCACGGCCCACGGGGAAGGCCAGCTTCTGTCCCCAGGACAGTAAGAGCACCGCAGGTGCAGCAGCCTCTGAACAAGCCGAGCACGGAGGGCCTCAAATACGTCACCTTATCAGCCTTTGTAACGGACTTCTGAAGGCAGGACGTGTCAGAAGCCACTCACAGACGAGAAAACCTGGGCCGAGGCAGATGTGGGGAGAAGAGCGAGGGTCTCCTTCCCCAGGGGTGAGCCCTAATTACCCGGTGTGTGGGCCCACCCCCAGAAATGACGTCCAACCACAGCGTCCCCATGGCAACCTCATCGCCATGGTAACCGGAAACAGGTCTGACCAGTCCTGGTTACGGGAAGACCTCAGGTCATGAGGTTCGACCCCAGTGCTTGACAGAAACGGAAGCCAGGGCAGCCCTCATCACGGGGCGTGGGCGCCGCGAGTCCTCCCAGCAGGGCTGGCTGCTCCCCCACCCCCCGTGCGGCCCCGGCCGCTGCTGTTTGGATGAGAAAGTGAAGAGCCTCACCCACCGTCTAACTGCTGGTGGGTGGTGGGTGGCGTGAACGCAGGTCTGGGGACTGGGGACCGGTCACCTCACAGCCGCCCAAGTGGAGAGCAGAGCTAACGCCGCATGTCCCCGCCCTGTCCCTTTCACAGCGCTGGCTGCTGGGGGCTCTGCTCCCTGGGGGCACCGTGCAGTCCTCATTGCGTCGCTCCCAAGTCCCCGCTGGTGCCCACCTGCTCCGTCCCCGCAGGGACCAGCCTTAGACCCGGCCCTGAGCTGCAGCGCCCCAGTGTCCACAGGGTCGGATGCAGAGGCCTGGGTGGGCGTCCTGGCCTGCGGTTCTTTCAACGTGTGCATTCCTGCTTGTGCACACGAGTGCGCAGACACACACACGTGCACCCCCACCCCCACAGATGCACACACACCACAGACACACACAGTTGACCCTCAGACAACACAGGGGTTGGGGCACTGACCCTCTGCCCAGTGGAAAATCTGTGTAGGGTCAGCCTGCTGTGCTAGATCCCTGCTGTCCTAGGTCCCTGCTGTCCTGGGTCCCTGCTGTCCTAGGTCCCTGCTGTGGTGGGTCCCTGCTGTCCTGGGTCCCTGCTGTCCTGGGTCCCTGCTGTGCTAGAGACTCTGCCACTAGGAGGACATGGAACTTGGAACACGGAAGAGCTTACAAAACAAAAAGCCCCAAATTTGGTACAGGATACACGTCTTTGCCTCTTCTTACCAACTCACAAATTCCTTCATGTATTCAATCAAAAAATAATTAAGGGCCACTGCATCCCGGGTGCCAACCAGGTTCTGGGACACAGCAGTGAACCGGAGGAGAATGGTTCCCGTCCTCAGAAACCTGCCATCTGGAGGGGCGGCCGCCCAAACCCCCAACCCTGCCTCCCTCTGCATCTCTCACGTCCTTGGTGACTGTCCCCGGTCAGGCTCCTGGGAAGCCCGCTCTAAGGTGCAGGTGTGAGGGGCTTCCCAGGGGGCTGTTGAGAAGCAGGGAGGGGCACCGGGAGAAGCTGAACTCCGTGACGCAGGGAGCTCAGGGGCTGGGTGGCCCTGCGTTTCTGGCTGGAACTCTGTGTCCTCTCAGGTGAACTCAGCAAAGCACAGCTGGTTTCCTGGCTCGTCCTGCACGGGCCGTCCTCTTCAGCTCCAACCCCGCGGGTGAAGCTGACGCTCGCCCTTGTTGTGCAGAACTCCCGCCAGCGCCCCGTCCTGGTGCCAGTCAGCATCCAGCCGCCCCCAGGAAGGGAGTGATCTTGGGCAGAGCCCCTCCTGGGCTGAGGACGATTCAGAGAGGGACTCGGTGATGAGTGGTCAGCGGTGGACACCTAGCCTGGGAGGGGCTGCTCTGGTGGGGAATGTGCTGGACTTGGAGCAGATAACTGTGACTTCGAGGACAGAGGAACTTCCTAACCTCTGAGTCCTTATCTGCCCACGGAGGGTGGAAATGGAGTGAGGTGGGCAGACATTCCTGGGCGCTGTGGGCAGGTGAGGGGCCACCCCTCCAAAACTGAGTGATGTTGACCGGTCCCCAGATCCCGGGGGGGCGGGGGAGTTGGTGGGTGGAGCTGCACAGCTTTGGCCCTTGGCTTCCTTCCCTGATAATCTCTTCTTAATCCTCCACACCTGCTGCAGCTTCTCTTTCTAAGCAAACAATCCGCACCACTCTCCTTCCCGTGAGCCCTTTCCCGTGGTCGGGAAGCCGGGAAGCTGGGACGCCAGGCACTGAACACGCCACCTGGGGGCTGGTGACAAGACCTGGCTGGCACAGGCACCTGCTGCGTTTCTGGCTGGAACTCTGTGTCCTCTCAGGTGAACTCAGCAAAGCACAGCTGGTTTCCTGGCTCGTCCTGCACGGGCCGTCCTCTTCAGCTCCAACCCCGCGGGTGAAGCTGACGCTCGCCCTTGTTGTGCAGAACTCCCGCCAGCGCCCCGTCCTGGTGCCTGTGCGAGCTGACCAGCAGCACGTCTGCGGGCTCTTGTCCGCTGCTGAAGTGGCCGCGCTCCTGATGAAGACGTGGGAAATTTGTGGATGTGTTTCAGCACACGCATCCCGACTGCAATTTCGGGCTATGTTGTCCCTGGAGGTAAATATTGATTTGGTATTTAAGCTCCATCAATATTTACCTCTTTGGTCAATAAAGCTTGATGTTCATCTCAATTGACGTTGATATCTGCTAAGAGTTTATTCTACTTCAGATCTTCCATCCAGCATCGAGGAGGAGAAAGGGCTGGTTGCGGGGGAAGGAGCCAGGGCCACTGGCTGGGTCCCCTGGGCAGGGGAGTCTCACCTCCTGGCACAGGGTGACTGCATAGTTAGAGGGATCAAGTAACCAGTTTCCTAAGGTTTCGGAGTGGCAAAGTGGAAAAATCAAACATGGTTTTCCATTTGGATGAACTAAAATCTTGTCTGCACTGATTTCAGCTGGGACTGCCTGGGAGCCAATTTCTGGGGAAAGTCTTAAAACAAGCCTTAAAACGACCAGGGAGGTGAGGACTCTGGTCCCGAGGGCGGGGCCCTGCTGGAGGGCACAGGAGGGTCCCCACACTGCCCCTTGGCCTGAAGGAGCCATGCAGGCCCTGTCCTGGGGCGGGGGCGGCCCCCAAACCACCCCTGTGATGCCAGCGTTCCCAGAGGCACTGAGGGCAGCGTCACGGGGTAGAGGCTGGAAGGCCGGCCAGTCCAGACCCCTCGCTTACACTGAGGGCGGGCGCGGGGGCTGGGGCTGGGGTGAGAGGGGCACCGATCTCCTGTCTCCCAGGACGGCAGAGTGCCCTCAGGCTGCGCTGACACACATCAGGTTCTGAGCCTGGGGAAGGAGGGACCTGGGCAGCCCTCTCCGGATGTGACGGTTAATTTTACACGTCAGCTCTGCGGGGCCCCAGCCGCCCAGACTTCTGGAGGTTACTCCAGGTGTGTCAGTGAGGGTGTCTCTGGATGGCGAAATGCACACTTGAACTTGTAGGCAGAGTAAAGCAGACGGTCCTCCCCAGTGTGGCTGGGCCTCCTCCTACCCGTTGGAGCCGGGATAGAACGAAAGGCAGGGAGGAGAACGCACCGTTTCGGCCTGTTTCAGAGCTGGGACGTGGCTTCCCCTCTGTACTCAGGCTGGACTCACACCGTTGGCTCTCCTGGGTCTCCCGCTTGCAGTTGGTGGGTCATGGGACTTGTCAGCCTCCATAACCACGTGGCCAGGTCCTTACAACGTGAATATATATATACACATACTGGTCTCTCCTGCTGGTTCTGCTTTTCTGGTGACCTGGCTGCACGCTGCACTCATTGGTCTGAACTCTCACCTGCTATGGCCTTCTGACCTTGGCTCTGCCAAAGAGGTGACGGTGACATCTCCTGGCCGCCAAAAGGACGGCCCGGCACGAGCCTGGGTTCCCGGGCTGCCGGGCTGCCTTGGGGACACAGCACAGGGTGCAGGCTCATCTTTGCCTTCGAGAGGGACATTGGTGCCCAGGCCTGGAGGCTGCGTGGACGGCCAGCACCGCCCAGGGCCCGTTTGCACCAGCGAGTGGAGCTAAGTCAGCTGTCACTGCTGCCGTGGGCGCTAAGGGACCCGGCTGAGGGCCTGACGTGTTCAGAGTCAGGTCGCTGGGATCAAATCTCTGGCTTGAGAGCTGAGGGCCGGCGGTGGGGCCAGCCCCTCGGGGAGGGCGGCTCCGAGGCCCCTGGGGGGGCAGGTGCGCCGTGTCCCCGGGCCGGCCGCCCCTGGGTGAGCCAGCTGCCGGCAGCCTGCACCCACGGGCCTTGGTGCAGCTGCCGGTGGTGTTTCCCAAAGCTGGCGTGGAGGCGCGCAGCTGGCCCGGCGCTTGGCCAACAGCGCAGCGGCGCCCTGCCTTGCCCACCTGGGCGCACCTGGAGGCCTCTCTGTGCTCCACTCCCAGGGCTCTCCAGGTGGAACCCTCCCAGGCCTTCACTTCTCAGAACCAGCCCACGCACCTGAGCCTACGACTCAGCAGTCACAGGGGCGAGCGAGCCTGACGGAAACGGAGCCGACCTGGTGGAGCCCGCGGGTCAGCCTGCTGCATGCCCCCGACCCCCCCACACCCCACTCTGCCGAGCACCTCGGAAACGCAGCCTCCTCGGAGCCCCAAGGCCCTTTCAGGAGACCCACAGCCCTTCCCCACACAGCCCTTCCCCACTCGGCTACATGTCTGTGCACTTTCCTTCAGCCTAAACACATCATGACAGGTGGGTTGCAGAAGCAGACAGGAAAACCCGGCATCTATTAAGCCAGATGGTAAAGAGATTTGCAAACATGTAACTATGGCTGTTTGTCATAAAATATTTATGTTAAAATATCAAGGGTTTATTGTTATTTTTAAATGGATTAATGTTTTTAAATGTTCTTGGTTTTGTTTTCTAATATGGCAAGTTTGTAACTGATCATTTCTAATGTGGCAAATGTCATGAGATACAACCCACAGAAACAAATGACCCCTGGGGCCCTCGATCACTTCTGCGCATGTGACGAGGTCCCGAGACTGAGTACTTGATTGTTGATCTGATCACTGCACCCGCTCCAGGAAACCAGTGTCCTGTGTTCCTTGTCACCTGGCACCTGGGCCTCTCAGGTGAGGGTTAGAACAGCAAACACACTGTGCCTCCCCAACTTCTAGCTGCTGTTCTTAATCCTCATAATGCCAAGAGGTGAGCTGTTATCACCCCCGATTACAGAGGAAGCACAGAGAGGTTAAGATCCTTGCTGGTGGACACACAGCTAAGAAGGGACAGAGTCAGGATTCAACCCAGGTAGGAAGACCACAGGGCCCAGGCTCACCCTCTGGGCTGTTCCACCTCACATGCTAAGTTATTCGTTACTGACAGTCAGTGGCCCACGTCCTCCCTGAACCATGTTTGCACATGAACAGTAGCCTTGGCCCCGTGGTTTTCAGTCACAGACCGTACTGCCCCTTATGAAAAATGTGTGAGGTGTCGGGGGTGTGTTCTTGTGTGTGCGTGTGTTAGTGTCCTAGCTCTGCCATGACAGCACCACGCCTGGGTGCCTTACTCAATGGAAATGTGTTTTCTCATATTTCTAGAGGTTGGAAGTCCAAGACCAGGGTGTCAGCAGAGCTGATGTCTTCCGAGGCCTCTGTCCTTGGCGTGTGGATGGCCGTCTTCTCCTGCGTCCTCACGTGGCCATCCCTCTGTGTGTCTGTGCTGACCTCTCCTCTCCTAAGGACACCGGGCAGACTGGATCAGGGCCCTCCTACTGGACCTCACGTTACCTTCATCACCTCTTCAAAGGCCCCACCTCCAAATACAGTCACATTCTGAGGCACTGGATTCTTGAAATACTGTGAAATTCTCATCTTATTTAAAAACTTCAGTACATTCAGATGATTTTTCCCATGGGCACTGTGGTCCCCACCTTTTGAGAAACAGACAAGCCCCAGGTCTCTGGGAGATGAGTCCACTTCCTTGTCCAGAATCTTTTCCCTCTTGTGTGTCCTTTCTGTAAGTGACCAGCTTGCTTTCAGGCTTAGCCGATTAGCGGGACAGGCACGGCAGTTGCTCGGTTCAGGGATGAAGGCTGAGACCCCAAGCCCTCTACTGACCCCCTGTGCCCCAGAACCTCCCTTTGTCTGGTGCCTACCAACCCGAACCCCAGGCAGGTCCCTCCAGTCTGGCCAGCCTGCACTCAGTGTGATTGCATTGGCCCTTGTCCTCCTGTGTCAGCTCTGCAGTGACGTGTGCAGCGCCAAGGACAGCAGCTCTGGTTTCTGGGTGGACTACAGGTCTGTGAGCTGGCGGGGACAGGGAAGCCCCACTCACCGGGGCTGGAGGCACAGAGACTGACTGCAGGGCACGTCTGGGGCCGGAAGTCCAAGACCAAGGCGTCAGCGGCTCTGGCTCCTCCTGTGGCCTCTCCCCTGGGCTGGGACGTGGCCACAGTCCGAGGTGCTGGGGGTCAGGACTTCGACAGATAAATTTCGGGGGACATCACTCAGCCCCTGACAACACCTTACACAGTAGCGTTTCTGCTTTGCTTTAATGAGAGCGTCCATGAGCGTGTGGGGCTGGCCTTAAGGAGAAGCCTCTGGAAGATGAGCAGTCCCTGCTCAGGCGGCCGCCGGGGGCCCTCAGTGCCCACGTAGCCCCCAGCCCACCCTGCTGCGGTCCCTGTTCCCACTGGTCCTCCTCCTCTCTGCTTTGCCACAGGGGTGACTTCGAAGCTCAGTCCTGGGAGAGTCCCCGGTGCTGAGGCCACGGCGGGGCAAGGAGATGACACAGAGACCCCGCTTCCACACTGACCCTCGTGCTGCCCCCGCCACCTCCCTGTCACCCACAAGCATCCTCCAGGGCAGCCCCTCGGGGTCAGGGGCCGCAGCTAGGTCCTTGGTTTACACACAATAGAGCCACCAGGGAGAACTGGTGCTTCTGAAGACTGTCTTGCAAAATATAAATGAAACATCGAGCCCAGTTTACAGCAGTGAGAAGTCAGGGTTGTCTATTTGTAGTCAAGGGCTCCAGTTTTCAGTGGCTCCTCCCAATGGCCAGCTGCCACCACCCCCGCCCGGAGCTGCGTGCCACGGTCCTGGCCGGCAGGGCCACTGCTCTGCTGCCTGCAAGCCAGCTCTGTGCCTCGCAAGAGTTATTCAAGTCTGTCCCTAGACCCTGTCGCAGCACGTAACTGAGTTAAACAATACAGAGCTGATGTCACTGGGGCACAGAAAGAGAGCTTCGTTTATGTGAACACTGCATTGGAGTACTTTGGGGAGATTCCATAAACAGCCTGCCTTAGAAAAAACTGCTATGGTATTAGGTGTCAGCAAAACCCTTGGAAAAGATAAGGAAAGTTATAAAAATTTAGAATTCCACCCTAAGTTTATATCGCGTCTTTAGTTCTCCATCTTAAACCACACGGTGGTCACAGGGTAAGAATTCACCAAGCTGCACATTTAAGATCAGTTTTGCGCATCTTCTACCTCAGTACAAAACTTTTAAAATAAGGTAGCTTACTTTAAAAAACGGCTGCACAACTTCCACCAGCTCTCTGCGCCCCAGCCCTGTTTTACCTTCAGCCATCCCAACAGAGATCCTATGATTGACAACAACCGCTTCCGCACCTTGGAGTTTCCCGTGGAGGAGAACACAGTGCTGCACGGCTTTGCAGGCTACTCTGAGACTGTGCTTTCTCAGGACATCACTCTGAGTACCCGTCCAGAGACTCACTCTCCTGGGATGTTCTCATGGTTTCCCATCCTCTTCCCTATTAAGCAGCCCATTACGGTACGTGAAGGCCGAACCATCTGTGTGCGTTTCTGGCGATGCAGCAACTCCAAGAAGGTGTGGTGTGCGTGGGCTGTGACAGCACCGGTCTGTTCTGCCATTCACAACCCCACAGGCCGCTCTTACACCATCGGCCTCTAGCCTTGTCTGCAAGTGTCCAGAGCTTCAGAAGCTGCTTCAGGTTCTGTTCCTGTAGCACAGAAGACGCAGTATGCTGTGAGTGCTGATTGGCCTTGCCCATCAAGAGAAGAGCGTTTCAGTCTGCTTTCCTACCTTATGGCAAGATGGGCAAAGGATGAGAATTGCAGGGCTCAAGCCACCAATCTGTGAAGACTTCACGCCAGGGCATGAGGAATTCTTGTTAGACCCGAGGCTACTCCAGCAGGCACTCAGCTTCAGGTGCTCCCTGGGATGGCCCTGAGAACATGCGGATTGAACATATTTTCAGCCCTTTCCCCTTCCCATCTTTGTTCCTGTTTTGATGGCTTTGTGTAAGAAGGAAATACAAATAAAGTGAAGTTATGGCCAAAAAAAAAAAAAAAAAAAAAAGATGGAGAACATTCCAGAACCTGTGAAAGCACCCAGTGCCTTCAGCAGTGAGTCCCTCTCGTCCCTCCCCAGGACGCAGTCGTCGTCCTGTGCCTCTCAGGAAGGTCACCGCACTCAGACAGACCCACGCTGGAAGCCCCAGACCGAGATCGCAGGCACGGTTTGCACAGGGGAGGGCGGGGAACGCCCGTCAGGGGACATGCACTCCAGGAGGAGGCTGCGGCCCGGCACGCTAAAAATACGAAGGTGGAAGTTACATTTTTATGTTTGAAATTTAAACAAGACATTTATATGTCTGTGGGAAAAAAGAAGTTGCTTCTAGCTCTCACAACTTTTTCAATTAACCAACCAGCCAAAACCTCTGTTAAGAGTCTGCTACAGTCATTGACGCATTAAAACGAGCCTGAACTTTCCAGTCTTGGTCTGCCCCCCATTCCTGGCTCTTCCGCCCCGCAGGTGTCCTCAGACCACCTGTTCAGTGCATCAGACATTCCGGAGGTTTGGCCCCACGAAGCCCGAGGCAGGGCACGTGGTAGCACTTCTCCCTGTGGGTTGTGTTCAGACGCCTGTTCCTCGACTGACCTGGCTCGCCGGGTGAAGGAAGCCTTCACTCTCTGCACGTGGAGGTCCTCAGTACCGAGTGTGAGCCACCTGGGGCCAGGCCAGACACGCCTGTCATTTACAGAGTCAGCACGCATCCCGGCGCCGGGAGGTGGCCCTCCTGGCTCAGCACGCACCGAACGGCCCCTCCCGGGATGAGGCAGGACAAGCCCCTGGAGGGCAGGACTGAGTCCCCAAACAGCAGGACACAGACCACATGCAGCCCCATTTAGGTTGCCCGGAGTGTTGATGTCCAAGCTCGTGAGCCCAAGGGCCAGCGTGGCGGGTGGAATAGGGGTCCCCAAAAGCGATGGCCAACCCTAGCTCCAGGACCTGTGAGCGCGACCTTATTTGAGAATAGGGTCTTGGCAGATGTCAAGTTAAGATCTGGATTTAGGGTGGGCCCCAAGTCCAGTCCCTGGTGTCCTTACAAGAGAAAGGACAAGGAGATCTGAGACCCAGAGAGGACAGGGCCGTGCGGGGACAGGCAGTGAGGAAGCCCCAGGCAGAGGGTGGACGGCCCCCACCGGGAGCTAGGAGAGGCCGCACCGGGCCCCCCCCACGCCCTCCAGGAGGGCGCCGCTGGCCAGCAGTAGGTCTCCGCTGCGGTGAGCTGCCCGGCTTGCGGCGCTCCGAGCCAGCAGCCCAGGAATGAGCACGGAAGGAGTGTCCATCACCCAAGGATGGTCCCGGCCCACCACCAAGCGCTCTCCTTGGGCCCTCCCCCCTGCACGAGATGACCTCCAGATGCCGGACCTTTAGGAGATCGGGAGCCGAGACAATCAGGACCCATGGCTTTGTCTCCCGTGGTCAGTGTCAGGAGGACTGAAAAGCTGGGCCTGACCACCCGTGAAACCAAGGCGGAACATGCACCCGGCCGCCCAGTGTGGCGAGGAGTTCCCTCTAGTTCCCGCTGTGTTCTTGCCTCGCGTGGGTGGCGGGGCGGTGCTGCCGGCTCTGCCAGAAACTCTTAGGGCCCTGGTACTGGGGACAGAAGGATACCCGCGATGCATCAGGCACTCACCACCCGGCTGTTCCGTGCACCCCGCGGTGGCCTAGCGCGGCCAGCAGTGGTGTGTCCGCGGGGTGGTCCAGGCACCAGGGGGCCACCTGCTCGTTCGTGGTGGAGGCAGAGGCCAGGTGACACAAGGACTGAGGCGGTTTCTGCATGAAGCTGCGGCTGGGTTAGAGAGCATCTCAGGGTGAGGCAGAGCGACTTCATGGCGGGGGTGTCTCTGATCTAACGGAATTAAACCTGGTTTCTTTTTCCCCATTGACATGCATGTCACTCAGAGCTACTAAATCTTAAACTAGGAAGATATCTTAAAATGTCTGCAAGGCTGTTGTCTCTGCAAAGCCCCTCCCACTCGTTACCTGCTCCTCTGGTAGCTTCGGCCCTTCTGACAGACGAGGAGCCTCGCTGGCCAGGGCGGGAGTCCAGTGCCTGGGAGGGGGCTCACGGGCCCCAGTGGCAGAGCCCAGTCCCGGGAGTTCAAAGGCAGCTTTCAGACCAGCTGCTCCCAAGGCCTGTCCTTCACCCCCAAGGTCAAAGGAGAAGATGTCGGCTCCAAACCCCAAACTCACAGCGTCCCTGCTTTCTCTGAAGCTGCTGGTTACGGCTGTTTCCACGTAGAGGTCAGGGGTGTGAAATCCTGTTCCCGTGCTGGCCTGGAGTGTGTCTGGGTGTAAATGTCAGTGTGCATGGGCGAGGATGCTCCACCAGCTTCCAGCGCTGACCTCCGCTGAGGACCGACCCTCCGGTTAGCACGGCTAGCGAGGACAAGCACGTGCTGGAAGCCGAGCCCCTCCTCCCCTGAGTGACCTGCTGTGATGTGTGTCCTTCCTCCAGCGCCTCCCTGTCCACATCTGCTCCTCTCCAAAGCTGGGTGAGCCCAGCCACGTGGCATAAACACCCCAGACCCCAGTGGCCTCCTGGAAATGAGGAAATTTCTCCTGGTTTGCCACAGAAGTCAGGGTGCCAGTGACCCCATTGGTGAGAAAAGAGATTTTTGGAGATGAGCACAAGGCTTTCTGACCTCAAAAACCAATCACGCCCCATCCGCAGAAGAGGAGCTCGGTTCTGGACCGCATCCTTGGAATGGCCTGAGGCAGTCTGGGTGGGGTGGTGAAAGATTTGCAAATCTGTTGTGGGTCCCTAGGAGCCGCCCTCTGTGCCCTGCAGCAGGGTAGATGCTCTGGAAAACACGGATGCTCGCTCCTGGAGCAGCCAGCAAGCTTCCGCTGAGGGTCCTGCTGGGCGCGAGCCCCTCCGGGCGCAGGGCAGGAGCATCTGAAGCGCCGGTCAGCCAGCCGGGCGGCCGGGTGTCCCGGGCAGGCTGCTGTTGTCCAGGTGAGGGTGGGGGGAGCGGGGACAGCTGGGCGGGAGAAGGAATTTTGACTTTCAGGATTTGGTGCCTGACTGGACGTCACAGACAAAGAAGACTAGTTATTCTAGTTAGGCATAACTCGGGCTTTCTAGCCGAGGGCTTCAGGCCTGGGAGGCTGGGAGATGACGGCGCCACTCACCTGGACTATTTGACAGGTGAGCTCCGTTTGGGGAAGCGGGAAACAGATGAAAAACACCGTTTCAGACCCGATACAACACACAATCTATTTGGAAAGCTGAAATGTGCACGCATGATGCGTCTAAAATAAGTTCAGATAAACAACCATGTCCTACTGCACAGCACAGGGAACTATACTCACCACCTTGTAGTGACCTACAGCGGAAAAGAAGCTGAAAAGGCACACACACGTACATTTGTGTAACTGGATCACTATGCCCCAGACCAGACAGTAACACACTAAACGGACTGCACCTCAGTGAGCAGAGAATCACAAAGCAGGGCTTTAACCTAGCCCCCCCATTAACTAAAATAAGTTATAAAGGAATTTACGTGTAAAGACAAAACAGCATATTCCACACTTACTGCGTAAGGGCAGAGAGAACTGATGAGTTCATCAGAAAGAGATGAGAGTAATCCTGGAAGCCTTCCTGCAGGAGGCTTCTGTAAGTCTCAAGCCTGATTTTACAGGACATGGACTGGTGCCCAGGAGGATATTCCAAAATGAGAAGAAGCACTAGTCAGTACTACAAAACAGAAGCCTTTTATTCAGAAGGTTTGCTTTAAGAGAAAACACTGAGAGGCAGGGGAGGCGGGAGGAGGAGAGAGGGAACAGAGCACTTGGGAAAATAACTTGAAATCTTTTCCGGGAAGCTCCTCCCCGTTCTCTTTTGGCTCCTCCGTAGGTAAATACTCCAGACCTGAGGTCAGGATGTTTGCTCAGCTCTGGCGGTCATGGTCAGCTCATTTCAGCAGAGCGATGATTTCAGGCTGCCAGTGGGAGTCAGCAAGACCTCAGCCCTGCCGCCCCCACCCCCACACAAGGGATTCACCCCCACCCCCACCTGCCACCCTGGGGGCTATTTTTATCCGCTTGATGTTGGTGTGATTAGTAAAGGCAATTAAGCAGTCAGATCAAAGCTCAGGGCCGCAGCCTTTCAGATGTTCCTTAACAATCCTGGAAGGGTTTGCAGAAATAAGCCCGGGAGGAACCGAGCGTGGCCATGAATACACATCACCTGAGCAGCATCGGGAAGCTCTCCTTCCACCTCTGGAAGAAAGTTCCAGAAAGCTCTGGGAGGGGCGGCTGGCTGGGAGGGAAGGGGACAGCCTCCCACTCCCTCCCCGTGTGCCTTTCCCGCGACTTTCATGTGCACAGACCATCCACGGAGGAACGACCCCTTAGGTGCTAAGTAACACACCTGTTCCATCTTAATTCGGGGAGAGGTGCTGGCTTTCTGCTTTTCTGCAGCAGTAAACTGAAGTCACCAGCAGAGGGGCCCCCAAGGCCCACCCTGTATTTTGTTGTGGCTCTTTTTTTAAAAGTTTCTGGAACAGAAGGACTTGGTCAATATTTGTAGAACCTCCACAGGGAGGGGTGGAAGGTGCATAAAGGACTCCAGGGTTCAACACTGCTCCCCGTGCGCAGCAGGGAAGCTCCCAGGAGGAGAGAAAGGGCCGAGGCCCTGTGCCCCTGACCACGGGCCCCATTGCCGTATGGACTGGAGTGAGCGCTGGGCCACCCGGGCAGTGGCTGGATGGGGTGCCAGGCCAGAGCCGGTCTCCAGGCCTTTTCACACCCAAGCTGCTGACGGCCTGTGGGCGGTGAGGGCAGCGGGTGAAGGAAGGAGGTGCGGGGGTTCAGAGGCAGGGCCCTTCCTCGCTGAGTGCTCTGCGGGGGCGGGGGCTCTGACCGTCCTCGATGGCCATCTGCTGAGTCGGTGCTCCTGAGGGTGGACACCTGGGCGGGCCAGCCACCGCCCGGAGACCATCCGAGAGGGGCCAGGGCCAGGCTCTGAGGACCCCATCCTGGGAAGCCACCAGGTGGCAGCTGGCCAGAGGGCTGGGTATGCAGAGCACTAAGGGGGTCGAACAGAGACACAGAGAAGAGCAGAGACGGAGAGCTGGAGAGACGGGGAGGCAGGGAGAGACTAGGGAAGGAAGGGAGCACTGTCCTGACTTCAGGGGCTCCCCAGGCCCTGCCCAGCCCAAGGCAGTGCCTCCCACCCTAGGTTCCTGGAGAACCTTTCCCTGTGACAGTCTCTCCATCTAAGCTCTCTGCGGAGAGTGTCGGCGCCTTTTAACCAAAGGCACCAGTTCACAGTGAAAGGGAGAGCTGCGGGAACTGACCGCATGGGGTGCAGGGGGCAGGCCGGGCACGGGCGGGGGGTCGGGGTGGGGCCAGGTGGGCACCAGCGGGCACCTGGCTGGTGGGACATGGGGGACAAGAGAGGAGAGAGCTGGGGTTTTGTTCTGAAGAGCGAGGGTGGCGACCCTCCCACACCTCGGCCACAGGGGCCTCCGGGACAGCCCACGCCGAGCCACGCTGGTAATGTGGGGGCGGGGAGGGGGCGGGGTCAAAGGCACAGACCTCCAGTTATCAGACGCGTAAGTCGTGGTCGTGTGTACAGCCTGGCGACTGCAGTTGACAGACTACATTTCGTGTTTGAAAGTTGCTGAGAGCAGGTCTTACAAGGCCTCGTCACAAGGAAAATAGAAGACACATCTGTGTGAGGTGAGCCACCAGCTAAACCTACTGTAGGGATCATTTCTCAATATGCACAGAGAGCAAGTCATTAGCCGCACACCGGAAACTGACTCAGCATTGTATGTCAACTGTGTCTCAACTAAGCTGTTTAAAAATGTAAACAATAATAAAAGAACAGTGAGCGTCAAGCACTCGCAGCAGACGGAGTGTGACTTCCCCGGGCGGTGACGCGAGGCTGAGCCACAGCGCCAGGGGTCCTGGCTCAATCCCGTACTGACAGAAAAGCAGAGAAAAACTTAAAGCACTGGCTCCCCGGCCCACTCCTGCCCCAGCCTTCCTTGCGCTCTCAGACTCCATGATGCCACCCCCTCCGGGAGTGACATTCCTGTGGACCCTCCCCGCTTCTCATCTGCCCGAACAAACAGCTGGCGATGGGCCACGTCGTCCGGCCAACGAGCTGCCTGACCCTGTACCCACTGGGCATTCTTTGTGGGGTCAGCGTCACTGATCGTGCTGAAACCAGTTAAATTCTGGTTATCTGGGCAACTCTGCACAACACCCACCCCAAACGACGTCGGTCTGGAACACTTCCTCGTAGACGGAACAGGGTGTAGTCCATGTCAGGTAACTCAGCACTGTCCACCACCCACCATCATTTCCACTTGTGGGGACAAACAGCCTTGGTCAACCAGACTGTGTCGTCGCCCTAAAGACCCAGCTGAGGGTGCTGGGGTCAGTGACGGCAGAGTCTCTGGTCCTCGTGAGTTATGTGCAGGATGGGCTTTTACTGGCACAGGAGAAGCCCATGAATCTTACAGTGAAAAAGACCAGAAAATCATCGTGTCCGTAAACCAGAGAGAAGCAGGAGACGCTGCAGGGCGCTGAGGGAGGAGGCGGGGCTCCTGGGAGGTGGCCCTTCCTTCAATGGAGCCAAGAACGACCCGTTCCACCCCAAACCCTCACGATAAGACCACATGGAGGGCCTGCTGTCCGAGGCACACCCTGGGCTACCGCACATCCTTACTTCTTCAATCCAAGGCTTGGGAACTCGGGAGGGGTCGCCCTCACCCCGAGTCCGCGTCACACCAGGCGGAGTGGAGGTGACCGTACATCCAGATGCACTTTTTGAAGAACACGGGCCAGCGCGGCCACCACAGCTCCCCCGCCCCCCGCCCCCACTCCTGTTCAATAGCGCCGCCCGCCTGGCTAACTTGCCAGGGCTCTGTCTACCCGCGGATGGCTGTCAGAGTCCATCGTGCGTGAGAGTCACACGGGAAGATGGTAGAAGACTGCAGCTTCCCAGCCCCACCCGGCCTCCGCAGGGCCGGGCCGGGCAGCAGAGCTCTGCCCGTCGACCCAGCACCCCTGGGATTCAGACACTGTTGGCCCAGCACACACACCCCAGGACACTGCTGCAGACTTAGCAGGGTGCCCAGACCTCCGTGCATTTCTGGCCCTGGAGTCGGCCTTCCGGAGGAACAAGAGCCTGGCCCTGGCTCTCCATCACTGAGACTGGCGTCATGGGCGCAGGCGAGGGCCTCAGTGAAGATAAACTGGCCCCATCCACTGCAAAGCACAGAATTCCCAGAGATTTAACAAGAAGGGACATCTCCAGAGCAAGGAATCAAATGCTTGAACAGAGCCTCAAAGTGACGGACAGACATCATTATTCCTGACTGGCTGCGGCGGCTACTTTGGCAAAGCCACGTGATCTCTGTGTCCTAACCAGCAGAAGCTCAGATGGTGTCACCCAAGTTCACTCCTGGGGTCGCCAGAATAACGGCTCCCAGCGTCATCCCCGTCCTGATTCCCGGAACCTATGAGCACCTGAGGAAAAGGCAATGCATGATGCAGATGGAATTAAGGGGGCCAGTCAGATGACGTCAAGTGGGGAGACTCGCCAGGAGTCTTCAAAGGGGAAGAGGGAGGCAGAAGAAGAGTCAGAGGAAGGTGTGAGGGCAGGAGCAGGGGCTGGAGACACTGCTGCTGGCTTTGAAGACAGACAGGACCTGGAGCCAAGGAACGTGGGCCGCCCCTAAGGTTGGAAAAGGCCAGGAGACAGATTCTCCGCTGAAGTCTGCAGAAGGAGCCAGCCCTCCAGCACCTTGCTTTCAGCCAGGTGAGAGCTGCCTGGACTTCTGAACTACAGAACTGTAAGTTCATTCCTCTGTGTTGTTGCAAGCCGTTGAATTTGTCATGATTCATTAAGGCAGCAAAAGGAAACATGGGGGGAGGGTATAGCTCAGGGGTCCTGGGTTCAATCCCCAGTGCCTCCCTTAAAAAAATTAAGAATTTATAAAATATGTAAAAATACAAGCGCAATTAAAAAAAAAACAAAACGCACATGGCCCCCTGGTTCTCATCAGGACTGCGTCACTGGGGCGGAGGGAACTGCCAGTGGGGACAAGGGGCTGCGCTCAGGTTTGTCCCGCTTTCATGCCGAACGTTTGGCTGTTTCGTGTTCATGCCTCTCCTTGGCAGTCTGTTTGTTCCTTGCCCGTTTTATATCAACTCAGCACAACAGCAGCACTGATATTGCTGATGGCAGGAATCCCTGATGCCCCTCCCTGCTTCCCTGGAGCAGACAGACCAAGTTCTGGCTGGCGGAGCTGAAGCAGGGGCGGCATCTTTAAACATCAACGCAGTTCAGTCTTGACAGTGCCTTTGAAGTAACTGCCCTCCCATCTCACAGGTGAGTAAACAGCTCTGAGGCAGCAAGGGACCAAGGCGGCGGGAGGCAGGTCCCAGACGCAGACCCAGGCGCTGCCCACGCTCTCACTCTCTGTCCTGCCTCTTCCAGGGCCCTGGGGCTCTGATCAATTAACATGTCAGTCCAGACGTTTTAAGCTGCTTTTGAGGAACCTGAAACACATTGTCTGCCAAATGACTGAGATATTTGCTGGCAAATCTCATGCCATTGAAAGCGATAAAGCCAGCTTCAGACCGACTGGTATCTGAACGCACACAAATTCTGAAATTGGCCCAGCGTGAGGAGACTGGCCTGGTAAATGTAGTTCCAGGTGTGTGTCCCACAAGACTCGTCCGGGAGGTTCTGCGATCTAACACAAGTCATTTCCTACTAGAATTTTTTATCCTGTTAACCAAACACTTCCCGACATTTCATCATGTGGGGAAAAAAAAGGGAAGAACTTTCTTCAAGTAGCTTTTGAATTCACACTGGACAGATCCAAAGTTCACTGGCTTCTGCTGTCAACAACCTCTCCAGAACGTCACTGCTGTTTACGTTCAGTGATTTAACCGCCAGTGATATTTGTGCTCCTACCGATAACCAGGGAAGCACAAGATGCCAGCGAGGGCCCGTGCGGCAGGTGAGGAAGGCAGGTTTCTGGTCCGTGGTCAGAGCCCCAAACCAAGCTGGCAAGACAGCAGCCCCGTGTGGGCCTGGGAGATGTCGGATGTGTGGCAGGATGGGATTTCTCGAAGAGTGTGGGTGGTGCCAGGTTGCACATAATCAGAGGGAACGTGCAGCCCAGCAACGAAGCCAGGGAGGGCCGGCGTGCGGCGCACTGGTCTCTGGGCCTCGCTGGCCTTGCAGGCTGTCATGTAGCCTGGCGTGGCAGGCGTCCTCCACCTGCACCAGGTGCTCAGCCTCTTACTCCTCAGGGAATCGCACGGGGAGCCCAAACGCAGCCGCACCACCCGCCCACCTGGAACGCCGCGGTGTTTCACCCACCACACAGCAGATCCTTAAAGAAAAACTGAGATATGCGAGACCGCAGCACACTCAGAATCACCGGAAGGAAAATGATGGAAAAGGAGGCTCACCGGCACAGCCTCCTGATAAGCGCGCACTTCGCTGGCGCGTCGTCTGACTTCTGCGATGGCCTCCGAGGTGGCGGTGGAGTGGATGGCACCAGCTCCCGCTGAGGGCCCCGCGTGGGGACAGACCCGGACTCACGCCTGAACCCTTCCAGCGACATAACCATAAAGAGAAAACGCTGGAATAAAAGGCAGTAAGTGTCAGTTCTGTCCCTGAGCCCCTGGGCTTCACTTCTCATTGAAAACCTGTGTCCAGGCGGCGTCCGTCCCCTGCGCAGGTGGGAGTGCAACGTGCTTCTCAGGCTTGATGGCCTGTTTCTTGGAGACACAACATTCCAGACCCTGCACCCAGAGGTTCTGATGACCGCACCTGAGCCGGAACCGGAGTCTCCTTCCTCTGCAAGGCTCCCGGGCACTGCTGCGGCAGGCGGGCGTGGCTCCCAGCAGGACACCGTGGACAGCAACCCTGATGCTGCTAACAGTGGAGCTGGAACAGCAACTTATGCGGGGACTGACGGGAGCAGGCGCGTGTGAGGTCACGCGGAGGCAGACCACGCTCCGGGAAACATCCTCTGCAGTGTCACTGGGGGCTGGCGCTGGCTGACCCGTCACGGTTCTGACTCACGTCCGTCATGGACGTTGGAAGAGGGTTTATGGTCAACTGTGGGTCTGAACACAGAGACCAGACGCCACGGCGTTGTCCTTCTTTCCCAGGCATGGGGGCCGCTTCCCAGTGACAGGCCACTTCTCACCTGGCTCAGACAGGCTCGTTCTTTCAAGGGCCACGGTCCATCACTGTCCTCTTTTACTATCACCTCGTCTGTTCCCCAAAAGACTCTGAAGCAGCAGTAAATTGCTGTCAGCTTTTATCGCTCTAAGATGCCACCCTTCCAGTCTCTCTGTTCGGCAGCCGTCTCTAATTCCCATTCTCCCCGTCTGCCTCTGTCAGGGAGCCCTGGTTCGTGGCCCTCGCTGCGGCCACCTGGAAGGAGGGCTCCATCTCCCCGTCTCTCAGGCAGTGAATTGTGGCTACGTCCAAGTTCAGGACAATGAGATGACAAAAAGTTGGCTTGTCCTGCCAAGCTTTTAGGAAATGTTCTTAAAGGTAACAACTTCCTCGCCCTTTCCTCCTCTGGTTGGAATGTGAACCCACCAGCTGGTGCTCTGGCAGCTCTCTGGGACCATGAAGTAACCTTGGGAGTAGAAGCCAAGCATGGTGGGACAGTGGGCTTAGAGGGAACGCTGTTCCCTGAGCTGAGAGGCACTCTGCTAGCCGTGGACAGTTTGCTTCCAGGCTGCTTGACCATGAGAGAGAGAATCTTCTTCTACCTTTTTCACGCTGCTCTTACTTGGAGTCGTTCTGGTATGCAGAGCTAATTCTAACGGATTTAGAATCTTGCCTTTTCCTCTTGTCTCAGTCAGTGTTGGGGAGAAGGACGGACAATCGGGGCAATGCTGGGGGGACAGGGAACCAGAGGGCTGACGAGAGAGACCCCCCCATGGCACGTCCTCAGACTTCCCTGCTGTGTTGTCTTCCACTTGGATTCGTTCGTTATTAGGCAGCGTTTACGTCAGTGTGATAGCTCGAGATGAAAGTCCTTTACAAGCATAAAGCTCTTTGGAGTACGTCTCACGTGTTTCTGTCCCCGGCTTTGCGAGGTGGGTGGGGCAGTCACAACCCTCCCGCGGGTGGCTGTGGAGACGGGAGCGTGGAAGTGGCCTGCTCTCCTCACACAGCTCTGCACGCCCTGCGCCAGGCGGTCCGCTCCGGAACGCGCCCGAGACCTCGCCGCGTGGAGCGGACAAACCACCTCGAGCATCTGTCTCCGCCCCTCCCGCGAGGCGTGACGCCGGCGGGGCCTGCGACGGGCCTGGCTTCTGAGGTGCAGCCCCTCAGCTGTCCCATCCCTGGAATCAGCAGTTCTGACTTCCACCTCGTCAAAGCCACCCCTCTCTTCAAGGGCTCCCAGCGGCCCACCCCAGCCCCCTACCCCGGGGCCCCCACCCCACCTCTCAGCCTAGCGCCTCCCACCCCAGCATCTCACTCAGTGGTGTTCCTCAAAAATAAAAACTCGAACTAGCATGTGACCCAGCATTCCGTGTCCGGGTAGACACCCAAAGGCCTTGAAAGCGGGGTCTCAGCAGGTGTCTGTGCGCCTCGCTCAGGGGCACCATTCACAGCAGCCAAGAGGCGGAAACCACCCAGACGTCCATGGACGGATGAACGGATAAGCAAAATGTGGTCCATCCGTACAGTGGAATTTTGATTCAGCCTTTAAATGAAAGGACGTCTGACACCTGCTACAACACGGACGAACACTGAGGACGTGACGCTCAGTGCAACAGGCCAGTTCCAAAAGGACAGATACTGTGTGATTCCACTTACATGAGGGCCCTAGAGTGGTCAGACTCATAAAGACGGAAAGTAGACGGTGGGGGCCAGGGGCCGAGGGAGGGGAGTGGGGAGTTAGTTAGTTAGTTAGGAGTTAGTTAGTTAACGGGGACAGAGTCTCTGTTTAGGAAGATGGAAAATCTGGAGACAGTGGTGGTGATGGCCACATGACAAGGCGAATGTACTTACGGCCACAGAACCGCACACCTGAAAGCGGTTAAGCCGGTAAACGTCACAGCGCGTGTGTTTTACCTCCACTGGAAGCAAACCCTAAACTCGTCTCTTCCCCCAGACTCTGCACTCCTGCCCTGTGTTTCTGACCAGCTGATGCAGCAGCGTGCTCCTGGGGGCTCAGGCCAGGGAGCGGTTACCCCAGACTCGTCCCTTCGCACCCGCATCCAGCTGGTCGCCAGGTCCCCGGGAGCCGTCCCCGCCACCCTTGGTGCTGTTTCCGCCTCTCCTCCCCCAGAGGACACAAGAGCCTCCCAGCTGGTCTCCAGCCCCGTCTGCCGCCTGGGGTCTCTGTGTCACGCAGCCATCTGTAGAACCTCTCTAACGTTTGCTGTGTTCTCTGCTGCTCAGACGCCCCTGCAGCTCTGCCCGCTCGCGCCCTCCCCTCCCAGAGCGCACCTCGCCTGCCCATCGCTGGGCCCAGCACCTGCTCTGCCTGGAACGCCGCTTCTCTCCTGCATCAGCTCAAGTCCCCAGAGCATCACTGCTCCAGAGAGCATCCTCGGGGATCCCTGTCGTCCTCCCCAGGGGGCCAACCAGCCCTGGCCGGTGCCCACATCTTTCTAGCACCTGGAAGGGGCGCAGGGGCCTCTGACGCCTGACTGAAGATGTGGTGGGGGCAGGGGAAGGAATGCCAGCAGCCACTCTCAGTCCTAGCTCTTCTCTTAGCTGGTGAATTACAGACCAGCTGTGTAAACCTGAGGGCCGTGGGGTGGGGGCCAGTGCAGGTGCTTCCTCAGAAGTGTGGGTCTTTCCCACGTGAGTTAAAAGAAATTTATTGGCTTCAGGGACCTAATATGCTCTTAAAACTTAAGAGCCAATCTCGATAACGAGTGTTAAGAAAGCACATTAACTTATAAAGCCAAAGTGGGTAGCTTGGGCAACAAGGATCTGACTTACAAGATCCCTGGGCAGTGCTCTTTTGAAAAACTTACAAGCGAATGATGTTACTGATACATTCACACGCATTTAACAAGCACTGAGTAAATGCCAGGGATGGGGGACACAGAGGGCAGGCTCCCGACTGAGGGCACCTCGAGAAGGGAAGTGGCCTCCATTCTCTCCCCGAGTGTCTACTGCACATGTCCGTGTCCCAAGCATCCTGCTGGGAGTCTGGGCGTGCACCAGTGATAGGGACGCCACCCTTGCTCTCCGAGAGTTTGCATCCATGGAGGAAGACAGTTCAAACAAGGGTCATCGAGTCATGTGGTACAACTGTGGGTGGTGATCAGTGATGTGAAGGGGAAATGGGGCCAGTGAGTGAGCAGGGGGAGAAGGCCTCTCGGAGGAGAGGACATTAGAGCTGGAAGTGAGTGATGGGGAGAAGACGCTTCTGGAGGCACGAGAGGTTCCAGGTGAAGAGACCCACGGAGGCAGTGCCCACCTGGCTGTGTCTGAGGGCAGGAAGGAAGCATCGCGGGGGACCACGCCGCCGGGTTGGCAGGGCCCGAGGAGTCGTCCTGCACGGCGGGGAGCCGGGGGGCTCCAAAGGGGCAGCGTCTGCGTTTGACCGACACCCGGGAAGCACACCCTGGATGCAGAGCAGAGGGCCTGAGGATGGGGCCGTGGCACCCAGGGAGGGAGCGTCGGGAGAGCAGGGAGAGGGGCAGCCTCGCTGGGGTGTGGCTGTGGGAGGTGAGGGATGTGGGAGGACTGAGGGTGCTTTCCAGGTCACAGATGGGCGAAGGGCGCTGCCGTCCGTTTGAACGTGGAAAACTGAGGCAAGGCGCAGATTTGGGGGAAATCAGGATGCTACCTGGCACTGGGAAGTGTAAGAGCCCCCTCCCCGGGGGGATGCTCAGCCACCAGGTAGACGGTCAGGGCGGGGGTTCCGGCAGAAGGAGGGGCCAGAGAAGACGTGGAAGGGGCATGACAGCCTCAGAAGACGGGGTGTGGTCACCGATGGCAGGCCGGCGACGAGGGGCAGGAACAGAGGGGCCTGGCGGCTGGAGACACGCAGAAGTGGTGTTTGGATTCGGTCAAAATCACGCATGAGGTTTTCACAAGCAGAGGAAAGACCAGGAGTTCCAGGAGACTCGCACAAGCCGCACAGGGAGCTGGGGGTGGTCTGGGAACAGCTGGAAGTTCAGCAGGACGGGAGCGAAGAGGGAGGCTGGAGAGGCCAGGCCAGACCTCCAGGGGCGACGCTGCGCGATCACGGCCCTGCCCCCCGGGCTGGCACCCGCCCTGCCCTGCCCCCCGGGCTGGCACCCGCCGGCACACTCTCTGTTTCTTTTTTGTTGACTTGGGGGAGCTTCACATCAGGTTTTTTTAATTGTAGTCTAGCTGGTTTTCAGTGTTGTGTCAGTCTCCGGCGCATAGCATCGTGATTCAGTTACACACACAGACTTTTCCAGACTCTTTTCCATTATATGTCACTATGGGGTATTGGATGCAGTTCCCTGGCTGTACGGTCGGGCCTTGTGGCTTATCTATTTTATATGTAGACAATAGTTTTATATACAGTAGTTTGTATCTGCTAATCCCCAGCTCCTGATTTATCCCCTGCCTCTCCCCTCTGGCAACCATAAGTTTGTTTTCTGTATCTCTTTCTGTTTTGTAAATAAGTTCTTTTGTATCAGTTTTTTTAGATTCCACATGTAAGTGATATCATACGATATTTGTCTTTCCCTGGATAAAGAAGATGCAGTATACATGTATGTACAGATATAGACAACGAAATACTACTCAGCCATAAAAAAGTAAAATTATACCATTTGAAGCAACATGGATAGTCCTGGAGCTGTTTCCTAACAGACTGGGCAAAAGGGTGGATCTGTTAGTCAAAGACCTCTGGTTCTGTGTGTGACTCAGAGACGAAGGCACACAGACACGCACACCCCGAAGCGCCACACACACATAAATCCTGAGGCGTGCTGAGGGGGCCGTGGATATGAACACATGCTCCTCCCATGGGGCGCCTGTCAAGGGCCAGACTCTGCGTCAAGCCCCCAGGTTCAAGACCCAGCTCCTCCCCACACCATGCTCCCGGTTCTTCTCTGTAAATGGGGTAACCCTGGCCCACACCCCAGACCCAAGATGGACCATGAGATCAGACACCAGTAGCAGCTGCCCCCCCACACACTGTCTGGCTCCGTGCTTGGCCTCCCCCCTGCCCCCTCCCCACTTCGTCCCACGACCGGCACACCTCCGCCTTCCTCTGCCTCAGAGTCTGACCCTCCAGATTGGCTTCTGTTTGGGCGGAACCGGAACCATGGACTGAAAGGTAAAAAGCCCTCCCATGGGGGCGGCTGCTCTCACACTGTCCGCGTTCCTATCCACCCGCCCGCCCGCCTCCCTCACGTCCACGTCAGTGGACGAGCCCGGCTCAGCCTGGAAGGATGGCAGCATCCGTGATTCTTTGTAAGGACGGCGCCGGCCGCCGTGCCTGCGCATGAACTGTTCTTGTTTGCGGTGTGTCCTGATGCGCCAGTTCCACTCAGTCAGGAATTTTAACGAGAAGCAGGTGGAAAAAGTCAAGGATCTCAGGGGCAAAAACAGAAGAATGTGCTCCTCCAAGGCAGGCTCTGAACAGTCTGAGCAGACGCCTTGACCTGTGCAGGCTTTCTCCCTTCCCGGGGGAGGGGGCAGCTCGCCCCTGGCAGGCAGGGGACAGAAACAGGGGCCCCAGCCTGTGCCTGCCCCAGCCTGTGCCCGCCCCTGTGCCGGCACCACCAGCCTCTGTCCCTCCTGCAACTCAGGCTGGGGGGCGACAGATCCATCCCAAGAGTGCGCACCCTTGCGGCCCAGCGGGGCCCAGGCCCACTCCGCAAATGGGCCCTGCTTCACCACCGCGCCCACACCAAGCACTGCCTGGAAGTGAGGCAGGCGCCGAGGGGCAGGTGGCGGGAGCAAAGTGCAGATCTCGGGGCTCTGGTCTCGGGGCTCCAGTGCCTCGGGGAGAGGACGCTTTTGGTCTCTGGCAGCTGCTGCAGCGCCATTAGCCATTAACACAGGTGGGTGTTCCCAGGCCCCACTCTGGCTACTGCACGCTGAGTCTGTGCATTTGTGTGATTGACCGCGTGGCATCCAGGAAAGGGGGAGGGGGCGGGTGTAGGAGCACGGGACAGCTGCAGGCTCCGCCCACCTGAGAAGGTGGCCACCGAGGGACGGGACCTATGGGCCCAGCCTCCATGCCACCCAAGGCCCCGCGGGGCACCCAGCCTAAGCCCAGCCTTCCTGGGCAGACCTGCTGGGAACACGTCCTCCCAGCCGCTGCCAGCTGCCCCCGCATCCTATCCTCGGCAGCTCCCCTCCCCCCAGCCTGAGGGACAAGTCCGGGCGGCAGTGAGGAGGGAGGCCTGCTTCTGGTTCTGCCTAAAGCAGGCCCGTAACCCAGGCTCCCAGGGCCTCCATGGGGCAGGCATGAGACCCACTCTGGGACCCACAGGCAGTAAACACGGCGAGAGCCCCGGCAGAAGCGGTGAGAGGTGGGGCTGGAGGAGGGCCCCAGGGAGCCCGGGACACGCGTGCTCCAGGAGGGACCTGCTGGGCTAGACCCAGGCTGGGCCTGCGAGCGGCGCATCGGTGCTGGGCGGCCAGCACAGAGTGCCAGACCTCCAGCGGCTTCAGCCACAGACTTTTCTCTCTCCCGTCCTGGGGCCTGGAAGTCCCAGATCCGGGTGTCAGCAGGACCGGTTTCCCCTGAGGCCTCTCCTTGGCATGTGGACACTGTCTTCTCCCCGCGTCCTCACACGGTCATGTCTCGGTGTATCTGTGTCCTCATCTCCTCTCCTCTGATTGGATCAGGGCCCACCTATATGGCCTTATTTAGCCTTAATCACCTCTTTAAAGACCCCCATCTCTAACACAGTCCCATTCCGAGGCCCTAGGAGTTAGGACTCCACTTTGTGAATCTGGGGGAGGGGACACAATTCACAACAGGTGTTATATCGTTTTAATCTGCCTGGAAACCCTGCAGAGCCTTGGAGTTGGATTTTCCAGGGCCCAGATGCCCACGCCAGAAGTGACTGACTCAGGATTCCCAAAGACCCCTTCTCCCTCCAAGTCCACAGCACCCGAAGCCACGTCCTGGCAGAAGCCCCAGTCTGCTCACGGACATGCTCTCAGGCTCCCTCCTGGAGAGGTGCCAGGAAGAATGCAAAGAAAGCTGAAACGGCCCCTTCCCTGGAGACGTCACAGTGTCCGGGAGCTGACCTGACCTTAGGGAAGAGTGAAGACTGCGCTTACCTCTCTCTCCCGAAGCACACACCTCTGATTCTGGGAAACAACACAACCGTGTGGCTCAAAGGAACTTAAAGACCCCAGTCCACCTCCAGCAACAGCTGGTTGGCCGAGGCCGGGCACCCACGTCCAGCCAGTCAGCTGTGGTGCCTCATTCTCCAGAACAAGTCACTGGCCCCAGGTTGGCCAGACACAGATGGACCTATCAGAGCCCTCCTCTGAGTGTAAAAAGCTCGTTCCTCAGAGAGCCAGTCTTGACCCTCCAACGTGGACAAGCAGGGAGGCGTGAGGGGCGGGGCAGCTGGGGGCCACATTTCCTCCCTTGTAGGAAAGGCAGTCGGGGGAATTGGCCAAGATCGGGAGACACACAGATGGTGGCAGAGACACAAGCTGGGGGAGCCCTTGCATGCGGGGACTTTCTTCCTGCCACCCCTGAAGGCAGCTGCACCCCTACCTTGCCTGGAATGACATTACTTTTCCAATACATTTCCCCTCCTACCAACATTATTTGAGCTGAAGTTATTTACACCCAAATGAGTGCTTGCTAATATGTGTTTTCTCCCAGGTAAATTTATGGTGGTATGACTTTTTTCAGCGCTGTGGCAACTCCCTGTGTCCTTCAGGGTCTCCTGTGTTCCCTGAAGCCCTCCTGGGGAGATGAGTGGCCAGGCTCACCCCAGGCCCAGCCCTCTCAGCAGGAGCAGTGGGAGGAGTTCCACCAGGTCTCCAAGAACCCTGACACCACAGTGTTCTCCAGCAGGGAGAGAAACTGTCCTGAGAGGGGTGGGACCTGGACACACTGTCCACCTTCCAGGCTGTCCTCTGCAGGCTGGGTCGTGGGCAGTCACTGTTAGAGACTCCAGGCTCCCAGCACCAGGTGTTTCTCACCCTCGAGTATGTGCTTTGCTCCTGTGCTGGGTCGAATGTGTCCCCCCAACATTCATATGTTGACGTCCAAACTTGCAGAATCTCAGAATGTGGCCTTACTTGGAAATAGGGCCGCCAAAGGTGTGATTAGTAGAGATGAGGTCAGGCTGGAGCAGGGTGGCTCCTAACCCAATACGATTGTTGTTTAAACAAAGACTTTCCTGTGAAAAGAAAGGTGCACACAGAGGGGCACCGTGTGAAGACACAGGGACAGTGATGTCTACCAGCCAAGGGACACCCCGTGATGGCCCACAGCCACCAGGAGCCAGGAGAGAGCCTGCAAGAGATTCTTCAGCTCAGCTTCAGAAGGAACCAGTTCTGCTGACACCTTGGTCTCAGATTTCCGCCCCTAGAGCCGTGAGACGGTTGTCCATGGTGTTTCAGCCGCTCTGTCTGTGGTACCCTGATGCCTTGTGGTCCTCGCGCACCTCCCATGTCAAGCTTCCCAGGTCAGGGGTTGCATTTGTGACACAATCTGAGAGGCTGGAAAAACTCTCTCCCCCACCCCCTGCCAAATGGGCGCCTGGCAGAACAGAACAAATAGTTTTGAAGGATGTGTGGGTGGGGCAAGAGGGGACCCTGAGAACCTCTACCAGTGGATGTCACAAGGCGAGGACACCTTGGGGGACAGGACAGCAGCAGGTGTGATGACGAACGTGGGAAAGGGAGAGTGAGGCACCAGGGGCTGCAGCCACCTCTGCAGCCTGGAGTCCCTGCCTTCCTGGCCCCAGAGGCGGAGGCGGAGCCAGGGTGAGTGGCTCTGCCAGGAGCAGCTCAGGAAGGCAGCCAACCTGGGCAGGTGACACCTGGGCCAAGAAGGCCCTCCCCCCGCCACACCTCCTCTGGCTCTGCGTTCACTGCGCAGGAAGGCAGGGCAGAGCCGAGCGTTCCTTTTCTGGGGGTCAGCCAAGTCCCATGACAAAGGGGGTGCGACTTAGGAAGCCTTGCAGAGTGGCTGCAGACGGGCGCAGCCTCCCTCCTTACACTGGGTGACGGCCAAGTTTCCAAAAAACATCCTGTTTCCACGCCTGGCTCGCTGGAGTCGGGTAGCATTACACAGCTGACCGCAGAGAGGGCTGCGGGATCGCTCGGCCCCAGGGCTGCTGCCGAGAGTCAGGGCTGACTGACAGGAGAGAACGAGGGGAAACGGGCACCGGGGCCTTTACAACCCCCCGCGCGGCTCCGGCGGCTGGACCCGCCCGCCCCTGTCTCGAGAGCCCCAAGGCCGAGGAGCATCTGCAGCGAATGAACGGGTCACGGCCTGGCTCTGCAGACCGGGCTCGGGAAACACAGCGGAGGGGACGTGGGGACCCTGGGAAGCGAGGGCACGCGCTGGTCCGCCAGGCTGGCATCTGCTCCATGGGCTCCACCGGGAGACCCTGGAAGACGAGCAAATTCCTTCGAGTGACAACGTTAACACGGCTGCAGGAAAAGAGTGTTTGCAACACTCTCCTAAAAGTGTCCACTTTCATAGAAATGCACTCTTTCCACACTGCCCCACAGGAGGAAGGGGCCAGCTCCCGTGCTCCTGTCCCCACCCTTGAACCTGAATGCGGCCCATCCGCGCGCAGCGGCCTCGGAGAAGCTGCCGACACTGTTAGCGCTAACGAGCTGTCACAGCAAACCCAGGAGCAGGGACAGAATTAATCTTTCTTCATTAATAATGTTCTAATTTGCATAATTAATATGTCATTGTCGATAAACATAGCTGGCTACAAATAAAGTCGCTGAACAAAAATGCCACCTGCTGAATAGAAAGAATGAGACAAATGGCTTGACCCTGCTAAACGAGCAGGTGACGCTTCGTCTCCCCCAAACAAGGTTCCAGGGCTTGGAATATTGCCATTATCGGAACAAGGGGATGAGGAACATGGAGACAAGCGTTCCAAACATTTCCGTGGAAGGATGGGCTCCAGGACGTGTGTTCTCTGGCAGGTGCCCGTGGGACAGTGTCACATTCCGGGTAAGGCCGCTCCTGCCGGCTCTGGGCCCCGCTCCCTCCTCGCCCAGCCTCCAGAACAGCTCAGGCCACCCGGTGAAACAGTCCAGGCCAAAGCAGTGCCACTGTCAGCCCAGAGCCACGTCTTCCGCCACCACCAGCTTCAGAGATTTCTGGCCAGAAGTGGGAGACGGGCTGCTGCCGAGGGCACGAGTGACCACAGGGAGCAGAGGGGAGGGGGAGCTGAAAAGGCCCTCAGAGGGCCTCAGACGGCCAGCCAGCCCTTGGTAGACACTGGCCCCATGCTGAACACAGTGCCAGGGGCCGGGTGCTGGGTCCTGGGTGCAGACCGTGGACCACACCCTGGAAGGCGGGGCAGCCACGGTGGAGGGAACCTGGTCCAACAGAGCTTTCAGAGCTGTTGGGAATGTTCTAGATCTACGCTGTCCAGCACGGCAGCCACTGACCACACGTGGACTGAGCGCCTGCCGCGTGGCTGGGGCGATTCAGGAGCTGGACTGTCTGTTTCACCCACTGATCTAGTGTGTGACTGTGGTCACCACACCACTGGGACCGAGAAGGACGTCCCTGCACTAGGAACAGAGGTGGCGAGGGGTCCTGGGCCTCCCTGGCCCAGCGGCCTTCAGCAACCATTCGACCTCTGGGTTTCTCTGTCAGAGGTGTGAGGGGGTCGGATCGGCTGATCCCTGGGGTCCACATTCTGCGTCCTGACTTAACATCCAAACTACTGGCTCTGCTCATATTTACCGTCATCCCCAAACTTTCGCTGCCTCCCAACTGCTCACCAAATACTGCCTGCCGCCGCGATGTCACATCCTCACAAACTGCCCTTGAATTTCCAGCCGCCCCCCGCCCCGCACAGCCCCCTCGGGACTCGGGTCACACCTGGGACTCCTGCCCATGCCTCATCTTACACCACAGCCCCGGGCTCCCTGTCGGCCCACCCAGTCGGGCTGGATCCCCACCTCAAGTGGGAGGCCCACGGCCCCTCCAGCCCAGAGTAAGCCTCACCTCTGGGGGTGGCATATAGCCCCAGCTTGGCTGACTTAGCCCTGGTTACTGTTTACCTGCAGTAATGTTGCAACATCATGGTGACAGCAAAACAACGTGCTCCCAGGCCTGGGGCAGGGAGGCCGATGTTCGGGAAGTCAGGCAGTGGCCAGCAGGAACCCGTCCTCGCCGGGCAGCGGCCTGGCCTTGAGCAGCCCCGGGTCTAGTCCAAGTCAGCCCCAGCTCCTTGCACGTGCCCAGCAGAGCCTCAGCCCCGCGGGCACCCCTTCCACTCCTGAAGGACGGCCCCCTTCCTCTGCTCGACACCTGCTCACAGCAGCTGATGAAAAACTGTCGCTGAGTATGGGGGCTTTTAATCCACAAGAAGTAATACCTCAAGTGGTTTCATCTCTACCTTATTGTTAAACTGAACCTGAGCTTATGGTAGAATAAACTTGTGAGAATGCTTCCCTACTATCTCGCTTCTATTTGGAATTCTCTCAGTCTAACCACCTTTCATTGGTTTTCTCATCTTCCTCAATTGGGAGGAGGGGAAGGAGGAGGGGGAAGGTGGGGGAAGAGGGAAGGGGAGGACCAGGAGGGAGCAAGGTGCTCTGGGACCGTCTGCACCCCCTCTAATACGAAGGCAGTAAAACAGCTACAGTGGGACAAACATGACCCCGAACCCGACCCCAGCCCCCAGGCCCCACGCCGCCGTGGACCTTCCTGCCGCTTGTGTGAACAACACGGCCACAGCGAAGGCTGGACACAGCTGGATGAGGCTTTGACGCCCGACACATCTGCTCAGAACCTGGGAGCGGTGCCGGCTCTGAGCCCCTTTCCCTTGTTTCCGCAGCACCACGACCCTACAGGAAGCTTTGCTTAGCTAATCCAGAGAATTCTGTACCTGGAGGGGCTACATTTGTCATCCACTGTGTCGTTTCTGAGAAAGCAAGAAAGAAATAAAGGGAAAAATAAAGATGCAAGGCCCTGGAACCATTTTTTTAAGTTACTTGCTTGGGTCTGACCTAAGTGACAGAAAAGTCCTGGACTTCCTCCCCAAGGTCAGCATTTTAAGTGTGAAAAGGAAACCTTGAGAATTTAAAAACAAACACACAAAAAAACCCACGTTGCCTCAAATTATCATCACCCGCCATCACACCAGTGGGTCCTACAGACCAGGTGAAGCCACACTGAACGGACTCCTGTGCTTCAGAGTCATAAAAATATAAGAAAATTATTAACCAAAATAATTAGAAATGCCTGGCAAGGTCAAGGAACCAGGAAAAGGCCGCAGGTACAAAGATAGGACCCTGGGATTAATCTGAGCGCAATCTGAAGTATCCAATGTTCAGCTGGCACGGGGGACGGAGATCTTGACCTGCACCCGTGCGATGACAGGGGTAAAACCCAGGGCAGGCTCCACCTTAATCCCTCGACAAGACTTAAGCAACCTCTGAAGGTCAGAGGAAGCAGGCATAAGCTGCTTTGAGCAGAGCAGACACAAATAAATTCAGAAGAGAAAAAATATTATAAACTGTGCAAAAGTTCCCCTGAGGAATTGACCAACTATGAGGTGAGGGAGAGCACCACTGAGCTGAGAGCCAGCCAGGAGCAGCTGCCAAGAAGCCAAGCCACAGGAAAATAACCTGGCCACACGGCCAGGCCAGGCCGGAAGAGCAGGTCGGGCTACCCAGCGGCCTGCGCGGTCCCAGAACAGCCCAGCCGTGCCGTCCAAGGGGAGCTTACCGCCTTCCCCCGTTCCCAGCAACGACCCTGCCAGACTGCTCGGACCCAGCTGAGCTGCGTCCAGCTCCGCGGCCCATGCGTGGCTCACAGCCCCGGTCCTGGCCCACGTGCCGGCCAACACGGGAGGTGTGTCCTGAGGGCCGTCACCGCCTCCTCCCGGAGCCTCACTTCTAAAGTGTCCTCTCTTTGCCCCAGGACTCGTGGCCATCAGGGGCTTCCGGGCTGTCCCCAGGCCTTTCCCCTCCCGCAGGCTCCCACGTGGCCCCGTCCCAACTTCGTCACACGGACTTGTCTCAGGTCTCCCTAGAGACAGCCGTGCTCCCTGGGAGGCAGCAGTTCTGCTTTTTAATAGGGATCTTTCAGAGACACTACTGTGCCTCAGCCCAGAGGACGGCCCCTGGTGCCGTGAAGGCCGGGCACGGACAGGCCCAGGGCGGAAGCTGCCTCGGAGTAAGTAGGGTTTGCCAGGTTCTTTCAGGGCACAGTTCAAGACTGGCCCTGCCTGGGGCACAGCTGAGTAAAGAGTCTGGATCACTCAGTCTGACGAATGTCCGCATCAATTTCTTGAATATTTCACCGTAAACTTCTGTCCACCGTCATTATTTTTTCTGACTACAAAAGTAATGCAACAGCATTGCTTCAAAAGCAATTTGCGGAGGTGTTCTTGAAATTCACCTTCAGGAAACACAGCCTAGGTTGATGTTAACATCTTCTAGACCTTTCTCTGCATGTGTGTGTCTACACGCGCACGTACAAACACAAGTACAGACAGACACAGAGGTGTCTTCAGGCACACGCACAGTTACGACTGGGGAAATACGCCCGGGCCAGTTGTTCAGGCCACTATTTGCTTCTCCTTTCCTGTGTCAATGCAAACTCAGAGGTTCGCACGTATGCTGGAGACAGAGGGACGGACGGGGACAGATGTCCTGCCGCTGCCCAGGGGGTCACGGGTGCACAGCAGGCATGCGTCTCCCGCACAGCAGAGGGCTCTCATGTGGTGACGCATATGGACCTGGGTCTCTGGAGAACAATAATGATCTTTTCTCAGTGATACGTGGCCTGCCACTCATCTCATTAAAGGGTGAGGAGCCAGGGAGCCACAGCGGGAGCACCTGCAGCTTCCTCGTCCACCCGTGACTGTGTTTGGGTTCCTTGTACCCAAAGCAACTCCCCTGTTCATGGGAGACTCACTGACATGGGAGGCTTCCCATAAACGCTTCCTGGTTCTAGGGACCCTTCTCTGACAGAAAGGAAGCATCACTGAAGTATGTCGAGGGTAAATGGAACCACCTGGTGACCCACGTCCCCAGCCCACCCCTGGGTCTCATCAGTTCTCCCCCACACCCTTCCTTGATCAAAACCCTGCCGTCTGGATGCACGTAAAACATGCCAAGTCTGTGTGACAGAGCTCCCTTCCAAGGGCTCCTTTTGCTGGCTGGTTGGTAGGGACCGGCTCCCTGTCTTTGGGGTCACCCACCACCCTCCTCAGCCTTCGTTTTCCCTGCCGGGTGTCTTCCCAGCCCCCTGCTGTGTCGGGGGGAGGGGAGGACGGCTCCGCTTCCCACCCGCCCCTTTCCTGGGATGGAAAGCTACCTAGCAGACAGAAGAGGGTGAGGGACTTTGCACGGAGTCCAGACCTCGTCCCAGTCGCGCGAAGCTGACTGTGTTGACTGGTCCCCCAGTTACAGAGCAGAGCGGGTCACCACGTCTCGAGGCATCCGGCTCCATGCAGTGCCCCGCCTCTGTCTCTGTGGTGGTCAGCACTGTGACTGGGCTCTGTGCCCACCTTCCACCATCCGCCTGACCAGCCAGAATGCTGCCCTGGCCCGCAGTGACCACGAGGGCTCCTCCAGTCCTGCTGTGGGGGGGTCCAAGGAGGAGGGCGGGACACGAGGGCTTCCAGGGGAAGGGGGTGGGTGGCTTCAACTGGTCTTGGTCTAGGCATCCATGGGAACCTCAGGATAGTCCCAGGCTGGAGCCTGAGTGGGTGAGAGGCTCTGTGTGTGTGAGTGTGAGTGTGAGGGTGTGTGTGCATGTGTGGGGGAGCAGGGGGTGCACTGGGAAGGGGGCAGCTGGGAGTAAGACCTCTCCCCCCAGGGTGTCCCAAGTAACAGCAAAGGTCGCCCATCAGTCCTGCTCCCCAAGCACACGTGTTTCCACTCTCCCCTCACTTCTCCCTCACACTCACACACACACTCACACACACACACACACACCAGGAAGCCTCTTCCTGCCTCTTCTGGACACCCGCACACACCAGGCTCCCTTGCTCCCCAGGGGAACGTGACTGTTTGGGGTGAGAACCGTGACCTGTCCTGGAGCCAGAAGCCAAAGTGAGCGCCGCAGCCACTGCTCGTTGCCCTGGGCCGGCTCCACGTGTGCGGGTGCGATGCGCCTGGGCTGCTGGCGAGGCACCTGCTCCTCCCGCTCAGTGCTGTGGGTCCCGGGCCCACCCACAGCCCGGCCGGCCCACACTCAAATTGGAGCTAGCCGGGCCCCAGGGTCTAGGGTGAGAGGGGCCCCAGAACGAAGGGGCGAGAGTGCCCTGGAGTCTCTCCGCCACGAATGGAGGCCGAAGGTGGTGTACAGAGATAAGGTGCTTCTCTCTAAAAGTACGAGGCTCGAAAGATGCAAAGCTTATAAAATCATGCATAAACGTCTCCTTTATGTACAGAATACGTCTTCCAAGAAGCAGAACGTCAGAACGTCACGACGGCAAGGAGGGCTCACCTGCACTCGCAGGTGTCTGAACGGCCCTGGCCTGCCTACCGGTCACCCCCAGTCTTCCCAAGCTGACCTCATGGAAGGCAACCAAGCCCTCATCCTGCTCAGGACCGTGATCAGCAAAACCAGGGGAGTGTAATGGAATGAGCTCCAAATTCGGAGTCAAAACCTCCACTCAAAGCCCTGCTGTGTGCCCTTGGGAAAGTCACTTTACCTTTCTGAATCTGTGTCCTCACACTGTCTGCCTGTTTCTGAGGATGAGTGGGGTTTACATGAGGAAGTGTGCTAAAGGCTGGCCCGTGCTTGGTGCTTGAGTCAGCCAAGAAATGCACTGGCCGTGCCTGACCTAATGCAGGAGACCTGTCAGCACTGGGCTGGGGACTGTCCAGGGAGGGAGGTGGCAGGTCATGGTGAGGCCAGGCAGACGCAGCAGTGGTGCTGGGGTGTCCTAGGAGGGAGGCTGCCCGCCATCCGACTGGGGCTGCCCGCCATCCGACTGGGGCTGCCCGTTCCCTTGGACTGAGTTGGTTCATGTCAGGGTCACAAGAAAGTCAGGGTGCCGCGGCGATCCTAGAATTCACCCCATTCTAGTCACTTCATGCGCAGGCGCAACTCCCAACCCAAAGAGTCTCAGTCCAGGGACACAGACACTCACACACATGTTGTGCACGCACACATGCTCACATGTGCCCCACACATGTGTATACACATGCATACACATGCCCTTGTACACGTGTGTGCAATGTGTTTCACACGTGTGTCTGCACATATACATCTACATGCATGGACATGCTACACACGTGCACACACGTGCACATGTAAACATACATGTATATGCATGCATGGTGTGTGCACACACAGGCACATGACATGTATACACACAAAACGTGTGTGGCATACATGCATGCACAAGTGTGTGCACGTACGTGTACACAATGCACACACACACAACATACCCTGCACACGCATGTATGCAAATCCACTCACATATACTTGGACGCACATATGCATACTTACATGTGCACTGTGCACACATGCACAGTGCACGTCCGTACGTGCACATACTCACATGCACACACACACACCCCAAGGACTCAACAGGGAGCGACGCTGTGCATATAAATGAGGCAGAGAAAGAGAATCAAGGACCACCTGCTAACCCCGTCCCCGCCCCACCAGTTCCTTGGTGACCGGAGGCTGTTTGGCCAGGAAATGACAGCTCAAGATCAGCAACAGAGAACTGATGGTGACCGGGGTGGGGTGTCCCCTACCCCCCAATTCACCCGGCCCGGGATCCCAGCACTCCCATGTCCCCAAGACCTGGCCTCGTCGACACCCTCACCCTCTCACCTCTGCTGGCCCCGCGTCCTGCTTGGGGACCTCCGGGCACAGCGCGCCGCCCCTCATCCAGACAGCCCCTCGCCCCTCCTGCTCCGCACACTCAGCCGTTGTGGAACAAGGACCTAGCTCCCTGCATCTCCCCCGCGGCACCAGCACAGGGGCTCCCCGCAAATCACGCCAACGGATCAGCCGAGGGGAGCAAGAGGCCACGCATGGGTTTCCGCTCCAGGTCCTTCCGTTTCAGGGTAAAACCTTCTTCTGGTGCCATTTGAAGTTCTGCTTTATAAAACGATCCTTCGTGGTGAAAAAGAATATGAAAATGAATATACGCATGTTCGTGCATGACTGAAGCACTGTGCTGCACACCAGAACTTGACACAACGTTGTAAACTGGCTACACCTCAATAGAAACATCTTTTTGATAGATCCTGAAGGCAGGTGGTCTCTCCTGCAGGTTACAAGGAATAATAAGGATGGCACTGCGACGACCCGTTGTAAACCCAGCTTAGGCTGTTAGTTTAAGACCATGACTTACTTCTGTTTATGTTTTGCAGAGTTTTCCGGTGTCTGACACAGTGACCAACAATGCTGTCTCTTGTGCTGTTCGTTGGTTCATAGTTTGTTTATTACTTGCTTCCTCCAGGCAGGCCCGCCAGGTTTTCTGGTTCTGAGGCCCTTGATGGATGGCCTGACACTGGGGAGTGTCTCTGGGAACTGATGGCCTCTTGTGTTTCAACCTTAAGAGCAGGAACTAGGGACCCAGTTCTGCCCATGAGGTGTGAGTGGAAGTCTGCTGGTGGGGCTTCCGGGAGATCTGTGCTTTCCTGATACAAAGGACCAAAGCAGTTCACAGAAGCCTCTGTCTCCTTGCTTTCCCCGGTTGTCACTGGCTGGAACACATGCGTGATGCCCGGAGTTCTGCCGCCCTACTGAAACCATGAAGTGATGGACAGGTAGCAGGTGAAAAGCTCGCACTCTAAGGGTGGCAGAGGACTGGGCGCAGGCCATTGCTCCTCCAGATTCGCCGTCCACTCACCTCCGCTCGGCCCAGTGCCCCAGGCGCTGGCCTGTACGGGCAGCATCAGTGCTTTCTTATGCTCTGCCTTCCAGCTGGGTTCATTCGAAGAGGAAGTTGGGAGGCACCAGTGGGAGTGGGGGGAGGGAGGAAGACTGGGCTCATTTCTTGCTCCTCCCTGGTCTTCTGAAGGCCACAGCTGCTTTCCGACCGCCTCCGACCGCTGCAGCCATGGCCACGGCTCCCTCCGCATTCTGCTGCCTGCCCCTCCCTCTGCCCATCAGGCTGGGGGTGGGAACGGCTGCCTGGGACGCTTCTCCGGCCCGTGTTGGCCTCCCTGAACCTTTCCTGTCCTTTGTACAGTAGCTCACCCTGTGTTTCTCTCCTCGCCCACCCAGCTGAGGACACCGTCCTTTTTTTTTGGCGGGACCCCGAGAGCAGCTTAGAAGGAGAGAGCTGGGCCCCTGCAGCGTTGTTGAGCCGCTGCACCTGATCCTGGGCCACCTGCCTGCGGACCTCACATCACGGGGTAAATAAGCAAACCAGAAGCAGCTCTATCACTGGAGTGTGGTTTGCCCACAGTTGCCACTGAATTCATTCCCAGCTGATTTACTAACAGGTGAGTAAGATGGAGTTTCTGTCTCCAGGGGGACGGCCCAACAGGGAGAGGAGACGTGTAGATATACTTGTCAGAAATACAGCTATTTTTATAATAGCCTCACTAGAGAGCTGGACAGCAGGGGCTGATGCCAGCGAGAGGACTGCCCAGAAGAGAGTGTCCCAACAGAGGGGCGCCGCAGGTTGGCAGTGCACGTGAGCACGCGTGGAGACGGAGCTGAGACGTGGGCTGGCCTCCCCCTCAGCCTTCAGTAAAGTCTCGTCCCTTTAAGCCTGAGTCGGTGGCGCTGGGGAGCATTAGGGGAGGGTGGCAAGCGTGCTGGGGCAGCAGCGGGGTGGCACGGGCTGCAGTGAGAAGCCCTCCTAGGGTGACAAGCCCCAGCCCAGAGAGTTCTTAGAACAGGTGTGTCTTCTTTGGGAGCAGACAGACATGTGGGGAGGGGGTCAGACCAAAGGCCGCACTCCTGTGTTCACGAGGGGTCTGCACCGACCAATTATTTGCCAAGTGAAGGAAATAACGGCCCGGGCTGGACAACCTGGGGGTATTCGGGTCCCTTAGGTAACAGGCGTGGCGGGCTATTTTACTGAAAAAAGGTCTCCCAAACGTATGTTAAAAAAAAGTCAAAACCTCTTGATGTTGAGCAACTTTTCATGTTCCTGTTGGCATCTGCATTTCCTCTCTTGGAAGAACAGTCTGTTCAGTTCTTCTGCCCTATTTTAAATGGGTTGTTTGCTTTTAAACTGAAGTACAGTTGGCTTACAATGTTGTATGAGTTTCTGATGTGCAGCATGGATGGACTTGGGGGCATCATACTGAGTGAAGTAAGTCAGACAGAGAAAGACAGATACTGTAAGATACCACTTACGTGTGGAATCTGAAATAATACAACAAACTAGCGAATATAGCAGAAAAGAAACCGGCTCACAGAGGGAGAGAAGGAACTCGTGGTACCAGCGGGGAGGGGGGGGGGAGGGGCAAGGCGGGGGGGGTAGTAAGAGGTGCAAACTCTCAGGGTAAAATAAGCTGCACGGACGTGCTGCGCAGCACGGGGAACGTGGCCAGTGCTTTGTAACAGCTGTAAACGGAGTATAACCCTTACAAACTGAATCACTATCTTACATACCTGTAACATGTAACATTGCACATCAACTGTACTTCAATTTTTAAAATATGGTATTGTAAAATGAACATAAATTAAGTTTAAAAAAATAAACAGGTATTTTCAAACAATCAAAACCCTTGGCTAAGACGTTCCTCAAAGAAAATGAATGGATTCGGCCATGGGAAGAGCCTTGAGTTGGCTGGAAGAAGGAGGGGGAAAAGGCTCTATGAAGTGTGAGAAAACTTCAATTGTTCCTCCCAAATGGACAACTTCACTCAAGTTTAACGGTGAGTGTTTTCCCGCTGGTTTCCTCTCCTCTCTTCTAAGTGAAAACAGGATTTTAAATCTGTGAATGTCGATACAGAATCGAGGCCGCACAAGTTCATCCTGTACCAATAAACAGACTCAGCCCAGCCAAAGCTTTGGGAAATCAATCAATATCTTGTTTTTCTCAACTGAGGCTAGGAAAAGAGCACTCGTCCTTCAAATGTCAGTAACATCTGTGTTGCAACTCAGTCACTGGCATCCAACTCACCCCAGCGGCCCCACACGTTTCCGTCCCGAGAAGCAGCCAACACTTCCCCGCCCGCGACACCCCCACCCCAACGCCAAAGGCCTCTCCACCTGAAGGCACTTTGTTCTGAAGTGTCCTTCTATGAACGCGTCACTGGGCCTCAGACCACAGGGAAAGGGCAGGAGGGAAATGCTCCCCCTCCTTGTGGTCCAGCCGGTTCACTCCACGTCCAGGGTCCAGTGGACACTGTCCCGCCTCTTCCGAGCACCTCTTTGTGGCCGTGCTGCGGGGAACCACAGGGGACTAAGACACACACCCGCTCCCGCAGGGTTCATGGTCTAATCTCACAGCCCTGGCACCGATTACTAAGTGCTCAGGGAGCGGAGAGCGTGTAGGAGAGCAAGGAAGGGGAAGCCATCTCCTCCGGGGAGGATCCTGGTGGGACGGCTGAGCTGAGCCGGACGTGAAACGTGGCACCGCTCTCCCAGCCTCTGCTCCGGAAGCACACCTGCAATAAATACACGTTAACTCTGGGTTTTTGCTGCGCAAGATGCTACAGCACACAGCAAACTGGGCTGACCTCTGTCATAATAGCCCACGTCTGCTGGTAATTATGTGTTTCCTAATGCGATTCCACCGAGGGAGCTCATGACTGTGTGGTTTCTGCCCTCCCAACACCCGACACGGAATCCAGCCCGCAGAGGGCTCCCCGTAACCGGCTGATTGGTTGCTCGATTACATTTGGTATATACCCCATGCTAGTGATTCCAGGGCAATCTTCCTGACTTCCTAATTCACAAGGAAATAAATTACAGGGAAGGAGCTTTTAGTCCCTCCCAGCTTGATTTGCCAAGACCTGAGGGAAAGAAATCAGAAGAGACAGGCTGAGGGGACATAGCATTATGCATATTTTTGGGTGAACGTTTTTATTCAAGAGTCTGTGCTCACCAAAATAGTGCCGACTTCCACGCACCAGAAGACGAGTCAGAAGAAATGCAAGGGATTACGATGCAGTCTCTCCCAAAGCCTCGCTGCTCAAAGAGTGGTCCAGGGACCAGCGGCAGGCACGTCGCCTGGAGCTCGCTAGAACGCAGACTGGGGTCCCCAGAGACCTGCCTTATGAGAACCTGCAGGCTAACAGGTCCCTGGGGGATGTGGAGGAACACGTAAGTCTGAACGGCACTGTTTTCAAACCTTCCAATTACAGAGTCACTAGCTTATCTTCACAGAAAGGAGAAAGCAGCCGTGGGAAGAGCAGACCCGCGCACCCCCAGGGCAGAGCCCCCGCCCTGCCATCATCCACAGGGGCACGCACAGCGCACCTCCCAGCAGCGTGCTGGGCTCTCCAGGAAGAGGGCCTCTGTGGTCAGCTCCTGGAAGGCATCCTTTCTTGAATTTGCTGTGTGGATGCTTTCCCAGCTCAGGAAAGGGACACCACAGGGTCAATCAATCAGTAATGCTGAGCCAAACGAACGCTCTGACGCAGCAGCCGCAGGTCATGACCAGACAGACGGCAGGAAGGGTGACCACCTGCCGGACATGTACAGGCAGACGCCCGTCCTCCAGCTTAGCTCAAACCATCAAGTGCCTACGGAGCAGTCATGTTTGATCCGGCAAACCTGCTCTGCGGCATTAGAGGAGCTTTTATTTCTGCAGCTACATTTTTGAGAGACGGCAGAGCAGGGCTGGGGGCTGCTGCAGGCCGGCAGGGGTTTGGCGGTACCTCCCCAGGTGTCCGCCCCCGGGTGTGGTGCAGGACCAGACAGAGATGAATATCTAGGAGAACTCTGAGGCCTGCCGGATGGTACACACTGGCGAGTGCAGGAGCCAATCTGTGCACCTGCATCTATTTAATATGGTTGAGACAATTCCATCAAAAGAGCGGGGAGCAGACAAGGCAGTGAGGGACTCGCGCTACCACAGAGTTCAAATCCAACATGTGGGACACAGTGTGTTTACTGCTCAAGCACAAGATCATAAAAATATTTCTAGCCTTACTTAAAAATTTTCAATATTTTAATTATACACGCACATATATTCTTATATCTCCTTTCTGTGAGTTTATGCAAAAATGCTTAAAACATCCAAAGGCAAGAATGGGAGGAGTGGGCAAGTCAGACTCTCAGAGCTGGAGATGATCTTCAGCATCGTCTGATGCTTTCTGGGTTGTCTCCCCCGTTTGAGGAAACTGAAGTTCAGAGAAGATTATAACTTATTCCAGGTCCCATGAGGAGCGGCTGAGTCAGAACCGGAACTCAGAACTTGTGATCCAGAGACTGGCACTGTGCCCACATCACACTGCCTTTAAAATTAAACACACTCACACACTTCCTTAATGACAGACCAAAGACGGTTCTGGTAAGTCAGATGACACACGCTAAAGATGACTAGCACGTATTTGGGGTGGGGGTGGTCACTAAGTAGAGAGAAGTCTCGCTCTTGCTACGTTCTCCCGGCTGGAGGGGGAAGTGCGGACTCTTCTACATTAGACATGCTTCTCTGGTTCCTTGGCAAGGATCTCATGTCTGACACCATTAATAAAGTATTTAGAGCTTTTTGAGAAAAGCTATGGAAACAGGAATATGTTAAGTAAACTAGCAGCATAAGCCGCAATGCAGTGTCCAGCACCCAAACGAGCGCCCAGAGCCCCTGGGCAGGAGATGGCAGGGCACCCCACAGGTTCCCTGTAAGATGCCAGCCTGAACGAACGGTCTGAGGCCATGCGTCTCAAGCTGTGGTTCAGGGAGCCCGTCAGCATCTTCTGGGACTTTTCAGAGATGCAAATGCCAGGACCCCACCCTCCGGATCAGACCAGCTGAGGGTGGGTGAGGCCCAGAGACCTGCATTTTTACACACACACCCCCCTGCCCCCACCAGTGCAGTCTCAAGTTCGAGCACCTCTGGCCTGATACAAATGAGGTTTCTGGCTTTCCGTGTAAGGCAGGTCTGAGGTAAACACTGCTCCCGTCAAACATCGGTTTACACTCCCTGTGGTTTGATCCTTGTCATTGGTACTTGTAATCAACCATTTTCATCCCCACGAAAGCCACAGGCTTCTCTCTGGTTAAGATGGTTGTTATGCTGGTCAGTGATTGAACCGTTACTGACAAAATCAAGCTGAAACCATTTTCAACCACGATTTACTAGCATCAGTGTTATGTGTTGAAAAACAGTTACATATACAACAAAAACAGTTATGAAATGTTGCCTTATTCCACAACAAGAGTTGAAAATTAAGGCTCTAATAATAAAAGACATTTGGGGGATTCTCAGTGTTCCCAAGTAGACAGGGAGTGGTTTAATGTGCCAGTCACTGGACGCGGCCCCAGGTTAGAGCCCTGTAGACCTGGGTCCACACCACCTGGGGGCTTGCTAGGAATGCCGAGTCTCGGGCCCCACCCCAGACCCAGGCGTCAGAATCTGCACTTTAACAGGATCCCCTGGGAATCTGCATTCACGTCGGAATTTGAGAAGCAGTGCGTTAAATGAGACTCGATAAATACTTGGTGGAGATGCTGGATTTCCTACTCTTTCGCCTTTTTTATGCAATGAAAAACCCACTGCTGTTAAAAGAGGTCTGTCACTGCCCACAACAATACTAAACAATTCTTACATGCTTTCACTAAGTATGGCCTTGGAGTGGGCCTTGGTTTTTTTTTTAGGGGGAACTCATTTTATCTTTCCTAAATAGACTGGTTTAAATTAAACTAACAACTGGCCACCTTTTCACAAAGGGGAAGGAAATTTTGAAAAGTCTCATGAAGAAAGAAGCCTGTACCAACTATCTTCAAGTTAAGGGAAATCTGAAATGTAGAAACCAGCAGAAAGAGAGGTTTTGAAAACGCAAGCAAGTAGGGGGGTTACTGGGGCCGTCTCCACGCAGAGCAGGGGGATGTTGACAAAAGCTGAGTGGGGGAGGAGGAAACCGGAGGCGCGCTCTGGGTGTCAGGTGGCCTCCATGCCATCTAGTGAAGTCGGGGATGAGATCACTTGCCCAGGAAACCGGAAGCAGCTGCTGCGGTTAACCCCGCAGACACCGCGGGACAGGGGTAGGGGTGGGGGCGCCCAGCCGTGGGGCTGAGCCACCCAGAGCAGGGATCTGGGGAAGACCCTCGGCGTGGACGCGAGCTTCTCCCGGCGCTGCTCTGCTACCCAGAGATAAGAGCTGGGGAAGCTGACGGCTTTGCAAAAGATGAAAATCCATGTTTTATGTAGAAGGGACTCAAAGCAGCCCTGCTGAGCAGCCCAGCCTCCTCTGCTGGGAGGGTTGTTCCCTGCTCAGAGTAAACGCATCTGTGATATTCTCTTTAGTGAGAAAAATGCCCTTGCCATCTGCTGCATTATTGATGGCTGTCCTAGGGGCTGCCCTATTATTTTGATGCCTCTAATAGTTTCATCTTTTCACTTGCTTGCAGGTTGCTGGGTTTGCTTTTTGACACAAGTCTTCCAAGACGAGCCGTCTCCGTAGCACCCTGCTGGTGAATCAAAGGCGTGAGTAGCCCTGGTTTAAGAATAAAATGTATTGACTGCAAGAGTACAATATTATTCTCTGGCCTTATAAATAATGTTCCATTTCAGGTGCTTTTCTTACAGTCTGCCTTTCAGAACCAGTTTGGATCAACCACATGAGTTTCAGAGACAAGCTTCCCAAACACCAGGTGGGGGCAGAAAAGCCCCCTTTGCAGGCACTCTGTGCCCCGAATGTGCCGCTGTCACAGGTCTGTACGAGATCCCCAGCCCTGCCTACGGCTCTCAGGGCACCAGTTACAAAGAGCTGTGGCCAGGTAAAGAGCAGGAGGGCTGAGAGGCCATGGCGCGAGGAGCCAGGTGCACCCCAGAAATGGGCGCCTCCTCTTCCTTATAATGTGGCTGCTCAGACAACCATAACCATATCGGTGTAAACGTCACACACAACTGTAGCTTAAGTAGGCTGGGGCAAACAGGTTATTTTTTTACAGTTGCAAAGTTTTTACATTTATGTGAAATGATACAATGTTAACTCTAAAGAGACAGAGACAAGTGAAGGATGTACACTGTTACCCCTAAAGCAACCACAGGGGAAAAAAGCAAAAAAGACATAGCTCCAGAAGACAATAGATAAGTTAAAATGGAATTCTAAAAATCAACTCAAAAATAAGACAATCAGAAGACAAATAGCAAAAGGACAGATTTCCAGTCATCAATAATTACAATCAATGTAGAGAATGAGACTCTCCGAAGAAAGGCAGAGATATTCAGAGTGAATGTAAAAAAGGGAGACCCAGTGATATGCTGTCTACAAGCGACGCACTTTTAATGTAAATGCACAGAGGGGTGTGGGTAGAGCTCAGTGGTAGAGCGCGCCCTTAGCATGCACGGGGGTCCTGGGTCCAATCCCCAGCATCTCCATTAAATAAACAAAATAAATAAAGGAGATCAATCAAGTTGGGACCAGAGTTTGTTTTTTTAAAAAATGTAAATACACAGATAAGCTGAAAGCAAAAGGATGGGGGAAGGCACACCATTTGTCACTGTATTAACATCAGATCTAAGACACGTGAAGACAAGGTATCACTGGAAATAAAGAGGGACATTTCATAATAATGAAAGTGTCAATTTATCACGAGGTCCTAACAGTCATAAAAGTGTATGAGCTTAACAAAAGAGCTTTGAAGTATGTGCAGCAAGACTCGGCAGACAGCAGGGAGAGGCGGACTGGTGCATGTCCGCACACAGGCACCGGGCTCCGCGTCAGCAGCCCCTGGGCATGTTCTGTACCCGTCGCCCACGGATCAAGAGAAAAACCCTTTCCACTCTTGTGATCAGGGATCCAGCCAATCAGAAGGAAGCTGTCTGCTCCCCACCCCTCGCTACTGTTACAGGAAGTAGAAACTTGCAGGTGGGTTTGTGGTGCTAAGTTTGGTTGTGAAAGGCTAACTGGGTTCAGCTGCTGGCGGGTCAAGCAGGTAGGCTGACACCTACTGCCCCCCGCACGGCAGTGGGTGCTCTAGAGGTGGTCCCCCTCGCTTAGAGGTGGGGGTCATCTCCTCCATCGGTGAGGTCACAGGGCACCCGACACCCAAACTCCTCGTGGTCCTTTCCCCCTTGGGAGCGACCCTCTCATCAGAGAATAGCAATGACCCTGAATTTGAAGAAGGATGAGGCTCAGCTCTTAATATACAGAAATTTTAAACCCAACACCCCCCGTCTCTGCGGAGGAAATTAGTCCAATACTAACTATAATTACTAAATTACAATTCCCCCAATTTTTTCTTATTGCAGAAAGGAAGATTCCATTCGCAGATTAAATTACTTTTCAGCAAAATTAAATACGTAACAAAAGCAAACGAAATCCGGCATCAGTGAGGTGTGCCTATCCTGTTCATCAGCAACCACGAGCTTTACACACTCTTATTTTAAAACAGCAACTGAACATTGAAAAGTATAAGCGGTTGAAGTGTTTCTGGTTAAATCACAGTGTAAGTGATTTAAGCTCAGCTCTGATTTCAAAAAACAAAACAGAACAGGGAAACAGGAAGTCATTATGAATGACAATAAGAACAGGTGCCATTTGTCCCCCGACTGACGGACGGAAGATGAAGGGGACTGGTGAGGTGAGTACTAATGTCACCACGCTTACATGTGAGGAACCGGGGGGCACAGCCCCAGAAACGAGGACAGATAAGGAATATCAATTCCACAGTCAGACTCAGACTGACTGGTGACATGTGGTCAAGAACTGCACACTTTTGGCTGGGTGTACAATTGAATTATTTTTATGAGAAGACCACGTTGGAATTTATCCTAAGGAAAAAGGATGAAGATGTGTTTAAGTATTTAGCTATGAAGATATTTGCTGAAGCTTTATGAAACTGAAAAATATGAGGCTGTCTATAAATGTCCAGTGATGAGACAGGTTAAGAAATAACTCCCTCCCTCCCACAAACACACACACACCCCCCCGACACAGCAGGAAACATGTTGAGAAGGTCTGTTTCTGAGCCTGAACGATGTTTGCCCTGGTTTGTTATGGGGAGGGGTAAACTGAGACACAAGACAGAGCATTACGTGCAGTCTAGTCCTAATAGTAAAATCTCGTCGGCAGACTTGCATGTGTAATTATACACGTAGAAGGATCCGGTCGTATAAACACCAAAATGCTATCCGTGACCACCTCTGGGTTTGGGGATTTGGGGTGACTTTTATTTTCCTGTTTTTACTTGCGTTTCCTGCACGAACACGAGGTACTGACAGAATAGAGAACAAGCGTGAACAGTGGTAAGGCGGCCTGCCCAGGCCTTTTCTACTTTTACCCTCCTTAAGTTCTTTATTAAAGGCTTTACCCCAGTGAAATTCCCAGTGTTTGCAGGGCTCTTCATAAACGTGCTCTCTGCACTCGGTGCACGCCAGCCCGGTCACCCCGAGCACGGCCAGGGCTCCTGGCCCGGGCGGCCGGCCGCCTGGCCTCGGTTAGCAGGCTGTGCGCCCTGGCCTCCCAGGCGCCGCGCCCGCCGCCGATGGCGCGGGTACTGTGTGACGTGACTGAGTCCCCCAGAGGGCACGTCCAGGTCCTGACCGCCGGCACCTGTGACGGCGCCTTGTGTGGAAGTGGAGCGGCTGCAGATGGAACTAGCTGCGAGGAGGCCATACCGGAGCAGGGCGGGCCCTTGAGCCGGCGTGACTGGCGCGCTCATAAGGAGAGAGAGAGCGGCGGGAAGGGGCCCCGCAGCCGGGAGCCGCAGGCGGGGTTCTCCACGGGGACCCTTGGAGGCAGGGCGGCCCTGCTCACACCCTGACCTACGGCTCCCCGCCTCGTCACCCGAGCGGGCCCACTGACGCAGCGCAGCGGGAGGACACGCCTGGGGCTTCCCTGCCGCTACCGCGGCCGCCTGCTGCGGCCCTCGCCCCTCGACTCGCGGCGCTCGGCGGCTGGGCCGCGCCACCCCCTCTCCTGTGAGGCCTGAGCACCACAGCAGCCTCGACGAGGCCTTGGGGACAGTTCTCAGAGCATCAGTGTCGTCCCGGGTAACCTGGACTGAGAGCACTGGCTTGCGGTCCTCTCCGAGATTTCTGGAAGCCTCTTGCCAGGAGCGGGAGTGGGGCAGGTAGCGGTGGTGGTGGTAGCGCCACGTCCCAGCAGGAATCACAGTTCACCCGGACGGACAGCATTAACACAGAAGCTTTGCTGAAACTACTACTGAGAGGGGTGGCCGGGGTGAAGGGGACAAACGAGGGACGCGAGACATCTGGAGACCAGCAGCAGGGGGCCGTTCCGCCCCGGAGCCGGTGGAGCGGGCGTGCCTGAGGGCATGGCTGTGGGCCCGTCTCTGAGGACAGTCCGCGCTGCACCTGGTCTCGGCACCTCCGGTCCGCGGCCGGTCTGACCATCTTCCAAAGCAAACGAGAGCGTGACTCCCGAGCTCCCGGGGTGCCCCACGCCTGGAGCAGCAGGCACCCCAGGGCTGCACAGACTTCTAAGAAATCCAGTCCTATAAACTTTCAGCATTCAGGTCACCCGCGGCACCTTTGCTCAGCCAGACTGTCCCCTGCAGGCCACCGGCCAACGTGGTGTCCAGGTGGCGCATGTGGGTCACACCACTGTGCAGAGGGTGGCAGACCTCAGTCCGAGGCTGGCCCTGCAGCTCCTGACAAGGCTCACAGGTCATCGCGCCTTAAGTGCTGCTTCATACCCCGTGTCCTTATGCTGCTGTGTATAATAGTAACGATGGTGGTGATAAGACCTCCACGGCTCCCAGGAAGGAGGGAGGAAGGGGCCGTGAGCGTCCTTCCTCCAGGCAGGGCTTGTTGCACGTCTCACGGCGAAGTCCTGAGTAAACGCAACCCGAGCTTAAACACGGCCTTGAACACTATGTACTTACCAGGCTGAAATCCAGGTGGCCGCAAGGGGCGACAACAGCCTGCTGGCTGAGATGTCTCTCCTGGAGCCGTCTGGACACGGGGGGACTGTGCTTCAGGGTCACTGCATGGGGCCTGTGGCTCCTCCGTCCCCACAGTGTCATCTGGTCTCTGCTGCAGGAACACAGGGAGACCAAAACAGGACTCGGGAAGGCACTCTGTCTTCAAAGAGAGGACCCAGAAGTTGCCGGTGGCACATCTGCTCGCATGACATCAGCCCTGTGACCACGCCTGGGCACACGGGAGCCTGGGAGACGAGGTTGTGTGTCCAGCGACAACTCAGGGGTTCTGTCTGTAAACACCTGGTTTTTATGTATCTTATAACGTATGCGAGATGTCAGCACAGCCATGCACGTGTAATTCACAGACACACTGACACACTTATTTAGGGTGACAGCTAAGCCCGGTGTAACCAACGGGAACATGTGATCACAAGGGTCGCAGAGGGAGGCGCTGCTTTGGGACAGGTCCCTGGCGCTCTCCTTACTTGCGGCAAGTGATGACAAATCCCTCCTTCTCCTCCCCAGGGAAAAGGGGCTTCTGCAGACGTCAGCCCTGGGTATAAGGGCTAAGCCACTCAGCATGGCCTCGGGTTTGGCCACACGAACTTCCCCCACTTGTCTAGATGCCCTACCAACCGGCCAGCCATGCTCCGACATTTGGGGTGCTCACGCCAAAGCCCCTCTTCCTCCCTGTGATTGGACAGGCTGGAGCGCCACACCCCCGAGGGGCCCTCTGCATGAACCTCTACAATAAACCTGCCGGGATGCGGCGGACGGTGGCCCTGTGTCTCGGGCTGCAGGGCTCCTCCCGTTTGTCGACGTCTGACCCCGCGAGCCTGTGACCGCGGTATCCCACGTGCCAAGGGAACTCTGCACGTGTGGTCGAGTCAAGGCTCTTGAGATGGGGGGTTTCTCCTGGGTCACCCAGGCGGGTCCTGTGTCACCACGAGGGTCCTCAGACGGGAAGGAGGGAGTTGGAGGAGGAAGCGGGCTGATACACAGCAGCAGCCGCGATCCAAGGAGTTGGGGGTCTCCCCTGAGCCTCCAGGAGGAACACAGCCTGCCGACCCCATGATTTTAACTCACAGAAGCCTGTTTGGTGTATGACCTCCTGAGAAAATGTGCATTGTTTCAAGCCACCAAGTTTAGGACAATCTGCCAGCCCAGCGTCAGGAAACCCACGCGACGTCCTTCTCTGGGAGCTCACAAGCCCGCAGGACACAGGCAGGAGCCGAGCCTCTGTGCGCAGTGTATACAGCAGATGCTCAGTGAGCGTTTGTGGAAAGCAAACAATGGGGGTGGGGGGCAGGGAGGGCAGTAGCTTCCGGCTCAGAAGGACCAGGATTTGAACCCCTGCTCTGACGCTACTTCATGCATGCAACAGCTCTGAGCACACTTCTCAGCTCAGGACTCAGCAGCTGCACCTGCGACGTAGCAAATGACACCTTCTTTCTGGTGCCTGCGACGATTAAACAACAGAGGCCTTATGGGGCGTCTGTATTTTGGGCAATAACCAAGGAAAACAGGCCGTGAGCACGACGACCTCAGACGCTGTCCCCCGCCCACTCTGCTTCCCAGCTCCACATCCTCCCTCCCGGCTACGCCCCCTTCACCCCAGAAACCCCGTTCTTGACAGTGAACTCGCCTACAGACCTGGCCTCTTCCCCAGGTGCTCCCACACTCCAGGGCTTGGCAAAACCGGCCTCCCCTGCAGACACCGCTGGGCTGCTGGCCGAGGTGGGGACGCCCGCTCTCCCACGGACCTTAGTCCACGGTCTGTAACGTCCACCCAAGCTGGGCGGCTTCAAACAACAGGAGCTTATTCTCAGTTCTAGAGGCTAGAAGTTGGAACCCAGGGGCCGTGAGCACCAGGCTCGCTCTGGCGGCCCTAGGGGAGGAGGCTTCCCGCCCCCGGAAGCCCCCGGGGGCTCCGGCCATCCTCGCACCCCCTGGCCTGGAGCTGAGCACTCGACCTCTGCCTCCATCGCTCCGAGGCCCCGTCCTGTCATACTGGATTCAGGGCCAGCTAGACTCCGGGTGACCTCCGCTTGACTACTCACAGCTGTGATGACCCACTTTCCAAATAGGGCTGTGCTCTGAGGTCCTGAAAAGGACATGATCTGGGGGACACGATCCAATCCAGCGCGCCCTCGCTGCCACAGCCACTTGCTGTTCTCTGAGTCACTGCCTTCATTCCTTGGGACCTGGGGACCCGGCATCTCGTCTGCCTCCACATCCCAAACCTGCCATCAGCCTTTGTCCTCCACAAGCATGACCCGTCCGGACCTTGGCCTCTCCATCCCCTGACCTGCAGGGCCCTGGTGACTCGCTCGACACCAATGCAGTCACCTAATCCCAAGGCCACGCTGTGACTTCGTCATCATCTGCAGATGCTGGCCTCTGAAACCACACATTCATAGAGCCTCCTGTGTGACCAGGGGTGCTTCTCCTCCAGACTGTGTGTCCAGGAACAAACGTGCAGGTGCCTGGGCCACGTCAGTGGGCAAGCGAAGATCCCCGCACCGCAGAGCTGACACCGAGTCCTCATGGCATTCTGCACGGTTCTTCCTCCCGAGAGCACAGGAGGTGCCTGTCCCCTGCCGGCCTCCCCTCTGCTGCCTGCCTGCCCTGCTGGGGCTCTGAGACCCCATCAGCTACCAATATGCTCACCTGCCTTGTCCCAGTGTCCTTCTGTCCCACCTGGAAGAACCCAGGTGGTAGCACAGAGGAACCATCCCACCCCCCTGCAGACCGTGTGAAATCCATCCAGACCCCAAGGAGGCTCTCAGCACTGAAAGGAGCTGTGCTTACTTCTAACCAGCTCCGCCCTCACTGCACGGGCGGGTGGCCTCTGCTCCTCCAGGAAACACTGAAACTGCTCGAAGGCAGCGCCCCAGCCCGCCACCGCCTGTGGTCCCTGGCCTTCCTCTGCAGGGCGCCCTCCAGGGATGACCTGTCCAGCCTCCGCAGGACTCTTCAGGTGATCTCCCACACTTTGTCCTCCTTTTTCTATGTCACTCTTTCTGCTGGAGGCTTCTGTCAGCATTTACATTTGTGTCTCTCTCACTTAGAAAGCAAAAGAAGACCCCTCCAGACCACGTTCTCCTCCAGCCCCTTCCTCCCCTCCTTGTCCACACTTGCGGGGTCTCCTTGGCACCTACCGAACCTCTTCCCAGGTCTGCATGGCCCCACATCACTGTGTCCTGCGGACATGAGCTGGTCTTTGTCTCTGCTGACTCTCCTTCCTGGAACACACCTCTCTGGATTTCTATTTTTTCCTTTAACGTGGAATACATCACGAATTTGCATGTCATCCTCGCTCAGGGGCCATGCTAACCTCTGTGTCATTCAAATTTAGTGTCTCTGCTGCCAAAGGGGGTCCCTCCCTGGGTTTCTTAACCACACAACGTCTTCCTGTGTTCGGACCTTGCTTCCCAGTGCCCTCTGTAGCCTCCTTCCCTCCCTGCTCCCCCAGGGTCACCGAGGCACACTCATTTCCCACCACGACGCCCCACCCCGCAACTCTGCTGGGCCCGTCCTCCGACGGCCCGGGCCGGCGCTGGCAGTGTCTCCCTGCCTGACTCACCAACAAGCTTCCACATCAAATGGTGGGTCTCTCAGCTGATCATGAATCTTCCACTTCCTTTCCCAGTGACTGATACAGGAACAGGCCCACAGGAACAGCTCTGGGCTGTTCCCACCAAGTGAGATTCCGACCATGTGCTCGCTGCTGGCTGTGGGCTGAGTCCCAGAATGGGGACAGCAGCGGGGGTTAATGACCCCAGGGCAAATCTGACCAGCTAGAGAAGGGAGACAGAAAGCTAAAAGACACTTTTCCTTTTCTTTTCCCAAAAGACTGTTCTTGCAGAACATGTTGGCTCTCCACAGGCCTGCCTGGAGGACAGCACCAGGCAGCTGAATGCGCTTCCGCGGACAGCTGCAGCCACGCGGATGAGGCGTCGTCTCTGTTTCCTCCTCCTCCTCTTCCCCTCACTCTTGCTGGGATGACACTTGCCAATGAAGTCTTAGCAAGTAAGCTAAGGCACGCCCCCCCCCCCACAGAAGTAGTGTCATCCTGCTATCAGAACGATGACACGCACGCTTCACACCCACTGGGATAACTAGAATCAGAAAGGCAGACAACGGCAAGGTTGGTGAGCACGTGGGGGAACCAGAACCCTCACACGCTACTGGTAGGAACATAAAGTGGAACAGCTGCTTTGGAAAAGAGTCCAGCAGATCCATAATGACAGAGTTACCACATGACGGGCAGGTCCACTCCTGGCAGCTCCACCCAAGAGACGTGAAAACACGTGCCCACACAGACACTCACACACCAGGCGTTTGTAGAAGCATTATTCATCATAGCTAAACAGGGAAAACAACGCACTGGTCCATCAGCTGGTGAACAGGTAAACAGAACGTGACTGTCTCCACACAATGGGGCGTTACTTGACCAGGAAGAAGTACTGACACGCGATACAGATGAGCCCTGAAAACATGACGCTAAGGGACAGAAGCTGGACACAAAGGACCACAGGTTATATACTCCCGTTCATGCAGAACTCCAGAACCATAACCAGACTGCACAGGGAAACTGCGCAGCCAGAAGGGGATCATGGTTGCCTAGGGCTGGGGAGTGGGGGCCGGGAGGGTGGACTGGGGGTGGGCAAGGAGGGTGACAGCTGAGGCACACAGTGTCTTTCTGGATCAATGAAAATGTTCTAAAACTGACTGTGGTGTTGGTTGCACAACTTTGTGGATATAATACTAAAGATTATTGAACTGTACACTTTAAATGAGTAAATTTCACGGCTTGTGAATTTTATCTCAATGAAGCTGTTAAAGTAGGATGATATGGAGGAGGGTGTAGCTCAGGGGTAGAGTGCGTGCTATATATAACGCCCAATGTCCTGGGTTCAATCCCCAGTACCTCCCTTAAAAATAAATAAATAAACCTAATTACCTCTCCCCTAAAAAAACAAACAAACAAAAAAGCAAAGAGAAAAAAAAAAAAAAGGATGGCACAGTCTTTGCTGATTGACTTTGAAAAACATTCCTGCTCTCCAAAGGACCAGCTCTACTACATGCCAAGTACACTCCTATTTGCATTTTTTAAAAACACGCATATACATGATATGGAAAGTATCTGGAAATACACACCCCAGAAAGTTACACTAAGTGTCCCTAGGTGGGGGGATGGGACCTTTTAAAATATATTTTTCCATATTTTCTGAATGTTTTACAAGGAGCATGTGATGTTTTTCTATTAACAAATAATATAACCATCTACCCTATTTTAAAAAATATTATAAAGTTATTAACGTTATAATAAAAAGGATAGTAGGAACACAGACTAAGGCAGTAGATTGCTCACATGACATCTCAAAAGTCCTTAGAACACGCACCACCCACACCACGGTCCCAGGATTCACCTGTGTCTAAAAGAGCTAGTGAGTACTGTTACGTCAGTGAGTGACTGGGGAGAAGTCACGGCACTGGGTTTAGTTGGTAAACAACAGTAAATACTCCTTGTGCAATAGCACATCCATAATGATTAATACAGAGCAGGACACTTAAGAACTAAATGGTACCCTCATGAGCACACTTCCCCAGACACTTAGCTCAGAGTGACCAACTGGGGCTGCAGAGCATAGATCTCGTTATATTCAACAGAGAGCCCACGTTGACTAGGGAAACTACATCAATAAAAGCCTCGCTGGAGATAATGGAATTTCAAACTCTCAAAACATTTGAACATGGTTTCAGTTACGGAAGCTGCGTTCTCCAAGAGAGCAAATTCAAATTCTTCCACGTCATTCCCCTGGACTGACTTCATTCATGGGACCAGACTCCAAAGGCACCTAGGCAAACCACACACACCTGGGGAGGCAGTGACAAACGCTACCTGAGACTGGGGCCACACTGACAGCCCTCGGCAGGGACCCAGCAGAACACAGCCCACAGGCAGCCCTCCCACAGGTCCACAGGGCCTCTGCGTGGCCCGGGAGGCCCCTGGTTCATAAAGTCTCAGCGTGGATACAAGAGGGATGGAGAGTCAGAGGCTGCCTGTACCAACATGGACTCAGGCAGAGGAAAAGGGTAATTGAGTGAGCAGACCTCAACACGCCAGTTAGCGAACGGACTGACAGCTCTCTTCCACATTGCAGACAGACAGCACAGGAGCCCACAAAGTCCTTTTATAAGGTATGCACTTGGACATAAGGGGTATTAGAACCGAAGGGTGCTGGGTCTGCATAGCTGGGCAGGATGGCAGGGGACAAAAATGAAGAAAACCACTTTAGATCCCAGGAGACAGATACACTGATTTCTGTGCTGTCAGGAATCCCTGTACATGGCAGCTCGGTACGAAAGCAAAGAGCTGTCACCCTGGCTTACGGGGCTCCATTTGTGTGGATAAACCAGGTTTTGAAAGCAGACGTGCTGAAGAGAAGCTTCCTGCATTTTCTGCTGTTTCCCAGTTGAATCCATGACATGCCTACACTTCAGGGTCAAGGCTGTGATGTACATGGATCTCTATGAGGTTAAGAGCTCAATCTGTAGCATACATAACAGGTTAAGACTGTCCGGGACTTAAGGCTGACGACGTGGTAGTGGAGACCCAGCACAGGCTTCTGGTGGCTGGACTGACTCTCAGCTACACAGTACCCATCCTGTTATCTACATGATCATACAGTGTGCCATCTCTTGTCTAGCCAGCGTCCTATCGGCTGATAGCTGGACAGCTTTTTATATTTTTGCTACCACAAAGTTCCAATGTTACTGTGATAGTATGTGTATACACACACACACATTTCTTCACGCACTCATGCAAGGTGGAGCGGAGATAACGGCCAAGACCCGGATTCCTTGAAGTCAAAACTGCTCTGAACTTTGGGGAACAAAGTACAGAGTAGAGAATGGGGCAGAGAGAGGAACGCCTGGTTCTGTCCACCTGCAGGCAGAGCTGAAGATGGAACCCCTCCTCTCCATCCACTCTTGCTTTGTCTGGGTCATGCTCAAGAAATGAAGACAAGGCACACAGCTAGCAAATGCTGTCTTGATTGAACATAACCGTTCCTGAGCAATTTTCTATTCTAATCCATAGTGACGACACTTTTAATTTATGCTTTCACAGATCAGATTAAGTTCGTGCCAGGTTGGCATCATGTACTGGGGGTGGGACATCCATACAACCAGGCTGTGTCTGGTCTGTAAGGTGGAGGTGACAGAAAAGAGAAACTGGTACTGATGGCGGGGGGAGGGGAACAGTAACAAACTAACAAGGCAAACATCTTTACATAGTGCTTTCCATGTTTCCTAATGAAACACCATTATGGTTCAGGAAAGGCGAACACATCCACTGCAAGCATTACTCTTCAGTGAAGACTCCTGGGTACCATTACAAATTCCTGTCAATCCTCCCCCTGCACCTCCCTCCAGAATGAAATACAGATACCTCAGGAAGATGTTTCAGGGTTTTTTTTTTTTAAACTTCTGGCATAAAGCGACAAACCCTAATGTTGAAAATGCCACACAACGTGGTATTTCAGGCTGCCTAAACCTGCGGGGTCTCTTGGCCATGAGGTTTGCTACTGAGAGCACAAACATCCCCCCAGTCTCTGCTCACCCACAAACACCACAAAAGACCAGACTTTCTCTATCGTCGTTCACACACATCTTAAATAACGTGCTCTTGGCTCAACAAGATGTGGGTTTTCAGTTGGCATGGGGCCTGCCCTCCTGTTTAGGTGGCGTGGCCCACATAGCAAACAGGATACACATATACCACATCAACAAGATAAAACTTAATTTTCCTGACTGGTTTCCATGGTTTGTTTTCCAATGGGAGGAAAGGCGATTAGAAACTAGAAGACATTACTTTATGAATGAAACTTTTATCATTTACATTTTCACAAAGGGTCTTATGTGAAAAAAAGGTTTCTGAACCACTCTGGTGTCTGGGAGACATGAAACATCCTTCGTGTTTGACATACATCCTTGCACACGTAATAAACAACTCCTGTCTCCGGGCCCTGACTACGAGCGAGCACCTTCTGGTCACTGCTTGCACGGACCTGCCTGAAATCAGCAGGCGTGGTGACCATCCGGAGGCTCGGGACGTGGAGGAGAGGTCGCAGCATCATCAGGAGACACGCAGGTGCAGAGTGACCAAGCGGACGGCCTTCCCCAAGGGGACGCTTACGAACGGGCCACGCCTGGGTGAGGATCTGGACCCAGGGTGTGCAGCCCGCGGACGCCAGGCCCGCGGCTGCCGAGGGCTGGAAATCGCCCTCCGCCGCCGTCCGGGCGGAACCTGCGCGGGGCGCTCTCTGCCGGCTCCGCTCTTCCCCTCCCGCCCCCGCCGTCCGGCAGTCCGGCCCCGCCAGCCACGGCCAGCCCCAGCCGTCCGTGCCTCCGTCCGGCCCCCGCCCACCCCGAGCCCCGGCAGTCCCGCCCGGCGCCGCCAGCCCGCCGTCCGTCCGCCCGTCCGCGCTCCCGAGCCAACGCGCCGGGCGCGGGGCGGCGGTGGCGTGTGATGACGTCATATGGGCCGCCCGCCCCCGATTGGCCGCGGAAGCCTCACCAGACCCCGAGCGGACGGGCGCGCGGGCGGGGCGGGGCCCGCGGAGGCCACGCCTCCAGGCGCGAGGGCGGGGCGGCGGGCCGGACCGGGGTCACGTGAGCCGGACCCCCGCCGCCTGCCTTATAAGCTGCGCCGCGCGCCGACCGCCGCGGGCCCAACTCCAGGCGGTCTGGGCCGCGACTACCCCTCTGCGGTCTCCTCCGTCGGCGAGCCCGCGGGCGGGCCCCCCTCGGCCAGGTACGCGGGGCTCGGCAAGGGGACCGGGCCGGGGGCGGTGGGGAGGTCCGGGGGCGGGTCGGGCGGGGATGTCGAGGTCCCGGCGCCTCCACTCCTAGCAGCCGCCCCTCCAGGCGGCCTTCCGTTGGGGCCCTCGGCACCAACCTTCGGGCCTGAACGCATGCCCAGATCCCAGCCCCAGCCTCGGAGATGGGGGCTGCACCCCCAAGCCCGTGTTGGCCCGGCTAGTGCTTCTCTCCGTCCAGGAGGGCCCCAGTAACTTGGGCTCTGCCTCCTGCAGACAGACGAGGTCTGGAAAACTTTTGTACTGGACGGGCCAGAACTTCAGAGCTTACGGAGAGGGGCATCGCCGCAGGACCTTAACACTCAGGTGTACCTAACACCTGGCTGCCGCTGAAAGCAGCCTGTGCACCCCCCAAGGTGGGGCGTGTGGGCAGTGTCCTTGCAGTCCCGTCCCCGTGGTCCCTGCCCGTGGGCTGCCCCCGAACCCGCTCTCTGAGGGACTTGAGGGCTTTCCTGGACGTGCCGGCAATGAACCTGGGCAGAGCCCTCCCTCTGACTGGGCCTCCCTGGACCTGGACCTGCTGTGTTTTGGAAGTGAACTTGATGGGGATTCCACCTCTCCACCCTTTTTCTTGCAGGAAAGCCCGTCAGACTGGTGGCTGATGCCTAGACTGGACGACCACCTCTGGAGCTGTCCCTGTGCTAAGGGTGTGAAGCACAGAAGCCACCTGAGGGCCGGTGCCGGAGGACTGGAGGCCAAAGTGGGAGAAATGACTACGTCCTCAGTGTCCGGCCCCTCTCTGCTGGTGGCCCACGGTGCCGGGGGCACTGACCCTGCCCCCGGGCCTCAGAGCTCTGGCTTGGGGGGCCACAGCTGGCACCACCACTTGCTGCAGAGGAGCCTGGTGCTGTTCTCAGTGGGGGTCGTCCTGGCCCTGGTGCTGAACCTGCTGCAGGTCCAGAGAAATGTCACCCTGTTCCCTGAGGAGGTCATCGCCACTATCTTCTCCTCTGCCTGGTGGGTTCCTCCCTGTTGTGGGACGGCAGCTGGTGAGTAGAAATGAAAAACGTATGTTGGGTTAAGAACGTTTTTCAGCCTCTGAGGACCATTTATTTGAAAATGGGACCATCCACAAAGGAAAAGTGTACATCTCCAGTGACCGTGTTTAGGGAAGGAAGGAAGGAGAGGACAGTGACCCTCCCAGCTAGTCTCTGGAGGCCAGAGGAAACCCGGGGATGGACACGAGGTGGGGCGAGAACTGTCTGTGCCAGGCTGGCCGAGGTCCTTCCCTCCTACTGACCTGGCCCTGAGGACAGCGTTGGGGGAGCCCCGCAGCTGTCATCCTAAGCACGCCGCCCGGATTGGCCGCGGGCGGAACTGGTGAGCGGCGGGACTGAAGTGCGATTGGCTGCCCCCACCAACACGCTACACTTCTGGGTGACTGAAAACAAACCGTCACGTGGGCTGGGTGGGCAGAGCTGCTGGCCTCCCTCACTTCCTTTTTCGGGATGGCCCAGTGAACGTGGCCAAAGCCAGGCTTTCCTCCCAAAACTGCTGGGCCCTGTAGATGACGTTGGTAGGGAAAAGGAACCCCTGTTCAGAGTTTAGATCTTAGTACACTCAACCAGCCACAAAACACAACCCAGGATCAACAGTCTATAAACTGTGAACAGGTGGATTTTTTTTTTTTTTTGAGTAGAATTTCTTGGTTATTTGGCCGGTTTTATAAAAATGCCAAAATGATCTCGGCCCAGAAGAGCACTCAGAACTTGTCTGGACGCACAGCATTCATTGATTTGTCTGGTGCTTGCTGTTTCAAGTACCGAGTGAGCAGACCAGCCCCTGTGGGGCATCCCGTGGTCGGCAGGCAGGACAGGTGCGGACCTAAGTGACTGCAGTACTGCAGGAGGGGCGCCCTCCTGTGTGCTCTGTGACTGATGGTCATGGACAGGCTTACCTTGTGTTTTATGTGCTCTGCATTAGTCCTTACAGCAGTCCTCTGCTATAGCTCCATTTTACAGACGTAGAAACTGAATTACAGACAGGTTAAGCAACCATGGCCAAGGGGACACAGCAGAGTGGCCCGCTGTTCATAACTACCTGCCTCCCCCATGGAGTCTGGGTGTGTCCCCTGCACTGTAGAAATACGCTGCCTTCTGGGCAGACTCACACCAAACAGCAGGGAAGCCCCAGGCTTGGAGCTGGAGAACTGTGTTCCAGCCAGGACACATCAGAGGAGGGGTGCTGTGCTTACCAGGCAGTGGGTAGAAATGTTTTCACCTTTGTTCTCAGAAAGACAGCATCCTGCTTTGTTTTTCTAAATTCTAAGTATAAGGTTATACTATTAAGAATAGTTTTTGAGAAGCAGATCTAAGTGCAGAATTTTATTTTTCATCCCATTTGGCACAGTAGTTTCTTTCTCTGAATCAAAAACTTGATCTTAAAACCACTGAGCCATTTTAGTTTAGGCTATCTTTGTAATTGAAGCTTCAAGGAATTCCAGGGATATCTGAAACACAATTGCTCATACCCTACTTCCTTTTTTTAACCATCAGTTAAGAGTATAAGGGAAAAATTCCTTAGTACATTTCCACCTATTTAGCTTTCAACCTTAAGGGCAAGAATAAGTTATAGTAACTAAAGTTACAGAATTGTTTGATTCCATTTTCCGAAACGCCAAAATTAGAACTTGATAAAATGTAATATGAAATTGAGACAGAATCTTTCATCAAATGTTTGGCTAAAACTGTGTTTCTTTCTCTGTTCAGGAACCTAAAATGGTTCCCTCTTTCGTGGACACCAGGTGTAGCTCCTGCCTGGCTCAAACCGCAGTACCTGGGCGACTTTATGTAGTGAGCTTGTGTCCACAATTGGGCCCCCGGTCTGCACCCCACCAGTCACCACGCGCCCTCTTCTCTCTTGCTTTTATTTTTCCATTTTCTCTCATGGAATGCCAGTGTCTGCCCTGACTGAATTCTCTGTGAATCCTGTTTCCGGGAAAATTTGCTCACTATTCCAGACCACGGCAAGCTCTTCCTCCTCTGTCTTCTAGTTACATAATCCTCATCACTTTACACATGAGGCAACAAACACGAAGAGCCAGGTTCCACCAGGTGAACTGGGAGCGAGGCCTTGTTCCTGTGCCTGGGCTCAGGGACCGCCGAGCGTGGTTGTCCAGTGCCCCACGGGTGATGCCCAGGGCATGCTCAGGGGCTCCTGCAGAAAATGCTGTAACCCATTAACCGTCAAGTGCAGGGCCACCCTCTGGGAATGTGGCTTTTGTGACCCAGAGGGCAAAGTCAGAGCAACACAAAGGTGCCCAGAATCGGTGCGAGTCTGAGGGATGTCAGCTTATGCTGTGGCCTCACGGCACTGGTGGACGCTCACCTCTGCACTGTAAAATGGAACGACACTGACACAAACACAAGGCCAGCTGCGCAGGTGTTTGAGTGTTTTGTAAGTGAGTAATGAACCCCCTGCTCTGTCCCTTCCATGGTTCAAACCAAAGAACTGCGGTTTTATTTTAAATGTTTCAAAACAGTGTGATTTTTTTGTTGTTAGTACTCAAGGAGAACAAAAATGTAAAATCTGTTTAAATTTGAGTATTATACCGTAGCTGGTAAATCTTCTAGGAAAAGGAGTGGTTTAGTAGCTGCCTGCGTGGAAACCACGTCACTTTAAGCTGGCAGCGCTGACGCCACCTCTTCCTTCCCGCACAGCTGTGGTCGGCCTCCTCTACCCCTGCATCGACAGTCGCCTCGGAGAGCCACACAAGTTCAAGAGGGAGTGGGCCAGCGTCATGCGCTGCGTGGCGGTCTTTGTCGGCATCAACCACGCCAGTGCCGTATCCTTCCATGGCTGTGCCCCCCGGGGCAGTGTCTTACCTTACACATCGGGTGTTCTGTTACTTTTAGTAAATGTCTGTTACCCTCCTGGTGACTTGGACAGTCTTCTTCCGAGTGCAACTTCAGAGTGTGTTGCCCAGTTTGCTCTAAGCAGAATTTTCAGAGTGGTTTTTGGAGTCTTTTCAGTTCATTTCAGGGAACAGTTCAGTAACACCAGGACCAGAGCGGACGCCCCGTCTCTCCTCCCTTTTTTGGTTTGGAGTTTGTTCCGTAAATTCTACCTTAAACATACTTCCATTGTGAAGACCTGGCTCCTTGGCCCAGTAAGGAGCTGTGTCTTCCAGAAGGTTGAGGAGAAGCCTGGCTGTGAGCACGGAGGTCCCAGGGCCAGTCAACAGCGGCGCCCTCTCGAATAGGGTTCTTAGTGGACGCAAACTCCAGGGTGCAGCTGGGCACGCCTAGGTGGACAGCATTACACAAATGTACATAGTGCAGCTTTCAGAAAATGGGCCATAGGTTACTAGGTCTCAAAAGATTTACGGTTTCCTTTAGTACAGCTAGATTATATTTTTAAATCTTGGAGAAAGGCATTTTTAGAGTTACTGCTTCTTAAATCTGCTCCACTCCAATTTTAATGATGAGAATGTCAAAAAGGAGTATTAGAAGATATCTTGGCTCTGACAGATTTGTTTTGTCAGAGTTGATAAGTGTGTCGTGATCAAGCCAGCTGCGTGTCCACCAGCTGAGTTGTGGTGAAGGCCACTGTGATGAGGTGTCTGCTTCTTGCAGACGTGGGGCGAAGACTGTGCTTGCTCAGTTCAAATTACTAATAAAAAAAGAAGTAAAAGTGGGGCTATAGAAGACTTGCTAGTAAAATACGTTGATTTGTGGCTGAAATCCCTGTAGAATTTTCTGTGTGGCTTTCGGAAAGTTTACTTGTAAAGTCGAGTTTGACCCAGTGATGCCGGAGGCGTTCCATGTCATCTTGATCATGGCAAGGCAGTCTTGTGTCCAGCAAGGCCTTCCTGCGGCTCACTGGGCAGCTTCTGTGGATGGAGAGCTGTGTGGTGCAGACGCGTCGGCCCTGGGGGTTGTTTGGTTTTGGTTGTATTAAAAAGTATTAAACTTTTCCTTAACTCTGTGTCACCAGAAATTGGATTTTGCCAATAACGTTCAGCTCTCCTTGACGCTAGCGGCCCTGTCTTTGGGCCTTTGGTGGACATTCGACCGTTCAAGAAGTGGCCTCGGCCTTGGGATCACCATCGCTTTCCTCGCCACTCTGATCACCCAGCTGCTGGTGTACAACGGTGTCTACCAGTAAGCACGTGCCCTCAAACATCACCGCCAGCTAGAAGCTGTTACCTGACTTATTAGGACTGCCCACTAGGCTGGGGTTATTATCTGTGTCTAGTGACATAACTTTAGGCATGAAACTCTCAGAAACACTGCTTGTCATTGATCCACGTGTTAAACATGCACTGTCTGTAAAGGTTGTAAGCATAAAGGAAACCTGTGTGGATGTAACACACCTGATGTGGAGGAAAACCAGGCAGTCACGGTGGACACAGTGTTGAGGCGTTGTTGGCGGAGCGGGCACCGGGGAGCCGGCTGCGCGGGCTCACGTCTCCCTCTCCCTCCAGGTACACGTCCCCAGACTTCCTCTACATCCGCTCCTGGCTGCCCTGCATCTTCTTCTCGGGAGGCGTGACAGTGGGAAACATCGGGCGGCAACTGGCCATGGTATGTGAGGTTGTCGCCTTCGCGCTGACGCTGGTTTTCAGCCTGAGACGCTTGCTTTACATAGCACATTAGAATTGGTGTTGGTGCCTAGCTGAGACTCAGTAGCAACAATTATTCAGAAAAGAGTGTATTTTTTTTTTTTTTAAATAGGGACAATGCCCAGGAACTTCTTTGCTAAGTTATACAGACTCCGGGATTCAGGGATCTGTCAACTCAGGGAGGGCTGGATGGGAACTAGGGTCCTGGCGCCGCCCTCACGGCACAGACACGTTCAGCAGCTCTTCTGAGCTGCCGCTCCCGGGGTAACTATCGGGAAAAGGCGACTGAAATGGCTGAATGAACCATTTATAATGAGTTCCCTCCCTGCCTTCACGCGGGGCAGACGATACCAGGGAAGGGCGTAGGACCTGGGGGGGGGGGCCTGGCTCACTAAGGGGGAACCCACAGGCACCGAGCCGTTTCGCGGAGCCAGGAAGCCGGACAGAGTCAGAGATCACTTAGTCATTCTTTTCTGGAGTTGAAGGTCAGCACGTGAGCACTTTTGTAAAAGAGAAGGAAATGTGGATGTTTATTTAACGGTTATCTCAAGTAGACTTTGACTCAGAGGCTTAAATAAAATGAACCGAAAAAGAAGCTGTAGTCTTACAAGAAAAAGGAACTGAGCGTTTGCCTCTGAGAGGAATGGTTTCTCGATTGGGCTTCTTCAGAAACTTGTCTTGGTCCCTCCTCCGTGCCGGCTGATGCTCGTGAGAGCTGAATCTGAGGCTCCTTGGCCGTTCACAGAAACAGAAACTGTTCAGAGGGCGGAATTCATAGTGTGTTGCCTGGGCTCGTGGGTGTGGATTGTCCTTCCCTTCCTCCCTCTGTAGTCCTTGACGATCTGCCGCCAAAACAAGACTCCACTGAGAAAGCTTGTTTCTCGCGTCCCCTGATGAGTCAGAGGACTTGGCCCTTTTTCCGCAAACACTGTGGTCACGCGGCCTCGGGGCATGTGAGCGGCCCCTCCAGGCGCCGGCTCCTCTCCCGGCGCCCACCGCGCTGGTTCAGGGTAGGACGAGCCAGCGCAGGGACCGTGTTGGTCTGAGGTTTGTGTTTCAGTGCTGCTCAGTGGAAGGCTTCTAGTCAGGCTTAAGGGGTGAACTGTCTCCAAGCACGTGACTCTTCACAGACTTAAAACAGACGACATTCAGCCAGTTGATTGTTAGACCTTTGGGAGGACGGCTGGGCTGCACCGTTAGACGTTTACGATGCAGGGCTCTGAGCCAGCTTCAGTAAACGCACATCTTTTTGATAGAGGTGGAAGCTTCATGTCGTGCACAAGCTCCCCACACCTGGAGGGGGAAGGAGACTCAGGAGAGCGGTGTGGTCACCCCTTTCACGGTGACACTGCGGGGAGGGAGTTTCGTCAGCCATCCTTCCATCCCTTGCAGACATTTTTGTTTTTTGAAAAGATGGTTGAAAGTTTTAAATATCACTTCAAACAGATAGTTGGTATAGCTGTAATTCTCCTTAAGCTTTTTCATCGTTTTTATTTAAAATTGGGGAAAAGCTCCCTCTGTCCAGCCTGATGTCTGCCTTTTTGTTTCTTCTTCCATCCCTCAAAGTGTCTGTGATCGAGTCTCTCCTGAAAGCACTGGGGAGAATCTAGCAAATCGTGGAGGGTGCCCTGCACGCTTTTGTATTTGTGACCCGGAACTTTTAGCCTTAGAAATGCTCATCCTCTTACCGCGGTTTTGTGGAGTCTTGAAAGTTTGGGCTATGACAAAGCATCTTTCTTGTCCGAGAAAGTCTTTAAAAAGAGCAAGTTAAACATTCTCTTTTTAAAGGAGTTGGGGTGCTTCTTTCAAAGAAATGAAAAAAATTAACAGCTTACTTATAAAGTGAGCTCTACTCTTTGTTCGGAATTTTAAAATTATTTCCGCCCTAAAAACCCAGGCAGTGGCTCGGTGTCCTCGGGCTGTGCCCACGCAGGCCTTTGCTCCCAGTGCAGCCCTCCCTGTGGCCCTCACACGGAAAGTGCAACTGGCCTGGTGCATTAGGGGCAGCGTTTAAGAATGAATTCTTGGTTTAAAACTGGCATCTTCACCAAGTAGGGCTTCTGTGATGGGAGGTGACAGAGCAGAGGAGATGAAGGTCTGAAGGTGAGGAGACCGGGGTGGGCGCTGGTCAACACTGACCAAAGCTGGCTGAGCCCAGTGGGATGTGAGGCTCCTGGTCTACCTGGTGACGCCCCGCCCCTCGCCACATGCTGCTGCGTCAGGCTCCCTCATGCTCCTCTGGTCACGTGACCATGGTTCCTGCCCTCAAAGGGAAATGTAATTACTTCAAGGTAGCCAGGCCCCAAACCTACAAGTTGGCCTTAGGTGGTTTGAGCAGCTTTTCCTGTGCGGTATTTGCTGTCAGTCTGAGTCTTAACATCATTTTACAGAATCTGTATTCATTGCACTTTGTAGCTTCAAGCCTTTTGTCAGAAAAAGTAAGGCTTCCAGCTGCCCCAGCGAGGAGTGTGGCCCTGCTTCCTGGAGCCCAGGCCCCGGGGGACGCCGGGTTACAGCCCTGCTTCCCGGGCAGGTGGAGCTGAATTTGCTGTTTCTGTGTGAGATTCAGCAGCTAAAGGTAGTTAGTAACATTATCGGTTTTGAGGGCTGCACTGGCTACACCTGAGGTGTTGTGCTAAACATTTCATTGCCAGCTGATTTCATCCTGTAACAGCAGTTTGGAGGTGGGGAAATGGCAGGTCAGGGAGGCCGCCCCGCCCACCTGCATGGTTGCAGAGCGGGACTGGAACCTCGGGTCTTGGGACCACGTAGCCTCCTCTGCCCTCCGTCCTAGAAGCAGATGCTGTGTGGGTGCTGCTCTCGGGCAGCTCTCCTGGAGTCAGCTTGTCAGTTCCTCAGAGTCCGAGCACCCCAGGGCAGGAACCAGCCCCCAGCTCGCAGCATGGCTGGTCTGTAGACTGGGGCTCCTCCACCTCCTCGGGAAGCAAGAGGAAAGACTGCGTCAGGGGAGAAGGTTCCCCCTGAGGTGCATCTGCCCTCCGCTGCTCTGTGGCCTCAGGAGAGCCATCTGATCTTGGGCCTGCCCCTCCATCAGTGAACCGCTGTCCTCTGGGGATAGACTGGGCAGGGCCTGGAGGGCAGTAACAGGTGCAGGTCAGGTGAGAAGCGAGTGTGGACCCGGATTCTGAGCTGTGAAGCTCTGTCGGTGAAAGCATTCCGGAGCGAGATCTGCTTCAGATGTCTGTCTCACAAGACTGCTGGTAGGGTGAGTTATGGCGGAGAAACCAGGTGTTCATTTGGTCTGTGGCAAACACCTTCCTTTCCCCAGACAGACAAACTGACTTACAGAAGAGACAGTGCTCCTTTGGCTGCAGAGTGAGCAGATGGGCGACCCTGTGCTCTCAGTAGCCCCAGGCTGCCACTCGGCTTGGGGGCTGCGCCCCGCCCGCCTCACTGCTCTCAGTGGACAGGTGGCTCCTGGCCTGGGCCAAGGAGGACATCCCATTGGGGTTGTCGGAGCGTGTTTGCTGTTCTGCATTTCTTATCTCCATCATCTTATCCCAGTCAAGGGAATTTTTCATCGTTCACTTTTTCGGGTCCACTTCCTTGCTAGTTAGAATATGTGTACAGTTAGTGCTAATTTTCTCTTGCTGTTTTTCTCTTTTCGCACGTAGGGTGTTCCTGAAAAGCCACACAGTGATTGAGTCTTCAAAGCCACTGATCCTGAAGAATCACAAGATTTGGGAAGAAAATCTGTGAGACTGGATTGTGACAAAGGTTCCCTTTTTTCCTCAGTGATGTATGTGGACTGGGCTGACTGCAGGCGACCCTGGAGAAGGTGCCATCTCTTCTGGAACAGCAGGGCGGGAGGAGGGACCGCTCGCAGTGAGGCGCTGCCATGCCGGCGGCCCCGGAGGTGCCAGAGCTGGGCCGCCGGCCGCAGGGTCCCCAGGATTCGGTTTCATTCATTATTAAAACAAGTTGCCATACTTCAGGGCCTCGAACTGAAGCCTAACTACCAGCTCTGGTTTCGTACCGGTGCCCGGGGGGGTAGCTCGATGGTGCTTACAGAGACGAAGAGTGGTACTATAGGAATATTACTGATCCAAAAGATTTTTAAAAATAGGGTTGTGTGAAAAAAGAGGTGGCAGAGGGGCAGCGTAGGGAGGCCAGGCTCCCGTGGCCGCGCGCGTCACAGTGCAGGACGGGCCTCCCGGTCCCCCCAGGGTTTCGTGCAGACAATCTGACTGCGGCTGGGCCGTGAGGGGTCCTCGTCCTGCACTGTGACGTCCTGGACTTTCCACCTCCGTTTGCGGTCCACCCAGAAGCCCCAGTCGTCCAGGAGGAAACCACTGTCTGCCGTGTGTCTCAGTCTTAGGAGCCAGGACTGTCTGTTGTTCCTTTGATGCTTTGGGACAGAGGTGACAGTTTTTTCTCCACAGCCCTATAGGATTTGCAATCTGTGATTGCCTTGTAGAAAGAAGAGTGCATATGTCACTGCATTAAACATTTGGTGTTTCTAAATACGCAAAGACGTGTGAGCACAATGTATTCATTTAATGGCATAGACCATGTTAGACCCAGCTTGCAAGTACTGGGTCTTCAACTTGAAGTGCAATGTATATGAAAACCAATCTGAGCCTTGTATTCTCTTAAATATTTATTTTTTTTTAACGTATAAGATGGTAAGGAGGGTTCTCCATTTCAGTGCTGCATGGAGGCAAATCCAGCAATAATTTCTCTCGGCCGCGAAGTTACTTTGTTGTTTGCCCTCCACTCAGCTCTGGTCCTTTGAAATACTCCAGTTCTGTGGGTTTAGTAAAAGCGTCATTTTTACTTACGAATTTACCTTTTTGTATTTTGCAATTCAAATGTTTTTGGTTGTTTCAAATTCTGCGAAAGTGGTGTGATGAAAGACTCCTTTACAGCAGCAGTGGGCAGTCAGCGGGCCGGGTGCCATGGCTGTGAGAGGCGGCCGCGGCTCCACTCACATGATGGTCCTGGTTGCGGTTTGGTTTTTGTTTGGAGGAAAATATCCTGGAGTAAACTTTAGGTTGCTGTAGCTAATTTGTCCTAGAGGAATTTTGTTTAAAAGAAAGTGGGATCATTCCAAACTTTGCAATGATCCCTTATACATTTTCTGAAAACCAAAATGAATGATCAGCTATGCGAAAAGATTTTTCAATGAACATGTCAGCATTTTATGAACAACCAGAAGTTATTAGATAAAAGCAGTAATTGAATCAAATATACTTGATCGTGCACGGACGAGTATTTTTTTTCTCTTAAACTGGAAACAAATTTATATCTGTTGGAAACAATGTAGCCAAAAGATACGGATCTGAAGAAACTTTGTTGCCGATACTTCATAGCAAGTATATGAGCCAAAGTGATTTGAGTTTGTAAAATGTAAAATAGTACAAAAAATTTGCACTATACCAGATTTGAACATCTAGTGAAATTCACATTCATACTAAGTTTTCAGCATTGTGTTCTTTTGCATTCATTTTTTTACTTTTATTAAAGTTTCAAAACCAACCATTGTATTTAAAGGCTTTTCTTTAAAAGGGTTGAGGATTCTCTGTGTAGGATGTTTGAAATTGGAATGGAAGAATATTTTATAGCTCTTCAAAATTTACTAAGTTTCAATACAACCATTTCTTGGGGAAAATATTTTTTTCTTACAGTTTAAAGTGACAGGTAGAAGCCCTGTGTAACCTCCTTCAGTCCCCTCAGGGCCTGGCTCTGCCCTCTCCCAGGAGTGCTCTCCTCGGTCTTAGAGTGAAAGGGCCCCTTCTCTCTGTTCTGGGGCGGGTGTGTGTGTGTGTGTGTGTGTGTGTACATCAGAGGGCAGGACCCTCCAGCCTCCCAGCAAACAGCCCAGGAAGAAGGTGGAGCATCCTGACCAAGTAACAGCTGGCATCACCAGAAACCCTGGTAACAAGCGGCACATCCAGGGACCCCGAGTAACAGCCAGCACGTCAGAGGGGCAGCATCTTGGCTGAGGCGCGCGTCCCTGGGTGCCTGCTGGGTGGAGAGCCGTCCCAGCTGACTCTGGAAGGTGTTGTGCCCCCCACCCCGCACGGTGCCCTCCCTGCACGGTCTCTGCACAGCTCTGCAGGATGCGCTCCACCGGGGCAGGGCGCTTGGCGGGGCTTTCATCACGGCTCAGGCAAAAACAGGCCCGCAGGGCCAAGCCGGGGAGTAGGCTGAAGGCACCGCCCAGAAAGGGCAGGGTGCGTGCTGTTTCATTCTCTCTAGAGAAGAAGGGACCACACAGGGTGGCACCTGGAGCGGCCTGGGGAGGCTTCCCAAGAGGCTGGGCACCTGGGAAGGTGAAGGGTTCCCGGGAAGAGGTACTCAGGAGCTGCCCTCCTGCAGGTGCTCGGCAGGGAAGCCTAAGAGAAACCCCTCTGGGGAGGAGGCAGGGCTGGGCCTGAGCTGCGGCCCCTGCTCTGCTGACTTGCTGGGCCTGGCACAGACTTCCCAGAAGGCAGCCCTGCGCCCGCGGAAAGGGAGGACGCCCAGGGCCCATGGCACTGATCGTGGAGAAATCTGCCTGATGATACTCAGCCTAGTACATTTTATAATACAGTCCAAGCCCACACGCTTCTCCTACATGGGACGCAAACCTGCTTATGTACGGAAGATGCAGGGCTGGTACCCTGCCCTCACCACACAGACTTGATTTTGCCTGAGATTAATCCAATTTACGTGGCTCCAACACGTGGAATGCCCACGCCCAACTAGTCCAAGCCTGTGTTTCAGAGTAAGTTTGGAGAGTGAAACAGCTCCCTGGACTTTTTCTGGTCTGGATTACCCCACTTCACTAAAGGGAAGGCATGTAATTCACAGTGGGCCTCCCTGTCCAGCCTCATCAGCGGCGTGAGCAAGGCTGAGGGAACAGGGACTTGGGATGGACCAGGGCGCTGTGCTTAGCCGGTTCTCAGAGGCTCCTGAGATCTCATCTGAGGAGTGTCTCTGGCAGTTAGTCTGAAGACTTAAATTAGACATAACTGAGTCATCTGGTGCCCAGGGGCCACCACCCTCGAATTACAGATACTCGTTTTACCTTGGTGTAAAAAGAGGGGAGGGGAGCAGGAACAAATCTGAATTCGCCTCTGCTACTTCATGTTCTAAAAGAGAACTTCTGCCAACAGTGTTCATTTTCTGATGATCTCTTTGTAACAAGGTAACCGGCAGATACAGTCTTAGAGTAGGAATATACTTTTGGAAAGCATTAATGTAAAATATTAATAAAGATATTAGAATTCAGCTCCAACACATTATCTTATGCAGTAAGCAGCTGGCCCACCACCCACTGCTCTACCTTCAGGCCCGCCCTGAGAGAGGAGGCAGGCTGATAAGCAATAAATTAGCCTTGGGGGGGACCTCATATTGATCCCTAAAGCAGCCAAAATATTCAAAGAAAGATGTATTAACCCTGCATCCAAGTCCTAGGTCCCAAATCTAGTGCTCTGTGGATTTTCTCCCTAAGAGTCACCCCTGAAGAGTGCCTTACCTGAATGTAAGTGCTGGCATAAGCCACTGGCTCTGGAAGGAGTGGAAGGGCTAGATGGTGCCCTCGGGGTGGGAGTTCCAGTCCCAGTTTGTGACTGCAGACAGAGCTGTGGGTGGCGAGCAGCTCTGCACTGCACTTTTCATGCACAGAGTATTCCTAGGGCGCTGGCACTGTCTCACAAGTCCTCCACGGTTTTGGCTGTTCCAGTGACGCACACTCTCCAGTTCAGGAACATGAGACGGTCGAGAAAGATGAAGTTAAACATCCACTAAAGTAATGTCTTCACGAGAACCAAGCTCTTCATGTTTTTCCTTTGTCTTCTCTCAGGTAGGTTTTCCATGTAAAATTATAGAGTTTTTTCTCATTCATCCTTCAGACCTCAGCCCAGAGTCTCCAAGGCCCATCTGGCTGTTCCAGCCATGCTGTGCTCTGGTCCGCCCTCAGCTGTGAGTCCCCGAGGGGAGGACTGGCTGTCTTCGTCCTGCTCTTCCCTCAGCCTCAGGGTCCAGCTCCTCGTCCACAAACGCCTGAGGAAGAATGTGGGATAAATCACTCACTCATCCATCCATCAGTCATTCAACAAACGTTCTCAAGCACCTGTTGCCTGATAGGCAGCAGGCACTCTGGCTGCCCACTGTCGTATTTGCTGCCTCTCCCAATGTGTGATCGCCAACCTGCTGTGAAACTAAGGTTGTTAAGGTCACTCATAAAATGAGAGCTCTGAGTATAGCCGGGAGGAGGGTCCTCCAAGTAAAGTTTGATGATTTTTTTTTGTTGTTTGTTTTCTAATTGGAGGTTCTGAGGATCGAGCCCAGGACCTCCTGCATCCTAGACTGTGCTCTACCAGTGAGCTATAGCCTCCCCGCCACCCACTTTTTTCTTTTTGGTGCTGAAATCCAGGAGTGAATCACAGTAAAGTTTTAGTGCGGGCGCAGTTTCCAACAACAACATCGCTTTACTTTCCTCACCAGCCCCCAGATGAGGGTCTTACTGCCCTTGGGTTATTGTGTCACAGATGTGAGGCCCTGTCCCCGGGGAGGCGAACTGCTTTCCCCGACACGGGGTTAGAGTTGTTCACGCCCTCGACCTCCCTGCCCTGGTACCAGCATCTGCCAGCCATCCCCACCCAGGGCGACCCGAGGGCCTGGGGTGGCCCCCGGCTTGCTCGGCCTTCTCAGTGTGCATTTACATCCCTACACTTGTCTCTTCCAGGCAGGACTGCTCCGACATGTGAGAGGGAGCTGCATCTGCTATCGGACTGCCTTCAGACCCTGCTACTCCCCCTTCACACCCGGGGGCCCGGCACCCAGACCCCTGCTACTCCCACTTCGCGCCAGGGGGCCCGGCACCCAGGCCCCTGCTACTCCCCCTTTGCGCCCGGGAGCCCGGCACCCAAGCCAACAGAACAGTGGGCCTCGATCTTTCCCCGATTTTGCATCACTCACGTTAGCTGCCAAGATGCAAGGAGAGCAGGGGGCGCGTGGACAGATAAGCCCTGAGAAACATTCCAAGGTGAGGAGGGCAGAGTGGGCTTGACAGAACCCTTCGAATCACATCTGCACGGCTCCTAATGTGTTGCTTCCCAGCTCCCAGTTCTTGTGGCCCCAGAGGTGTGCGAGCCTGGCCGGCGGCATCTGAGAGCCCCCCATGTGACCGACCAGTCGGCCAGTCCTGAGGCTCTGTCACCTGGCCTTGGAAGCTGGCCTCCAGAAAAAAGTCAACATGCCAACTGGTCACTTGAAAGGTCACCTCAGAGTTTCCCGTGTCCGAGGAGGGAGCATCCGCACATTACACCTCAAAGAACTAGAAACAGACTTCAAGTCCTCTTAGAAGTCTGCGCGCACGGGAAAGCTCTGCCCAAGGGCTTCTCATAAGGAACCTGTGTTTCCTCAGATCCGGACACAGGTGCCTGCATTTGCTCGGTTGGTTGTTGAAAACCATAGCCCTGATGTCAGAGTCCACCTGCTCCTCAAGGAGATCTAGTGTTTGCTTCTGGGGACACAAAGTTCTCTGGGGACACTGTTTCTGTTTCATCCTAGTAACCCCAATCCTTCGTGATAGGGATTCTAAAGGATTTTCGGATGGAGAAGGATGGGTGGGTAGGGAGGGTGTCAAATACTCAGGTGCCAGGCACTCTGAACCCAATTCTCAGCTTAGCCTAGATTTTTAAATCCAGCACCTGAACTTGGTCTTTGGTTGTCATGTGAAGGAAAAGCCCAGCTGGGCTAACGAGCTAAGTCACAAATCTAAGTGCGATAAGTGTCGGTTTACTGATCTAAGTTCTGCTGGGCTAACTCATAAATCTGAAGTTTAGTGTCAGTTTACTGGGCTAACAAGCTAACTTGTAGATCCAAGCTCAACAAGTGTCAGTAACGTGATCTGTTCCAAGTTGACAAGCTCCAGTGTACTGATTCCTTGCTTTTTGTTGTTTGAGCCTTATTGGCTAATAGCCCCATACTTGTAATTAACCCTATAAAACCTCATGTGCACGTCTTGAAGGTGCTCAGAGCTTCGGAGCAGAAGCCCCTCTGAGCCTGCCGGCGTAAGACATCTGAGTACTCCAACCCTTCAAGTGGTGCTTTTTTCTTGGCTGGCCTGTCATTTCTATAACATTTCTGGAGGCCCCAGTGAGATACAACCACGCCGGCCCCTTGAGCCGCTGGACTGGTGGCTCCGGCCGACCGGGGGACGGGACTCCGGCAGCGAACGAGGTGGCGCCGCCCGATGGTATTCCGGGTTCTCTTTCGTGAAGGCAACTCGGCCCCCTGGGTGGCTGGGCTACAACCAGAGCCAGACACCGTGGAGGGACGGACAGACTCACCAGGTGGCCGTCCGGACAAGGTAGGATCCCCCGGGAGGAATCAGGTCCTGTCCCACTGGACAGAAGAGGAGGCTGATCCCCTCCTACAGGCTCTCCGTCTGATGGTATTTCAGACAGGGAAATCAGGTCAGGTATCAGGTCCTGTCCCAGTGGACAGAAGAGGAGGCGGATCCCCTCCTACAGGAAACAGGATATTGGTATTGGTGGGAGGACTGTTGTTAACGTGTGTGTGTGTGTGTGTGTGTGTGTGTGTGTGTGTGTGTGTGTGTGTGAATGAGCAGCCTGTGAAGCATGCAATCAGGCTCGAGTTTGTAGCTCCACAGCATTCTGCTACGGAGTTTGAGTGAGTCCCAACCTGCGGTTCCGTGGTGACCTCATACAGCTCAGGGCGGTATCAGTCCCTCAGGGTCCCGATCCGAGTCAGCGGCTTATACTGACCTGCCAAAGCTAAGAGGCACCTTCGTCCCCGCGAGGGGAGCGGCCAGGCGGACGCAACGAAAACCCTCCCTTGTCTTGTCTGCGACACCGGCACAGGGTGGCTACACTGGGAGGGAAAAGGACATAGACAGCCAATGAGTCATCACCCCTGTGCCCTCGGAGGCTAAGATGCTATTTCTGTGAGAAAGTCTCCTACCTGACTGTCACAGAACACCCGAGACTTATTGTTCCCCTACTGAACTGACCCAAGTAGTGCCCCTTTTGCCTAAACCCAGACCCCCAGGACTCAAATTTAGAAGATGAATTCCTTCAGGACCGGGCTCACCTGGCCTCGGAGGTCCCTTTTCTAGTCCATTTGTTTTACCATCTGTCATCAGTCCCACGCCCCTGATATGTTAGTTAGGATATAGAGAGGATTTAATAAAGAAAGTCCCTGGAACTGCTTGAGGCCTTGAGTTCCAGAGACATCAGCTGTGACTGGAATCCAGAGTCCCTGACCAAGTTAGCCTTAAAACAACTCATAGACCCAGCAAGAGAGCAGTCTCTCTGGAAACTCTGGTGTTTTAAAGAGTAAAGAAAAAAGATATAAAGGCTACCTTCCTAAACATCTAAAGCAACAGATCTATTATCCTTAAACATCTAAAAAGAATGGGAGGCTCTAAGTCGAAACCCACCACTCTAGACTGCATGATTAAGAATTTCAAAAAGGGGTTCCCAGGAGACTATGGAATTCGAATGATCCCCGGCAGGCTCCGCACTTTGTGTGAGCTTGAATGGCCGGCCTTTGGAGTCGGGTGGCCCTCAGGAGAAACTCTGGACCTAGCAACAGTGCGAGCAGTCTATCAAATAATCACTGGAACCCCAGGCCACCCAGATCAATTCCCTTACATTGACTCCTGGCTAAATATCGCCCAGACTCTACCCCCATGGATTCGGTTTTGCTCAAATGGACCTGGACAATACAAGATATTAGCAGCTCAGCCGGTCCAGGCCAAAAAGACAGTCAAATACTTGGGATTTATTATCTCAGAGGGACACCGAGCCCTAGGACCAAAACAAAAACAAGTTATTTGCGCCATACCCAGACCGGAAACAAAAAGAAAACTGCGAGAGTTCCTGGGTGCAGCTGGGTTTTGCCGGATCTGGATCCCTGGGTTTTCAAAAATAGCCAAGCCCCTCTACAAAGCAACTGCTGGATCAGGAAAAGAAACCCTCAAATGGGAAACTAAACAAGAAAATGCCTTTAGGCAATTAAAGGAACTGCTCACCCAAGCCCCAGCACTAGGCTTACCAGATGTAACACGAGAGATTAATCTGTTTGTACATGAAAGAGACCAAACCGCTCTTGGAGTCCTGACTCAGAATGTGGGGCCACGGCAGCGACCTGTGGCCTATTTGTCTAAAAGACTGGGCCCTGTAGCATCAGGATGGCCACCCTGTTTACGGGCCCTCGCTGCCACAGCCCTCCTGGTCAACGAGGCAGACAAACTCACACTGGGACAGACTTTAAATGTAAAAGTGCCCCATTCTGTGGTGGCCCTGATGAACGGCCCAGGTTACAAATGGATAACTAACACAAGGATGACCCACTACCAGGGGCTTCTATGTAAAAATCCAAGAGTCCATCTAGAGACTATGCGAACCTTAAACCCAGCCACATATTTGCCTGAGAGGGAAGGGCAGCCTGACCACGACTGCGAAAAAATCATCGAAGAGGTGTATGCAAGCAGGCCTGATCTAACCGACAAGCCCCTGCAAAACCCAGACCTGGAACTTTTCACAGACGGCAGCAGTTACATGCAAGATGGAAAACAGCGAGCAGGTTACGCTGTAACAACAACCCGAGAGGTAATAAAGACAGAGTCCCTTCCCCCAGGATGGTCTGCTCAGCGAGCAGAGATCTGGGCACTGGTCCAGGCACTAAGGGAAGGGAAAGGAAAATGAGTCAATATATACACCGATTCCAAATATGCACTTGCAACCTTGCATGTACATGGAGCCATCTATAAGGAGAGAGGACTTTTGACTGCTGGGGGAAAAGAAATCAAAAACAAAGAAGAAATTTTGCAGTTACTGGAGGCAGTATGGGATCCAAAGGAAGTGGCCGTTATTCACTGTAAGGGACACCAAAGAGGAAATGACCCTGTGAGCCAGGGGAACAGGCTAACTGATCACAAGGCAAGAGAAGCAGCTGCCTGGGAACACTCAGTAATTAAAGTTATGGCAGCGCCAGAGCTACCCACTGCCCCAAAATATAGCCACGACAAAAACAAGTGGGCACAGGCTGAACAAGGAAAAAAAAGGAAAGGACGGATGGTGGATCATAACGGATGGAAGGGTTTTCATCCCAGAACGACTAGCTTATAGTCTAGTCCAACAACACGAAGCCACACATATGGGAAAAACGGCTTTGGAGGCCCTCTTAAAGCGATATTTCCTAATTTCTCGTCTCCCTACTCTGTGTGCATCATTTTCCCAATGCTGCTTGCTCTGTGCACAAAACAATCCAAAACAAGGGCTAACTGGGCCAATGAAAATACAACGATGCGGACTGGCTCCCTTTGAAGATTTAGAAGTGGACTTTACTGAACTTGGGCCCAGTAAGGGATATAAGTACCTGCTGGTTTTCGTCTGCACCTTCACAGAGTGGGTAGAGGCCTACCCCACCAGGACAGAGAAAGCAAGGAAAATGACAAAGGCTCTCCTCAGGGATGTTATCCCTCGATTTGGAATGCCTACCTCCATCGGGTCTGACAATGGACCCGCCTTTGTGGCAGAAATTGTACAGCAAGTGGCAAAGGCACTGAGCATCCGCTGAAACCTGCACACAGCATACCGGCCTCAAAGCTCAGGGAAGGTAGAACGAATGAACAGAACTCTAAAACAAATGATAGCTAAAATCAGCCAAGAAACCCAGCTCCCCTGGGTGGACATTCTACCCCTGGCTCTGTTGCGAATTAGATGCACCCCAAGATTTAATATTGGGTACTCTCCCTTTGAAATCCTCTATGGGCGACCACCACCTTTAGTCAGGATGAGAAATCCCACCCCAGAAATAGAAAATTTAGGGCTCCACCAACAACTGTTGGGACTAGGAAAAGTACTACGAGAAGTTTGGGGTTGGGTGATAGAAAAAAACCCCATTTCATTAGGGGTCCAAGTGCATCCCCATCAACCAGGTGACCAGGTATGGGTGAAGGACTGGAAAAAGGAACCTCTCAAACCAACATGGAAGGGACCATATCTAGTGGTATTAACCACTCCTACAGCTGTTAAAGTTGCAGGAATCATCCCTTGGATCCACCACTCCAGGGTCAAGAGAGTGACTGCACCTCAGATGGAGGGTCCCTAAAAAATTGAGAATGTCCCGGGAGACCCGTTCAAGATCAAGATCAAGAGGGACCAGAAAGGGATCCACGAGCCCTGCTCTAGCCACACCCGGAAGCTGGCTAGTCAACGCAAGGCCGAAGCTTGAGGAAAGCTCAACGCAGCTGTTAAATGTATTTCTTTTGTGCTCCCTTGCCTCTTTCCTTGTTTGCTATACCAGTCTGCGTACTAGCAGTGGGGCTAGCTAGTGCCGCCTCACCTGACTGGAACATAGGCCATAAAATCCTGATAGCTATTTTATATCTTGTTATAATTAATGCCATCACCGCAGCATCATGTCTAAGATAATCATAAGGCTGATGCTACTGACGCTAATGCCCTCACTCCCCTTGGCTGCACGATGCACCTGCATGGAGCCGGGTGACAAGTGGTCCATGTAACCAACCTGTATTTTCAGCTTACAGGTGAATTCAGCCACGATCTCCAACAAATAGCAGAAACCCTGGAAACTCTGCAAAATCAGATTGACTCTCTGGCCGAGGTTGGTCTTACAAAACAGAAGGGGTCTGGACTTACTCACGGCCAAAGAGGGGGGACTATGCCTCTTCCTAAACGAAAAGTGTTGTTTTTATGCCAATCAATCAGAAATTGTCAGAAAAATGGTTCAAGAGTTACAAGACCGAGTAAAAAAAAAAAAACATATTTTAGATAAGAGCCCATGGACAGGCCCCTGGGGCTGGACCTCCTGGCTGGCACCGTTCATAGGTCCCTTAACCCTGATTTTTGCAGTTCTGCTAATTGGGCCCTGTGTCCTAAACTTCCTGACCTGCTTTGTCAGTGAGCAAATAGAGGCTATAAAACTTCAGATGTTAGCCTCCAATTATGAGCCCCTGCAACAGCTAAATGATGGTGCTTACTCCAACAAGGGTTGTGAAAGCATCAAGAGGGGGGAATGTGAAGGCAAAGCCCAGCTGGGCTAACGAGCTAAGTCACAAATGTAAGTGCGGTAAGTGTCGGTTTACTGATCTAAGTTCTGCCGGGCTAACTCGTTAATCTGAAGTTCAGTGTCAGTTTACTGGGCTAACAAGCTAACTCGTAGATCCAAGCTCAACAAGTGTCAGTAACGTGATCTGTTCCAAGTTGACAAGCTCCAGTGTACTGATTCCTTGCTTTTTGTTGTTTGAACCTTATTGGCTAATAGCCCCATACTTGTAATTAACCCTATAAAACCTCATGTGCACGTCTTGAAGGTGCTCAGAGCTTCGGAGCAGAAGCCCCTCTGAGCCCGCCGGCGTAAGACATCTGAGTACTCCAACCCTCCGAGTGGTGCTTGTTTCTTGGCTGGCCTGTCATTTCCGTAACAGTCAGTTAAGAGCATCGGCAGGTGATTGCTACCTGAGGACCTGGGCTCTCCGAGAAGGGGGAAGAAAAAGTGGGGATAGCTTCCTTTTTCCAAATAGCGTTGCCTCCTGTTTTTAATCCAAAGGCTCTTCCTCGTGGACTTGTTCCCCAGGACAGTGTGGTCCTTCACCCTGTGTCCCCTCCACAGGAAACAGGGAAGGAAGGCCCACTCCCAGCACCTCAGAATGTGCTCTTATTTAAAGGAAAGTCTTTGAGGATTTAACGAAGTTGAGAGGAGGTCACAAGGGCGGGCCCTGATCCAACAGGATCAGTGTCCTCGTCAAAAGGGGAAGAAAGACAGAGAAGTGAAGACAGAAGAGGAGCTCCAAGGAGCCCCAAGCAGGAGAGGCCTGGGGGCGCCTGCCCCCTCCCCCTGGCTGGGGACTTCTGGCCCCTAGAACGGGAGACAATACACCTCTGCCAGTTTATCTCCCACAACCGTCACTGCTCCAGGCGCGCACGAGGCTGCCTGCTTACCCACCCGCTTCACCTGAACTTTCTAAAGCGACACACACTGCCCCTTTCCTTCCCAGCATGGTATATGGACATCTAACGTGAGCTGCCCACACCTTCCCAAGGTGGGGTGCCCACCCCGCACTACAGGCGCCTGAAGTGACAGTAAACATCTGCTACAGAACTTATTCACTCTCGGTTTCTGTTATTTGGAAATATTTCTTGTATGGACCCACTCTCCTTCCCAGGGAGGGAGAGAGGAACGGGCGGGGTGGCAGACTAGGAGAGAAACCGAGAGGCCCTACGAGGAAAAGCTTGCTGGTCTTCCGTAGCCACAATTGGTTTGGATTAAAACCAGCTCTAGGCAGGCAGAGTTTCACCGCCCAGTGTCAAGATTCTTCTGCTGGGGAGGTCGGTAATCTCCCCGCAACTGGCCCTTGGGGCACCTGACTCCAGAAAACAGAGCTCTCCCTGGGGTGCGGGTGGGGCTGACCCCAGGCTCCATCCAGGTTTGGGGCCAAATCCCCTGTCCTACTGCCCTGCAGCCCTCCCTCTCCAGGGCCCAGAGACACTCCAGCCATGGGAGTGCACGGCGGGACTTCTCTATCACTGGAATTCGACCACACTAGGGAGCTGAAGGCTCCCCTTTCCCAACTCCGCTTTGAGACAGGAGGAAAGGGGGCAGGACACCACCATTAAAGGAACAACACAGCAATTAGCACCATGACTGCGGAAGAGGCAACTCCCAGGAGCCCCTGGGGCCAAGACAGGCGGGGGTGGGGTGGGGGGCTGGTCCTCCAGTGGACCTTGAGCTTCATTATACACATGGTAATGTCCTACCCCTGGACACCCACAGGCGCCAGGACAGTTCCAAAGCCAGCATGTCCCACCCTCCTGGGCTCTGAAAGGCCAGAGAGAGGGCGGTGGCCCAGTTCCTGGGAATCCCCGCCCCTTCCCCAAACTGGAATAATCCTCCACTTGTTAGCATATAAAAACCGGCCACACCCTGCCTGTTCCTGGCTGTCTCTCGCCTTCTGAGGTGGTCTATGGAATGTGTATCTACCTTTACTTTAACCACCACACCCACCCTCTGCCTGTGTACATCTCTCTAAATAAACACACTTTTATTCAACTGTGGTTCACCGCTGAATTCCTTCCTGTGCGAAGCCAAGGGCCCACACTTGATGGGGCGTGTCTCAGGGACTCAGCCGAGGCCTGGGTCACGGCCATCCTCTTGCACCTACTTTTTCCTGTATCAGCTTCACGGCTGAGGAGCTGACTTCCCACAAGGGGACTGGATGTGCAGAGCCCTGTGGCCACAGCAGCCCTGTGTCTGAGCCCAAGGTCAGGGTAGCACCATGTCTGCCTCTCCTGTAACTGCATCTTCTGCCTCTGGTCCAAGGGGCTGCCGGTGTCCAAGCCGTCCCTCCCGACAGCGAGACCCAGCACTCTGGGCAGCACTGCTCCTGGTGGCCCTGGCAGCCGGGGTGGCCAGGCGTGAGGCAGCTATGCTCTCTCTCCTCCTGATGCAGGAAAACGGATGTGGGCGTGAGGAGGGCCATGTCCCAGGTCTCGCCTGAGCCCCTGAGAAGTGCCCCGCCAAGTGCAGGTCCTTGGCTTCGAGCAGGAAAGAATTCAAGGGCGAGCCACAGTTGAGTAAAAGGTAGATTTATTTAGAGAGGCACCTACTGCATAGTGTGAGGCAAGAGAAAGGCCAGGAAAGAGGTGTGGGAGTTGGGTGCTCAGGATGAGTAAAAATAGGTACACACTCCATAGACAGAGTGCGGGAGAGCGCGAAGAAAGGCCGCTAGGCGTGGTGCTGTCACTTTCTACGGGCTCAGTAGCTGCACACGCCTGCAGGTGGGATCAGGCCAACTGCCCTGGGGGAGGGGCTGGGATTCCCAGGGACTGGGCCACTGTCCATTCTTTGGCCTTTTGTGGTTATCCTTGGGGCTGCCATGGCGCCTGCGGGCATGTTATTTATTTCCATTACACTGAGCGTATAATGAAGCTCGAGGTCTGCTAGAAGTTAAACCTCTCAATCCTTAAGGCCAAGTAGGAGGTGAATCTTCCACCATTTTGGTGTTAAACTGCTGTCATTCCTTGAGTGGCTGTGCCCTCCCCCTTCCCTCCTGTCTCACTCCCCTGCACGGGGCGGGGGTGGGGGAGTTGTTTTCACAAAAGGGTGGAGGCTATGCTGTTGTGCTCCCACTGCGAGCACTGTGTGCCCCAGTTCACACCCCTGGGCCTGCCCCCAGCAGCCCGTGCCCCCCAGCACAGAGCCCAAGCCTTGACCCAGCCGTGTCCCCCCAGGAGCTGAAGTGCTGACCCTCCAGGGAGGCTTGTGCCCATCCCACCCTCCTGGGCTCTGAGGACTTCTGGTTTTTCTTGATAGGAGCCACCCTAGTAAGTGTGAGGTGATACCTCGCTGTGTTTTTTTTTTTTAGTTGAAGTATAGTTGATTTTTTGTTTGTTTCTTTGGTGGGGAAGTAACTGGATATGTTTATTTACTTTTTAATGGAGGCGCTGGGGATTGAATCCAGGATCTCATGCATGTTGAGTATGCGCTCTAGCACTGAGCTCTACCCTCCCTCCTTACCTCCCTGTGGTTTTGATTTGCATTTCTCTGATTTCAGTGACGCTGAGCATCTTTCCATGTGCTTGTCGGCCACCTGTGCGCCATCTTTACAGAAATGTCTATTCAAGTCCTTTGCCTGTTTTTTAATCCAGTTAATTTCTGTTGTTGGACTGCAGGCGTCCTTTACATATATGCTGGGTGTTATCTCCCTATCTGATATGCTATTTTCAAGTATCCTCCCCACTATTAGGTTGCCTTTTCACTCTTTTGATTGTGTTCTTTCATGTACAGAAGTTTTAAGTTTGCTGTAGTCCTGTTTGTCTTTTTCTTTTGTTGCCAGTGTTTTTAGTGTCACATCCAAGGAATTGCTGCTAGGGCCAACGCCACGCAGCTCTTCCCCTGTGTTTTCTGCTAGGAGCCTTATAATTGGGGTTTTATGCTTAGGTCTCTAACCCATCTTGAGGTTATTTTTGCACACAGTGTAAGATAATGGCCCGACTTCATTCTTCTGCACTTGGAGATCCAGTTTCTCCAGCACCACTTGTTAAAGAGACTGTTCCTCCCCACTGAGTGGTCTTAGAACCTTCGCTGGAGATCACTGGCCCATCTGCACAGGGTTTACTTCTGAGATCTCTATTCTATTCCACTGATCTGTTTGTCTTCTAGTCTCACAGTGTTTCGATTTCTATGTTTCACAATATGTTCCGAAATCAGAAAGTGTGAATTCTCCAACTTTGTTCTTGTTTTCCAAACCTGTTTTGGCTATTTGGGGGTTCCTAGAGATTCCATTTGAATTTTAGGATTTTTTTTTTCTGCAAAAAATTGCCATTGGGATTTTGATAGAGATTGGGTTGAATCTGTAGACAACTTTGGGTAGCAATGAGATCTTAACAATATTTAGTCTTCCAATCTATGAACATAGTATGTTGAAAACTATACTTTTACTCAACAGTGTATCATGAACATCTTTTCACGTAAATCATACAAATTTATTCCTCTATTTATTCAATGGGTGTTTTTTTTAAGTGCCTACCATGTTCCAGGAACAGGACAGAAAGTTCTAGGCACTTTGAGATACACCTGTGAACAAAACAAAGATCCCCGCCTTCTTGAAGTGTGTTTTCCAGCCAGAAGACACCGAACACTAAACACTAGACTAAAAAAATAAGCGAAATTTTAGGAGACGGTAAGTGCTACGGGGAAGAAGCAGAGCAGAGTAAGGAGAATGGGGGGAGGTGGACAGGTGGGCTGCATTTTAAGCAGGTTGATTGAAATGAAAACCTACTGAGAAGGTGGCTTTGTCCCTGTTCCCTGGACACACAGCCCTGGGTGAAGAGCAGTGCTGATGCTTCCTCCGGAGGAGCAACCCCAGGGCCTGTCAGCGAGGACGGGGAGCCAGGCCAGGAAGGCGCAGAGGCCAGGGGTGCTAATCAAGCCAGCTCTGGGCTGAGTCTGTCTCGTTACAGGCCCAGCAGCTGCACACCAGGCTCCAGCACGTGGGACACCTGCAGGCAGGTCATACGGAAAAGCCACACCTGGGATCGGCCCACTGGAGACAGCAAGAGAGGAGAAATCCAGCCACCTGCCTCTGCCACCCCCTGAGTTGCAGTTAGCTCCATGGGAATTATGTCCCCCTCTCCAGGCTGTGCACTGGACACTCCAGCAGCTTCCACAGGAAGCAGGTTCCTTGCCTTGAACTCGGTGCTTGACCAGACCAGATAGGCTGGGAGGAACCAGAAGCTGTAGGCGTGGCTGGCCAGCCACAGGCAGTGGGCCCCCAAACACACAGTCAGTTTCCAGGTGGCAGAAGCCAGGCAGGTGTCCTCAGGCCTGAGAGAAGGCCAGGCTGAGAGAGGCCCAGGAGGGGTGCCCAGCACAAGGATCCCACAAGACCCCTCTGTCCAGCAGCTGCACGCTCCCTCCTGTCCAGGCGGCGGCTGGGTCACCTCCATCGCACACCGCCACCACTGACAGGCAGGCAGGCATGCTTGCCGCCCACCCTTGGCACTCCACCTGGCTGCTTCCATCACCAGGGCTCTGGAAGTGAAACTCCTGGGTTTATGGGACAAGCATATCTGATGCTATAATAGACGCTGTGAATTTTCCTTCAAGGAGCTACCCCTTCATGCTCGCACGCCGAGAGTCGCGCACCTGGGCCAATACGCGGAACCACTTCACCTTCCAGTGTCTGCCAGTCTACGGGGGAAAGTGGTCCCTCATTTTGTCTTGCACTTCTCTGATCTCTAGGAGACGGAATCTTTTGGTATGTCTATTAATCATTTGTATTGTCCTGCGAATGTTCTGATTAGCCCTGGCCCACTCTTCCACAAGGTTGTTTCTTCTTTACTTGTTACATCTGCTCACCTCAAGGGCCCGTTTGTGCATCAGGAGAGCTCACTCTGACTTTTCCGTCCAGGGCGACTGTGTGTCCGTGCTCACCAGGGCCAGTTCCCGCTCCGGCTTGTTGTCTTAGGATAATTACTAACAGCTCCCCCGTCACGCTCCAAGTGCCTGGGCTGGAGCGATAAACCATATCTAATGCAGCACCCTGGTTACGTCTGCCTCTCTCTGCGTTCCTGAGTCTCATTTACAAATCCAAGTATGAAAACACACAACAGACTGCCTGTAAGTTGATGAAGGTGTCTGTCTCTGGAGGTGAACATTTCAGTTCTCCTTTGGAGAAGCTCTTAGCTTTAAGAAAAGTCACTAGGATAGACCCCTCTGCCATATAAATACAATACGTTATTATATTACTTAGCATAGATCATCAGTAAATATTTGCTAAATCAATGAAAAAACGAACAGAGGAAGCAAGCAATAGGATGTTTCTGTGGATTAAGTTTCGACTTGAAGGTAAAATTGGTGGAAACGAACCAAATAAAAATTGGATGTGAACCAAGAGCTGGGAGCTCAGCAGAGCAAAGCAGCACCTCAGCGCCCCTTCTCCCAGGTGTTCCAAAGAACAGGACTTCTGCCGTGCGCTGTGCCACCAGCCAGCCACACGCTCTCCTGTTCAATCAACAGTCTCAGAGAAGTCAGAGAAACCGCTAAGTGAATGAAAAGTCCGGGAAGTGGGGAGGCAGGGCCTCCTTGCCCTGGGCACCCAGGCAAGGTGTTGTTCTAGAGCCTGACGGATAGGCGCACGAGAGACACTGATGATGAAGGTCTGATCTAAAGCCACAGATCACGCCAAGTGACTGGAGGCGGCCAGCACGGAGGCCACCAGACGGAAAGTGGTGATAACCATCACGACCACAGTGGATTTACTGGGCACGCAACGTGAGCCGGCCTCTGTGTTAGTACTTGGTCTATATTCTCTCATTTAATCCTCATCATAACCTGACCTAGTAGGGATTAGTTCCATTTTCAGATTAGGAAACAGGGCACAGAGAGGTCAAGTAACTTGCCCAAGGTAACACAGCAAACGGCAGAGCTGGGATGAGAATCCAGGCAGTCCAAGTAGTAACCACATGTCAGAAAAAGAGTAGTTAGTGCAACCACTGATTTTTCAACACAGATGAAACTTGGGGGCAAGAACAAACAGAGCAAAGAAGACAAGGGAATGCCTGTTTAAAAGCATCAGAGGACTGGCTTGCGGTCCAATTGCACAGAAATGTCTTTACGGACCGCATTTTCTAAGTCATATCCACTTTAAAAATGGCATTTTGGCAGGGAGGGTAGAGCTCAGTGGTAGGACATGCTTAGCATGCACGAGGTCCTGGGTTCAATCCCCAGTCCCTCCATTAAAAAAAAAATGAATAAATGAAATCTAATTACACCTCCCCCCAAAAACAAAACAAAAACCAAAACACACACACACACACACACACACACACACACACAAAACCCTTGCCTTTCAGGACCCAGACCAACCCAAATAAAGGCGTCCCTGTGCCCTGGAGCTCAGGGGCCAGTTATCAAGATGTAATGCCTGGCCAACTTAACCACTTGTATTAACGGAGAAAAGGCGTGTAAACGGCAAGAACAAACACGCATCCACCCACGGGCCCCCAGGGCTCAGGGCCGGGGAATTTCCAGCCCTGGGGCTCCAGGCAATGAACTGAAATCAACCCCAGACTCCCTGATTCGCTTGGAAGTACACCCAGGGGTGGGCTTTGTTTTTGTTTCTAAGGCAGACCACCACCAAATGACCTCTGCTCTTGCCTTGAGAACCTTGAAGGCCATGTTCCCAGAACTGGTGTTGACGGAGCTGCAGCCAGGACACAGGGTCGGGGCCCTGGTGACACAACCTGGCCAGCACCTGCCTTCACGTCTGCTGCGGGCCAGTCCGCTCAGCTCAGGCCCACAGGCCACTGGACCAAATCTAAGCAAAGCCCTTCAATATTCCAGGAACAATGCAAGGCCAAGCCCTAAGGAGGAGGGTCTTCCTAGTCACTTAGACCTCAGCAACTCCTCAGACCACCCTGCCACACGCGGGAGGCTGCACAAGCTCCCTGGGGCATTTCCTGAGGGACAGCTGTGCCCTGCTTCTGCCTAAGCCCACCCACCTCTCCACCCTCTGTGGGGCGAGGGCAGAAAGTCACAGCAGACACGAGCAGAGAGTGAGGGAGACTCAGCCCTCTCTCGCAGGCGTGGAAGCTGTGCCCAGCCCACAGAGAGCTCCCCCACAGGAGGCCCTCTGTCTAGCATCTGGAGTGAAGGAGGCACAGACATCTCGGACTGAGCGGGAGAGGCGGGGGCGGGCCTGGGCAGGAGTCACACCTTCCAAGGGCGCAGCCACGTAGTCCGGGGGTCACACGCGGTGCAGGCTCCATGGCTGGAGGTGAGGAAGGTGAGAGCTAGAAGCACGGACGCCCAACGGGCCACGGCGACGCACACGGGCTCAGCTGGCGCCCAGCCTGCTCCCCAGCAGTGCCGGATCCGGAAGCCCCGTCTCGCAGTCCTCGCTGTTGGTTGGCTCGTAACAGAGTATTCCAGTATCTCCTCAATATGGAAAGTGAATTTTGAAATAATCCAAACTTTCAAAGCAGATGTTAAGGGTTATTATCATCATTAAAAGCTGATAATTCGTTTTTTAAAAAGTGATTCACCACACGTGGTCGGCTGAAAGAAAAAGAAACCCACGTCCTAATCTCTGGCCTGTGAATGCCCCTAACACAGCAAAACGGTCTCTGCAGGTGTGAACGGTTAAGGACTTTCCGATGTGGACCTTGTCCTGGGTGGGCCTCAAATGCCATCACGTGCGTCCTCATCAGAGGGGGCAGAGGGGGATCTGACACAGACACACACAGGGCAGAAGCCCCCGTGGAGATGGAGCAGAGATTTGGAGACCGCAGTGACGCGGCCACAGCCAAGGAAAACTGGCAGCCGCAGGACAGGGCGGAGGCCAGGAGCAGGTTCTCCTTCTAGCCTCCCGGGGAGGTGGTCCTGCCGACACCCTGACCGAGACCCCGAATGGTGAGAGAATAAACTCCTGCTGTTTTAAGACATCAAGTTTTTTGCAAGTTGTTAGAGCAGGAACAAGACACTGACTGACGCCATGGTGACTCTGATCCCCTCCAGGTGACTGCAGTCAGAAGACAAAGCTCTCAGGGCCCACAACCCCACAGCCTCCCAGTCTACCCCAGCCTGCCCCAGCCTACCGCAGGCTGCACTGGTCTGCACTGGCCTCCGAGTGTTGCAGAACGGCAGGGCTCTTCACCGCGTGGTTGGCTTATGAGTCATGACAGCAGCAGACGATTTCATCTTTTGTTGAGACACAAAGGCCCCTCTGGAGAAAAGATCCTGAGCTCAAGGTCCCCTTCCGGTCACATAGCCCTGTGCGAGTGCGCAGCCTGGTGTTCGTGCAGGTGCCGTCCTGTGTGAGCTCACAGCCCCGTGTGAGTGCAGGTGCTGTCCTGTGGGAATCCGCACCTGGTGATCTTTGATGAGGAGAGGATGACACTCTGGTTCCCACTACTGTTGCAAGGAATCCACTGTCCTTTGTCTCTGAGCATGAGTCTCCTGTCTTTTGTCTGCGGCCCTTAAGCTGGGGCAGGTGACTTGCTAGCTTGTAAACAGACTAAAATCTAGACTCTTCACAGTTCTGGACGCATTTATAGAATTAAAAAAACAAAACAGAATGTAATGCAAGCAAGAATTACAGTGCAGTTAAAGGAGCTGGGGTCTCAGGGTTCCTACAGATGGATGCCGTCCTGGGCTGCCTCCCCATCCCTGTCAATCTCCAGAGCAGGACTCATCAGAGGCAGCAGCCTGCTTTGGTGGGAGAGTCACGCCCTCCCCGAGCCCCCGGCTGCTGAGCGCCCGGCACCAGCAACAGGAAGGCTACCGGTGGGTGTCTCCCTGGCGAGGACAGTGACAGGGCACCCGGGCTTTGGGGAGCCTGCACAAGTCACACCATCCCATCCAGGTCTCTGCACAGCCTGGGGGCTTGGTCTTGTCCCAGATCAAAGTCACACTGCTAGAAACTGGCACAACTCGGTTTAGACTGAGCTGGACATCTGACCGGCAAGGGCCTCAGAGTGTGTCCTGTGCCTGAGGGGCATTCTCGGGAGGAGAGGCGGAGGGTGCTGCTGCTGGGTGCTCCTTGGGTGCCAGACAACGACATGTGTGGACAAGACGGTCACTGCTGTGGCCATGGGGCCATCCGGCTCCTATCTGTGGTGGCAAAGGTGACAATCAGGGTGCTGGGCTGTGTGCAGACATGTGCATGGCTCCCAATCCCCGGGGGAGGAGGTGAGGGGGCCGTGCCCGCTGTCAGTCCTGCTCACGCAGCACCCCATTGGGCGCCCGAGGGCGGAGGCTGGAGCTGGACGTCTCCCCAACTCACCCCAGGAGGACCTTCACTGAGACTTCACCCTCCACCCCCTCGTCCTCCTTTCCTTTGTTCACATTCCATCTTTGCTTTTCTCCTTCCATCACGGGCTGAATTATCCTCTGAAGACATGCTGAAGTCCTGAGAAAGGAAGCTTACTATGGAAGCAGGGTTGCTGCAGGCGTACTTAGCTAAGATGTAGTATGGTGGGTCCTTGACGCATTATGCCAGTGACCCACAGGGAGAGGAGAGACGCACAGAAAGGACGATGTAGGCACCCAGAGCAAGGCGGGCCCCCGACGGTGGTGGTGGGACACCAAGGACCACGGGCCACCCCAGGAGCTGGGGGAGGGGGCAGACAGGTCTTCCCTCTGAGCCCCTGCGAAGGAGCCAGTCCTGCTGACGGCTGGATTTTGACTTCTGGCCTCCAGAACTGTGAAAAAATACGCGTCTGTTGTTTTAAGCCACCCACTGGGTGCTGGTAATGAGTGACGGCGGTCCTGGGAAACTGCCACTCCTTCCAATTCTTTCTTCTTTCTGCTCCTTCTTAACACCTTCTCTCCTTTCTCTCTTCTCCCTCCCTCTCCCATCCTGTCTCCAGGAAGTATAATATTTGTGCTGAATCACAGCGTCCGGGGAAAGTCCAGGTTGGGCCCGGTGGCCCCCACGCAGGGTCACGTGGTCCCACCGTGCAGCCCCGCCAGCTGTGGCTGTTGGCTCAGTCATGCGATGGGTGTCACGCGATCAACGTGGCCTCCAACCTTCTGGGAGGCTGTCAAGAAAAGGCTCACTTTAAAATGGAGCCTTCTGAGATGACGCTTTGGAAATCCTAATGCTCTGTCAGATACACCCAGCTGTTTCATGCATCTAAGGTTATAAAATTTAAACTTCAGACGCAGAGCTGGAAGCAGGTCTTTATCCTCTCCTCGGTGGACCATACTTTGTGGAGATTTCCACGTGCAAAGGGCACAAGAACTCTGGCATCGCCCCCAGCCTGCCACATGCAGGGGGCAGAGGAGCCCTGTGTGCAGAGAGGAGGTGAGGAGCGCCCCCTCCCACAGCAGGTGCGATGTGAGGAAAGGGGGTCTTCCCACGGCGGGGACCTAGAATGAGACCCCTCCCCACCCCACCGACCCAGGGAGGCCCTCTTCAGCCCACACTTGTGGTGGAAGCCGCCAGTCTCTAACTCATACGGAGTGTGGCCGGCTGGCCTGTGCCACAGGTGGCCAGACATTCGGGGTCAGGCTGCCCAAACTCGAGAGAGCCCCCAGCCTGCCCTTCAGGACCCACAGCTGAGACCCCACAAGCCTGGGTCTCCGGCTGCACCGGAGCTGACGCGTGGGCCCTCAGTCCTGGCCACTGCACCAGCCAGCTCTCGATGGAAGGCCAACGGCTCCTGCCCGTTTAGGGACAACAAGGGGGCAGGAGAAGGGTCATCCCAAAATGTGTCTGCCGGGAGTCCCTGTCCCCAGAGGGGGGACTGCCCACAACCCTTTCAGCTGGGGGTGAGGGCAGGATGGCGCCTGGTGGGAGGGGTGGGGGAACAAAAGTGGAGTGGGGGGGGGGGCAGGCACCGTGAACAAGAGGCCCTGCCCCTGATTCCGGGTCAGAGGGGCAGGGGCTCAGCCAGACCCTGCCCCAAACCCACACCCTGGGGTCCAGCTTGGAGCCCTGGCCACTTTCAGGGATCCTGGAGACTCTGAGGCAAAGATGCCAGTCCTGGGCCTCAGACCACACTCCACCCACCCCCCAGCCCGATGGCCACACAGACAGACCCAGGCCTGTGGCTGATCTGTTTGACTGGCTTGCGTGAGGTCCTGAGTGAAGTCCCAGGAACCAAGAGCGCAGGCCCGGCAAGCCTCAGAGACGGAGGAAGCTTCGGAGGTCTGTGTCCAACACCCCAACTGCACGGAGTCCCCCAACTTTCCAGACAGGGATGGGGACCCACTGCCCTTCTTGCCGCCTGTCTGTCTTCACTGGCCAATAGCATTGTCTCACCAGCACTTCTTGACTGTTCTTTTTTTTAAATGTAGTAGAATATATACACACATATATATATACATATATATATACACACACACATACATGAATCACAAAATATACCATGTTAACCATCTTTAAGTGCACGATTTCGTGGCATTCAGTACTTACATACTCTTGTGCAGCCATCACCACCACCCGTCTCCAGAACTTTCTCATCTTCCCAAACTGAGTCTCTGCCCCCATGAAACACCCTCCCCCAGCCTCAGGCACCCACCACTCCACTTCTGTGTCGTGAGTTTGACTAGGAACTTCATACAAGTAGAAGCACACAGTGTCTGTCCTCCTATGTCTGGCTTATTTCACTGAGCGTCATGTCCTCAAGGGTCACCCGTGCTGTGGCAGGCATCAGGATGCCCTTTTCAGGGCTGCATGATACTCCTGTGCATGGATGGATCCCACTTCCCTCACCCATATTTCCAGGCTCTCCCTATCTGTTTGCAGCCTATGAATGTGCTTAGGTTGCTTGCATTCATACACACATACACACATGCAAACCACAAAACAGGACAAAAGCCCAAGACGACCCCCTTTGCCACGGGAATCACACAGCAGGGCTGCTGCAACACATTAGCAGTCCTGGCAGCTGAAGCAACAGGAACGGACATTCCCATGGTTCTGGGGGCTGGAAGGCCGGGGTCCGGGTGTGGGCGGGGTTCATCCTGAGGGCTCTCTCTGTGGCTCTCACACACCATGTTGGTCTCACACGGGATCTCCCCACGCGCGTGTCCATGTCTGACCTCCCCTTTACAGAGGGACACCAGCAGCCATGGGCGAGGCCCACCCCAGGGACCCCATTTTATCCTTGTCACTGCTGTTCACAACCTGCCCCCCAACCAGGTCCCGTCCCAAGGTGCTGGGGTCAGGACTCTGTCGTGAATCTGGCGGGACCGGATCAACCCTAACATGTCATAACCACCCCCCCCCACACCAACTCAATCAGCTCTCTTCCTTCCCTGGAAGTTCAATTTTGTTTTTAATGTCTATTTGTAACGTATTCTTAAACATCTTTGTCTCCGAAGGGGCAAGAGCTAACAGAGCTATGAGCACACGGTTCACGTGGACGTCGCTTTCCCACCACCTTGCCCACTCTGCCTCTGCCTTGCTTCACGCAGGTTCCTCTGCGTCTGGCCGGTTGCCCCGAGGGTTTGTTACGGGCAAACGTCTGTGTCCCCAAATTCATACGTCAAAGCCCTGCCCCCTGACATGGATGTATCTGGACACAGGGCCTCTCAGGAAGTACTCAGGGTTAGATGAGGTCATGAGAGTGGGCCCTGACCCTAGAAGATCACAGGAGAGGCCCTCCCCCGAACCTGACTCAGTGGGCACCCGAAGCCGGACTTCTAGCCTCTGGACCTGGCGGGGAGGAAGCCCGTCTGCGGTGTTAGTTACAGCCCCCGAGACCAACACGGATTCTAACTGTCAACAGTAAGAACAATGTCTTAGTTGAGGCCCCCACCAAGACGTTGCTGGTACCTTCACTTCCCTACTTCTTCCTCACTCCCACTCCCAATTTCCTGGTATGTTAGAGATTTCATAATTAAATTGCACATTTTCTCCTTCAGGATGCTTTTTAACGTCTGCATTCAGTGCATAAGTGTTCCCCAGTCCGGGTCACTACCTCTGCATCAGCATAGCCACTCTGATGTCTTCCGCTCACTTGCCTCCGGACAAGGAAACTGTCCAGGCCCCGTACTGGCCACCACCTCAGCGCAGCTGCGGGCAGCTTTAGGGTCCCTCCCCCGCGACTCCACTGCCGAGGGCAACACCCAGTCTCACTCCCTTGGCCTGCAGCTTGGCACAGAACAGGTGCCCCGCAGGTCCGCGTGGAGTGACAGTGTGTGGAGTCCAGGTGTCGTGAGGGAAGGGACAAATCAAGTGTCCCAGAGTCCAGGGGCGAGGGAGCCATGCTCCCCTGCTGCCCAAGGGTGCATCTGGAATGCGGCCCCCGTGTTTGCCCAGCCCTGGGGACCCACTATCAAAGCATTCCCTCCAGACCCAGGGCCCTGGCTCAGCGCTGGACATTTGGACAAGAGAACCATGAGCTGTGGGGCTGTGCTGGGCCATGCGGGATGCCTGGCAGCACCTGTGGCCTTTCCCTGCCTCCTCTGTCCCAATGAGAAGTGTCCCCAGACGGGCCCAGTGTCCCCTGGGGTAAAGTCTCAGGGACTGAAGCACCTTTCTGCCCAGCAGAGCCAGCCCCACAGCCAGTGTCCTGGCCCTAACTTACCTGCCCCCACATCAGACACCTGGGGGAGCGAAGGGGGCCCTGCTTGACCAGAGGTCCCTCAGATCCAGTTTCCAGAAAGATCTGCCCACTGGCGTCTGAACCTGTCTCTTGCCTCCTAATGCGCATCCATGGATCTTTGGTGACTCGAGACCCGTCTGGGAACCCCCTCAGCACCATCTCCCTGAAAACCCCTTCTCCCCACTGTGGGCCGTCAGAGAGTGGCCTGCCTCTGCCTCTCAGTCGTGCCCACTGACAACTCAGAAGTTGTCCCTGGGTTGTTTTTGGTCAGTGTGTTCTGTGCAGCCAAGGTCTCCTGTAACACCAGGTGGCTGTGCTCAAGGGGAAGGGGCCTCCTGTCCAAGAACCACCCCCATCACTTCACCCCCTGCACCCCATCTAGAATCAGGCCAACACCCACAGACAAAGGGCCCCCCTGGTCCCGGCTGGGGCTGGGATGCAGGCAAGAAGGCCCCCCAAGATTTCTTCTGTGCAGCACAGGAAGCTGTGTTCACTATCTTGTGATAACCTTTAATGAAAAAGAATATGAAAACGAATGTATGTGTGTATATGCATGGCTGGGACACTGTGCTGTGCACCAGAAACTGACACATTGTGACTGACTGCACTTCACTAAAAAATAAATTAAAAAGGGGGGGGGGGGACTTCATCCCTGGGTGTGCTTGGAGATTCCCACTGAGCGGCGCCCACGCCCCCTGGTGGCCGCTGCAGGCCCTGCGTCCTCCCCCAGCCCCTGCGTCCTCCCCCAGCCCAGCCCTTCCTCAGAGATCCACTGGGGGCTGCAGATTATTTCTGAAAGGGCAAATCTCCATGGGAATTTGATGCTGAAAAACTGCTGCAGGTGCTCTATTCCATTTCTTAAGCTGCACGTAAGCTGGATGGAGCTCCTGGCAATTTATTCACTGAGGCTATGGGAGACTGGAGCTGAGGTTTGTCTTCCAGACTGCTGAAAATGAAGGTTTGAGAAAAGGATGACAAAGACATAAACCACAGGAAGGCTGAGTTACTAACGCAGTAGAAAGAGCCACCCAGACCCCGTCCCCAGCCACCTGACAGTCTGCTTACCAGCTGCTATACCGCATTGTAAACTGACTTCCTTCCCTGAGTCTCCAGGGACTGCAGGGGCCTTGGAGGGGTCCTGGTGCTCCAGGAGGAATGTGGATTCTCACCTAAGCTTCCAGGTGAGGGCTCGACCCAGAGGAGTCAACACGGGAGGCACTGTCAGGATTCAGATCCGAGGGAAGGGGTGCCAGGGCTCCAGCCCGGTGTACACACCTGCCTTCAGGTGTCTCTGGCTGCCAAACCCATCTGTTTGACCTGGGAGGGAAACTGGGCCTCCTGCACTAACCCCAGCTGCTCCCACCTGCTGTCCAGACCAGGAAGGGAAAGAAGATGCTTATGCGCGATCATCTGAAGCCAGCAAGGTAAGAGCCTCCGCCCTTGAGGCCCAGGTGACAGTGATGACAGATGCTGCAGCCTCTGCCAGAATGAATTTTAAATGAGTCACTCGGGTAGCAGGGCACGTTAATGAAGAAAAAGACACCTTGTTTTCATTCATGAGGGCAAACAGACGGAAATCATATCAGAAAGGGGAAAAACGCAGAGAAAAGGCTGGAATTCTTCCCGCACAAGCCCTGGGAGGGGCCCTGCAGTGCTGGAGGGAGATGATGGTGCCCGCTCATCCCTGCAGACCCCAGGCTGGCCTTCCTCTCCCGTCACTGCCGTGTCCCTGCACAACTCTGCCCTTTGTAGCCAAGGACAGACCTGTGGGCTGGAGGAGTGACAGAGCCTGGAGCGCCCAACACGAAAGGGTGGCTCTGAGCTGTCTGGGGCCCACAGAGGCACTGAGAACAGGAAGGGAGCTCCGAGGAAAGGCGCAGAGCCCCTGAATGCTGCACACCAGCCCCTGCCAGCCACGTCGCCTCAGGCAGCCCTGCCTTTCCCCTGCGTCCTCGCCGCACGCATAACTGGGTACCAGAGAGGCTGCCGCTTCAGATATAGATCCCGAGGGGTCCACAGTGGGCTTCTGGCCGGAGGCACGGCCGTGGGGACAGCCCCAAGAGACCCAGTGTCCTATGGTTTGTGGTCAAATCAAGACCAGAGCAAGGATGCAAAAGACAGGGAAGACACCCTGAGGTGTGACTTCAGGGTCTCTCACCACCCTAAACACCACCCTTCCGGCCCCACCTGGGTCTCCAAGCAGGGCCTCCCCAGCACAGCCAGGGCCCAGCCAGGTCTCCGGCACAGGCAAGAGGCCTGGGCGACCTTGGGCTCCGTCTGCAGCCATTCTTGACTGTCCCGACCAGGGACGTACTGCTGGCATCTCTTTCCCAAGGATGAGTCAGCCACGGTCAGTGCTCCTGTGTAGCAGGGGTACCAGCTCTCAGAGTCTGAGTCCTTGGGGCTCCCCGCCAGCTGCACCCACAGGTGCCACGTTGATACATCCTCCTTTTAAATCATGTCAAAGGAGCCAAGGATTTTATCTGTTTCATTTTATCAAAATACTAAACGTTTTCAAAGTAACACAGTTTGGCAGACTTATAATGCAAACGAGCAGCCCCGAGCTGCTCCCCAACTTGGTCCCTCTGCCCCAGAACCAACGGCAGGCTCTCTCACAGTCTCTCCTCCTCGGTTTCTCTTCTGCTTCCTTCCATGTTACGTCTCAACTTTTTTTTTATTGAAGTACAGTCAATTACAATGTGTCAATCTCTGGTGTACAGCACAACGTCCCAGTCATGCATATACATACAGACATTCATTTTCGTATTTTTTTCCATTAAAAGTTATTACAAGATACTGAACATAGCTCCCTGTGCTATACAAAAGAAACTTTTGAGACTTTTTTTAAAATCTATTTTTATATATAGTGGCTAACATTTACAAATCTCAAACTCCCAAATTTAGCCCCTCCCACCCCTTTCCCCGGTAACCATAAGATTGTTTACTATGTCTGAGAGTCTGTTTCTGTTTTGTAGATGAGTTCAGTGTCCTTTTTTGTTTTTATTTTTAGATTCCACATATGAGTGATATCATAGGGCATTTTTCTTTCTCTTTCTGCCTGCCTTCATTCAGAATGACAATCTCTAGGTCCATTCATGCAACTTCTTAAACTGACATTGAATGTTGACAGTGTTGTAATCGGGAGAACGCTGTTCACCGCTAAGCCCCTCAGTGTATCATGATGACGTGTTTTCTTGTGTGCCTTGACCCCAGACTTCTGGCCTCCAGACTAGGAGACGCTGAATTCCTGTTGTTCAAGCTGCCCAATTGTGGAGCTTGGTTTCCGCAGCCCCAGGGCCACCGACACCTCCCTGAGCTGGGCGCCCACCCCTGGCCCCGGAGCTCCTCAGGCAGAGCCCTTCCCAGGAGGGCCTGGGTCCTGGGCGTCCCACCCAGCAAAGGTCCTGCTGCCCACGGGGCAGGAAGGGCTCTCTCCAGCCCTTTCTGATGCGGTACCATGGTCCAAGGGAAGCTCGGTGTTAGGGTGTGACCGAGAGGCAGGGATGTCCCCTCAGGGGAGGCTGGGGGACAGCAGTGGTTCGGTTGATTGTAACTGCCTGCCCCTCGGTGGCTGTGGCAGAGACCACTCCTTGCCCCCAGAGGTGTCTCTTCCTCTCAGAGCCTTCTAGAACACAGACTGCACCTGGGGCACACTGCAGAAGGCCTCTCTCCCTCACAGCCAAGTGGACACTGTGAGCTCCCGTGGGCCAGCGGGTGACTCAGAACTCCTGGGCCAGTGTTTTAGGAAGCGGCTTCCTGTGTGCTCTGCCCTCTGGGGACACACATGAGGCAGCAGACCCGGCGGCTGTGGGTGTCAGCGCCCTGAACCCGGGGGGATCCTTCCAAGGGAGGCTATATTGCCAAAGCCCAGGAGGTCAGGGTACTGGAAACTTGTGATGCTCGCCACAGCCCTGGGGGCACACGCTCTGCTGGGGGTGGAGAGGGGGCGGTTCAGGGCTTTTTCTCTTTAACCTGAACAACCGTGATGAGAGGAGCTTCCAACACAGCAGAAGGGTGAAGCCAGTCATTGTTTTTCCATTAAGAGAGTCTAAATTACAGACCAGAGCAGGTGCAATATTATTTAATTAGTCTCTATTCCATTTTTCAGGCTGCAAGGGCTCTCCTGGGCCCTGGGAGGTACCAGTCACTTCAATGCTCTTAACAACTTCAAAGCAATGAAATAACAGAAATTCCCACCACCAAAACACCAACGCAGTTAACTCCCTGGACAAGACATCACAGAATATTACTTAGTGCTTTATTGAGGCTCAAATGCAAATTCTGTCTCAAAAGGATGCTACAAAGATGGTTTCCTCCAGAGCACATCCAGTTTTGCCCAGAGATGCTCACATGTCCAGGTGCAAATCTGAGTGCTCACCTTTGGGAAGGACCCCCAGGGGCACTCCTGCTGTGCTTCTGCGTGGGGTCTAGGCAGCAGACCTGCAGCCAGGCTGGGCACAGGAGGCCCCGGGGACCACTGGCTGCACCCCTCACCCTGACCAAACCACCAGTGCTCACAGGGCAGACGGGCTGGAACCCCAGGAAACCGGATGTCCATCCCGGGAACAGGTATAGACTTCCCTCCCAAGTGAGGGGAGCTGCCACAGGCGTCCCGGACCTGTGGGATGGAAGCAGGGGTGGGCTGCTCGGAGGAGGTGAGCAGGAGGACCCACCTGGCATTCCCCACACCTTGGGTTACAGGCCTGCATGGTTTGTGCACGGGGACCCCCCACCTTTCATTCCGTTTTAATCAAGCATGATCCTGTTCATATTTCAGATTGCCTATTGAGAACGATACTTTTAAAGGACCGTGTGATGAAGAGAAACGGGAAGCACACGTTAAAACTCACCCCCCCCCCCCCAGAGTAACCCACGGGCCTGCGTGCTCGCCGACAAGGAGGGCCCGTCACAGCCCCTTTCCTGCTGCCAGTCCCTCCCGCCCCCTGGCCCAGGGCCACCCGCCCAGACGCCGGTCCCCGCTCCGCTTACACCGACCGGCCCGGAGAGCGAAACGGGCCTGATTGTGCCCCTCACCGAGCCCCGCTGGTCCTCTTGCTGAAACACGGGTCCTCTGTCGGCACAGGGAGGCGCGGCCAGAGCACGCACGCGCACGCCCTGCTCACAGGCCTCCCGCACCCACGCACCGCCTGCGACGCTGAGCGTCACCAGCAAAGCCTGCTAACAACTCCCGGGGAACAGACACAGAACTGGGCAATAAAATAAGTCTAACCTTTTCTTTTCCTTTGGGCTTGAGTCCAGTTCCACTTGCTCACAGAGGGCCGTGGGCAGAGGCCTCACACCTGTCACTTCAAACCAGAGTTCCCGGCGGGAAAAGGCCTCCCGACACCTCAGCCTGCGGGCGGCCTGCGGACGCTGCGCTTCGCACTCAACCCAAGATGGCGGCGGCGGCGGGCCGTGTGCAGAGAGGCTGCGCCCGGCACCAAGCGCTGGCGCGGGAGCACGCCTGCGCCTGCGCCTGCGCCTGCGCCTGCGCCTGCCCTGCCCTGCCCTGAGAGGCCCCGCCCCTCCCCCTGCTTATAAAGTAGCCCGCCCAGGGCCTGTCGGGAAGAGCGCCGGCTCCCCGCTAGGTCTTATCGTCGAAGGATGACGCTTTTCTTTGTTTCTGAACTCAGCTCTTTCTCGTTCTGTTGGCTCAAGCGACCCCAGGCAGGAGGACTCTCATTAGTCCAACTCTGGGGGGTCGGTAACAAGAGCAGGACAGAGGACAAGAGTCACCAAGGTGGGTCCTTTGCTCCCAGCCAGGCGCCCTGTCAGGGACCCAGGACGGCGCGCAGCTTCCTCTCCCACTGGGAAGTCAGGGCCTCCGACGCCCCTTTACCTACCACCCACGGCCAGTGCGGGGACACCTGGGGTGGGCACCTTGTCTGCCCCACCTTTCTTGACGGGCTCCCCCTGCAAACTGCCGCTGCTCCAGATCCCATTCTGCCCCCAGCTGGGCCAACACTGAGCCCCCACGGAGGTGTGGACGGATACCTAGGACGTCAACTGGTGCTGATTCAGGACAGAGGGTTGAGCTGAAGATGTATTTGTCTCCCAAGTAAAACTCCAGGCTGGTGGCTCTGCTCCCCAAGGTGCCCAGATGCCACCAGCGTGCCCCCCTGCTGTGTCCTAGGGTTGTTGTTGCCAGTGCAAGTGGCACACCACCAGCCACAGAACGAGGAAAGAGGGAGGGATTCTTTGCACTTGCTGCCCACTGACCCAAGCTGCTCCTGACCTCCCCAGCTGAGAGCAGACGAGATGCAGCTCCTGTAGGGAGCCAAGCCCCTGACACATACGAGAGCTCGTCTGTGATTAAAAGGAGAGAGGCTGTGTCCAGAGGGACAGTTCCTGTCTCCGACACTGAACAAGACCTTCTGCCAGCCTTCTGGGCTGATCACCACACCACGGGACATAGTTGAGAAAAGGAAAACTAAGGCCCAAATGCACTTGAACTTGAGACTTAGAAAGTAAAACCCTTCCTGTTCCCAAACACCAGATGGTGGGGTCAGAGCTGCCTCATAGACCTTAAGGACAGCCAGGGAAAGGAGGGGGTCTTGTAGGTGGACACCCGGGAGCCCCACCTCCTTGCCCCTCCTCCGACAGCTGAGGCTCGTGGTCCTGAGACACAGGCTGTGCTGCTGGTCTGGGCTGGACAACCTTTGGTGACCCCAGGGGACTGGGGCAGGCAGAGAAGACAGAGGGGAAAGTATGCAGATGCTAATTTTTCAACAAAGATCCAGGAATCATGGGAGAAACCCTCACCCAGGATGCTGCAGCTGTCTGGCCCTGTTCCCCTTCCAGAGAAGCGTCTTCTCTTTCCTCTCTTCTGGGAAGAATGGTGCCAGGGAGATGCTCACACTGTTCACAGCAATCCTAGGGAAGTTTCAGTGGCCAGGGATTTACAAATAGGTTGTTTGGAATAGTAACTGTTTTCTAAATTGCTGTACAAGTCAGGGTTCTCCATAGAAACAGAAGCAATAGGGCGTGTGTGCGGGGACAGGGAGAAGGAGACAGATTTATGTCAGTAATTGGTTCACTTGATTGTGGGGGCCGGCAAGTCTAAAAGTTGCAGGGCAAGCTGGAAACTCTGGTATTACAATCTTGAGCCCAAGTTATGAAGGGCAGCAGGGTAGGAACTCAGGCAGGGCTTCTGTGTTACCGTCTCGAGGCCGAATGCTTTCTTCGGGAAGCCTCAGTCTTTGCTCTTAAGGCCTTCAACTGATTGGATGAGGCCCACCACATTGTGGAGGGTAATCCTCTTCATTCAAATCCCACAGATGTCAATATTAATCATGTCTGTGAAATACCTTCACAGCAACATCCAGACTGATGTTTGCCCAAATAGCTGAGCCCCGGCAGCCAGCCTTATGGACACACAACACCCACCATCACAACTGCCATCAGGAACTTCCCTCCTCTGTCCCCTAGATGTTCACCAATACTTTTTTTTAAATTGAAGTATAGTCAGTTACAATGTGTCAATTTCTGTTGTACAGCAGAATATTTCAGTCATACATGTATATACATATAATTATTTTCATATTCTTTTTCATTATAGACACCAATACTTTTAACTTTTTTGTTGTTGTTTTGAAGGAAACCATAAACATTCTCTAAAAACAGTGTCCTCTGGTGGGCAAACCTCCATCATCGAGTCAGAGGTCTGGGCCGGCGGTGACCCAGGGCAAGCAAGCACGGTCCTTCCATCTCCAAAGGATCGTCAAAAGGCAGAGAAGAACATGCAGGGCCTGGGGGCGGTGTCCCCAAATCCTCCTTCCTGTACCGAATTTAAGTGATGTCAGCAGGCTAGTCATTTACACATTAGTATAAACAAGCTTCCATTCCGGTCATGAAAGATAATTTCAGATAAGATGGGCAGAATCACAACACTGGGGAATCCTAGCCGGTTGGGGAGGGGGAATGTGGACAGGGAAGAAGTTCATGAAAAGGGAAGCCCACAGGCAGTGGAGCAAACTGTCTCTACTTTATCATTTCCCTCAGGGTTAGCCCGGATAACAGCTTTTCAAACCTTTCAGTGGGCAAAGCTGCTAGTTTATTAGGTCATAAAAATGGAAATAAAACGCGCTGTTGATTTGCTCCCAGACCATCTGCCTTCAATTTGGTAAAACGGGATTCTCTCAAAGTGCTCCAGAACCCCAGATGCTGAGGCACCTGGAGGTGCTACCCAGGGAAAGTTTCCAGGGAAGATGCTGGCTTAAATAAAACCACACAGGTTCTTTACCTCAGGACTTCTCAGAGCCCTTACTATGCATACGGGAGGAGGCCACAGACGGTAGTACACCCTGACTACTTCTTCCATGGAAACACCCCTTTTTTTTCTGCAGAACATACAACATTAACACCTGGAGAAAGGACTATTCCCAGGGAACACCGTTTGGGAAACACCGAGGATCGTATTAAGCAGAAAGCTCCCTGGGATCCCAAGGAGCTGCCTCACTTCAGGGGTGACCGGGCACAGGCAGAGCTAAGTGGATGGTGGCTCCAAGTGACAGTTTCAGCCATTTTGATGATGATGCTGGAGGTGCAAGACACACAGCAAAGATGCGCACACTCCGACAGGAAGGGAGCAGAGAGCAAGTGTGGAGAAGGCAAGGGAGGGAGGAGGCTGAGGGCGAGGAGGGAGGAGGCTGAGGGGTGACGCTGGGGCGCGGGGCGGCCTGCACTCTCCTGCTTCTCTGTACTGACCCACCTCCTCCCCGCAGCCCTCGGCTCCTGCCCCCTGCAGCCCAACCGTCAGGAGGTGGGGGGCCCAGGCCCTCTCCCCCGGCCTGCTGCTGTGCTGGCACTGCAGGACAGCACCTCCCTTTATCTGCACACCTCCAAACAGAAGTGCACCCAGACCCTGCCTGCCCCCTAGAGGGGAGCCTGCCTTGTCCCAGAGCTGCGTCCCCCCTTTTAAGGTCACGGGGCCCCAGCTCCTCCCTGCTCTAACCAAATGCCCACAGAATGCCAGGGGAGGGGGAGGGCGGCAGACAGTGGCAGATGGGCAGCAATGTCATGTCCTTGGGCACCAGGCTGACACACAGGACCCCTGTGGTCTCTGAACCGAGGGCACCGAGTGCTCTGGGGAAACGGTGACACTTGCCTGCGAAGCCAGCAGAACTCTGCAGATAAAGTCAAAGCCACCAACATGTCTCACACCCCCAGGCTCTTTCCTGTGAGCCCTCACCCTGCCCTTGGATACCCCTCAGAGCCAGTGCTGCCGGGCCCCGCACACCCTCCCTCCAGCGGGAGGCAGTTCTGCGAGACCACAGGCACCACCACTGCCTGGGCTGGGTGTCCTGACCGCAGCCCGGGTCAAACACAGGTCCTGGTGAGTGCAGTGGTGGACGTTCAACACCTGCCTGTTCTGATTCCCTCTCTCTCTCTCATTCTGTCTCTCTCTCTCTCTTTCTCTCTCTCTCTCTAAATATATGTATATATATATATATGATTTTGTCTGTGTATTATATTTGACATCTTAAAAACCTTTCTGGCTGGGGAGACTGCCCCTCCCGGGGAGACAGCTAAGGGCCCGGTGGGATCACGCCTTTGACATGGACCATCTGGGGCCACACTTCCCCTCTCTGCCCAGGGCGCCCAGGAGGCAGCAGGCCTCCACTTTCGTCACCCCAGGCCCAGGTGACAGGCAGCTGAAGACCTCCCCTTGGCCTGGAGCCCACCAGGGTGGTCGGAGCTATCCAATCCCGGGCCACTCACCCTACCCGCCTTCCCCCGGGCACCTACGCTCTCCCTCAGGCCAGCCCCTCTGCCTCCCCACGGCCCCACGTGGTGCTCTATAGCCCCTGAGTGTGAGAAACATTTTCCTTCCAGGCCTCATCCTGGTCTCCTCCGGTGCCACACCGCACCCACCTCGGATGCTCCTGGGACACAGGCCCGCCAGGCAGGAGTTGTTAGGTGGGGGCGGGGGCTGGGGGTTGGGGTGGGTGGAAGGAAAAGGCAGAGGGCGCTCCCAGCATCCTCAGAGCACACCCTTGTGCCCCGAGGGCCTTGCACTTGCCCTTCATGGGGGCAGATGGCATCACCAGGACCACAGTGACGTCACAGCCACCAGGAGGGACTCTGAGCCCCTGGCCTCACCCACTGCGCCCTCCCCTGCAGCACATTTCAGCGCCACACGGGGTTTGCTGTAACAAAACCCCATGGACTGGGCACCTGAAACAGCAGAGATATATCCTCCCATGGTTGGAGGCTGGAGTCCAAGGTCAAAGGAGTGGGAGGCCCTCGTGCCCTCTGATGCCTGTCAGTCCTCTTGCGGCTTCTGTGGTGCTGCCACCCTCAGCTCCCTTGGCTTATAGACGTCACCCCAATCTCTGCCTCCATCGTCCGGAGACCGTGTCCTCTGGGTGTCCTCTGAGGGTCTCCCCGGGTCCTCTTTTCCTCTTATAAGGACACCAGTCAATGCACTGAGGGCTCACCCCACTCCAGCATGACCTCATCTTAACCTGACAGCGTCTGCAACTGCCCTGCTTCCAAATGAGTCACATTCTGAGGCTCTGGGAAGGACGTGATCTGGGGGAGGAGACACATTCACCCCAGGTCAGGCACCTTCTGTTCAAGACCCCCACCCTGCCTCTCTGCCTCATCTGTGGGAGGGACAGTTAGAGACCACAAAGTGGGGCGTGTGCAGAGCTGTGTCCTCTTGAACCAGAGCTGGCGGTGAGGTGGGGGAGGAGGCCCCCCAACCCAGGAACCTGGGTCCATGCACGGCTGGCTCCCTTCTCTGGTCCCTGGAAAATGAAATGCTGCAGTAAGTCATAACCTCCCCATTTCTCCCCAGACCCCAAATTCTCACTGCATCATCCGAGGGAGGCAGGGGGCCCTGTTGCAAAAGAAATTACTGGCCTGCCTGAAGTCACACGGTCGACTGCAACAGGGCAGGGATAAAACTGGCACCCAGGGTCCTGGGCCAGCGTTGGCCAGCGTGGAGGGAAGGAGCACTTCCGTCCGAGAGCCCTGTCCCCAGCTCCAAGCTCTCAGCTCTCGTTCCGACCATCCACCTCTGATGTATTTCTAGGCTCTGGGCATGGGAAGCAATTCAGTTCCTGCCAGCGAGTGTTCCTCGAATGAAGACACGAACAGGTAACTGGCAATTGCAGGGAGGTGGGTGGTCCTCCCCCAGCCCCTCCCAAGCTCCAGCTGTCAGGGCCCTGCTGAATTAGAACTGTCTACAGACACCGTGGTGAGGCTGCCTGGCGTCCACTCACGAGACTACCCGACAGCACAGAATCATCCGGAACAGCCTGCACCCCCCACCCACAGCTTCATCGCAGAAGAACGAGGACCCCAGCTTCAGGAACGAGGAAGCCAGCTAACGCCCCATTTGTCCCCCACCCTCCCTCTTCTGGTCTTTGCCAGTTAGTTCTGATTGTCTGTTTTCTCCAAACGCCTCGGAATGGATCCAGTCCTTAAATTCGCGAGGGCTGAGTTTTAATCATCAAAGTTTGCACCGGGCACACTTGTGTAAATCAGATGCCGGTCAGTCCTGCGCAGACGGCCTCCCACAGAAGCTCCAGGTGCCCAAGTGAGAAGGAGGTGCCAGGCTCCAGGTGAGACTGAGTCCACCTGTGTTGTCACAGGCATTAAAACAAAGCAGCTCACGTGTGGCACAGGTGATAACAGACGTCAGGTGTGCTTCCTCCAGGTTGTGGACGCCTCCTTGCCTCATTGGCTGCTCATCCGCCATGATGAGAGGGGCCCCGCCCTCAGGAAGCACACACTCCTCAGAATCACTGGAAGTGTGCAGGCGTGTGTGGGAGACCTGCGGGCACATGGCCCCTGGTGCCACAGAGACCCCGAGGGGCACCTCCAGGACCTCAGGAACCACTCTGCATTTATAGAGCACATTTGGATATAAACACCCTCCTGGGATGCTGACGGGAAGGTGGGGTTATCAAGTTCCTGCCACAGAGTGGTCCACCTGGCCTTCTACTGTGGGGAGTCCCTGGAGAAGAGGGACGGAGGGGAGGTGGGGACACTCCCCAGAGGAGAGGGACAGAAGGAGGGGCCCCTCGGCGCTCGGGCTAGGGGGGGTGGTCTGACCACACTGTTCTGACTGGGTCTCGGTGGACCAGCACGCCCTGGGAAGCTGTTTGACCTGTGGTCACCAGCCCTCTGTGCTCTGCCCCTTCTTCTCACATCAGCCACCCTCTCAAGGGATTTGATTTTCTCTGAATGAAAATCCATTTGCCACCGGCAAGGTGAGAAGGCGTTCAGCTCCCAACTTCAAAGGCTCCCCTCTCCCCATCCCCACACAGCCTTCCCCTTCACAGCAAGAGCTCGGCCCTTTTTAATTTTCCCAACTCTGGATGAAGTCACTATCAAGAGAGTTTTTTCCCAGGAAAGGTCGTGGGAGGCTGGGTGAAGGTGACCCTTGGTGAAGGTGACCCTGGAAGCAGGAAGGCCAGGGGAGACGCCGACAGATTTTCATTTTTTGTTGTTGTAACTGAGAAGACACAGGGTCCAAAGGCAGGGAGCGGGGAGTCAGAGCTGTTCCTTGGGGGCTTTGTGGTCCTGGGGACTAGAGGTCCCCTGCCTGGGCTGCATCCCAGGACGCTGCACCACTCACCAGCGCCTCCTCGAGGGGGTCTGCAGAGAAGGTCACGAAGGGGAAACCAAACCTGCCCGATTCGCCTCCAGTCGCATGGTCCAGATTCAAAACCAGCTGCATCCATGTGTGCGGTTTTGGATAAAGGAGGACTTGTCCATCTACGTGGTTTTGGATAAAGGGGAACTCATCCATTTACACAGTTTTGGGTGAAGTACTCGTCCATCTATGTGGTTTCGGCTGAAGGAGATCTCGTTTGTAGCAGGCAGTCTCCCCAAATCCCATCAAGGTTGTTCCCATCCCTGGTCTCTGAAGCTTTGAAACCTGGAACCTGAATTGAAGTGCAGTTTTGTTTTACAGGCAAATGAGGTGCAGTTTCCAACTAGCAGATAAAGGGGGTGTCCCCTCGGGGCTGGGTCGCTGGGGGAAGGTGTGGACCTTTGCTCTACTCAGGCAATGTAACTGCATGGATGAGACGGCATTCTTAGCGGGGATGAGGTGGCGCACCCTGAGTTCCCCGGCTCCACGGGAGAGGACAGCTATACAAGGAAAATGAAGCAGGGGCAGGTGAATTGTCACATGGATTCTGTCACACCTGGAGGGGGCAGCAGTGCACACCCTGAGGCCCGAGTGTCTACCTGAGAAGGAGCGCAGGGAAAGCCAGCAGCACAGGGCTCCTCCCAAACCAAGGTCTTTGCTTGTCCTCTGCCAGGCACAGCCCCTGTTCCTTCCTCTCCTCCCCTACCTGCACCTGCCCCGGCATCCAGACCTGTGGTGCATGGACACCGCAGGAACCAGGTCTTGCTGGAAAGGGGAAAGCAGTGGTGGCAGATATTGAGTCCCAAGCATGTCACTTACATTCTCTGGTGTATCAGGCACCCCCCTCATTACTGTTCCTTCCCCACTTGAAGGTGGGAGGCAAGGCTCAGAGAGGGTGGCAGACTCATGTGAGGTCAAACAGCTAGTGAGGTCAAAGGCAGGGCTCCAGACCAGATCTTCTGGGCGCCAGAGCCAAGCTGCAAGCCCCCATCCAGGCAGGCTCCTAAGTCTTCACTGGTGTCACAAGGGTTGAAAAGCTCTGGAATGAACTAGAGCAAAACCCTTTGTTTTCTTGGGGAGTTTTCTAGATGTCTCGTAAGACAGCATCTCAACTTTGAGCATGTTTTACTTACTTTGGAGGAAATCATCTAATCTCTTGTTAAACACACCTCCTGCCTTTTCTCTGCTGTGTATCAAATATGCTTGACTTTCTCTTGGTGGTTGAAGGGACATTTACTTGGGGGAGGGGAGAGTGACAGCATCACTCCAGCTGTGTCTGTGACACTCTGTGGGAAGGCAGGAGGTTTCAGGGAAAAAGAGTCGCTGCTGGGAACAGGTGTTCAGGCCAACGAATCCCAAAGAGGCTGGCGCTGCTGGCTGGTGCTGTTTGCCTAGACGGAAACAGATGGATGGAGGCCAGGTCGTCAGCAGGGATTAAGACTCATTAGATCAAAGCAAAGGATGAGGGGGGACACTGGAGCCGGGGTCAGCATCTGGAACCTCTCCCGGCAGGGGTCGAGGGTACTGGCATGTGGGGCCGGCTGTGCCCTTTTATCTGAGAAGATTCGAGGTATCCTGCAGCGGGCCCACCCTCCGGGATGGAGCCTGGAGACTCAGGGTGAAAGGCTGGGTCCCAGCAGCCAGGTGGGTGGCTGGAATTTGCTTGTCTCTCCTCATCTGTCCACGCTGGGTGGTGGGGCTTCTCCTGGGGACAGGCATCTCTTTGTGAGGTGATGCTGTGCAGGGCCAGACTGGTGACACACCAAGGCTCTACCACTTACCAGGCAGGGTAACCTCAGGCAAGTCACCAAACCTGTGCTGCCTCGGTCTCCTCACCTGTGAAATGGGAAGACTGAGAATAGAACCCGTCTTCCAGCTTCGTTGTGGGGCTGCATTCACAAGTAGGACGAGGGTGAGGCAGGTAGGGAGTGCTGTCCAAGCACAAGTTGCTGGTATTAGTGGACAGGGCTCCCCTCTTCCAGGCCCTTGGCTGGGGTCCTAGTAGTTGATCATTTAGCCCTTGCAGGATCTAATTTCTCCATCCATAACCTGGAGATGGGGAAACAGGCTGCTTCTGCCCAAAGTGAGGCCCTGGGAGAGCTCGGTGTCCGTTTCTCCACCGTCGTCTCCGGCCTTCTCCCTGGCACCTGCCCTGCCAGCTCTGCATGTCCATGGATGACGCGCCTGCATACTTGGCGTGGTGGGAGGACGGACGTTCCCGTCTCCTAGACCAGAGAAGGCCTCTGCAGTCGGCGGATGTGGTCCCCAGGGGCCAGGCCTCAGGCAGAGCGGGTGGGAGAGGGGTGGAGGTAAATCAGCATCCGGAACCAGGGAGACTTCACCAGGTAGCGCTGTGCTCAGACCCCAGGGAGGTAAAGGGGCTGTCTGCTGCCATGCGTGATTGTTCTGTGCGCATCCTTCATAAACATCTCCCAGAGCTGCTGTCCCCTCACTTGTCCCTCACTCGCGCGTGTGTCCCTGAAACACTGCAGCCTGAGAGGAGCCACCCAGCCGAGCCCATGAGGACTGAGCTCTCCTCACAGGCCAGGCACTGGACCAGATGTGAAGGTGAGAAAAACTGCCAGTGTGAAGCTGACAGGGTCAGCGAGAAACGGGCAAGCCTGCTGGCACAGACGGGCGGGCGGGAGCTCTGTGTGTTCCAGCTGTGACTAGGCGGCTGCGCTCAAGGGCGCCTCTTCTGGGTGGAGGATGCAGAGGCCGAAGCAAGCTGGGGGCTGAGGCGCCAACACCCTGCGGGGCCCCCAGTGCACCGAACGCAATATTGGGCCCATGGCAGACGTTTAATAAAGTTGGTTGATTGTTGGCACCAGAAACCTGTGGGTCCAGCCTGGCTGCTCCCGTAGGACTCCCTCCTCTAGCTGTCCCAGCTCCGAGACTCACCAGCTGACTGTGGAACTCTGACCATTTCCACAGTTTAAATCATCAAAGTGCCAGGTGCTGCCTGCCAGGGCCCCACTGGTCCAAGGGGGAGCAACTGCGGCCGGGGTGTCCCCGCACCCCGCATTCAGGCTGCCCTAGCAAGGAGGCAACCACAGCCTGTTCCACCCCACTGCATGCAAACCTCCCGTGCTGAGGTAGTTCTACTCTCCAGAGTGAGCTTCACTCCACGACGAAGTCCGCAGGGCGGGCTGATCGCCCTCACTTTACAGGCCAGCAACCTGGGACCAACGGCCCAGAGCCGGCTCCTGGCGGGGGCCCAGAAGGGGTCCCAGAGAAGCAGCTCTAGAGGCAAGTCTTGGTCAAATTCAGCCACTTTCTAGCTGTGCAGCCCTGGTTCCCCAGAGGTACGATGGAAATAGTAATGTACCTGTCAGTGAGTGGTTGGAAGGATTTAATAAAATAAGTCATCTGGAGAGAAGAGCCACCCGGCCTGCGTGAGCACTGGACGAACCCTGGTGATCGCTGTAAACGCGGTGGCGGTTCCACATTTCCCAGCCACTGCCCTCCTTCGCCCGGCCGCTGGGAAGCAGGCTCCTCCCGCGGTCACAGGAAGGATTCTCAGCCTCAAGCCCTGCTGAAGGCCCTGTTTTGCACGGACTAGGTATCTTTGCCAGGATTCTGCAAGGATTCCAGCAGGCGCAAGGGAAGTTTGGGGCCACAAAAGAACACGGTCAGGATCTGAGGAGGTGCCCTAACCCATGCTCAAGGGTTCAGCCCAGCAACCCCAAACCTGCAGAGGGGCACGGGGACCCCCTGCAACCTGGCCCATCCCGGCCGGCCCGGGAGCTTTCCAGTCTTCGTCAGCCGGACAAAGGCTCCTCCCGCTCCCTGCACCTGGGAACTGGGTCGCGGCGCGCTGAGTCGGAGGGAAGAAAGATGAGCGGTTGTTGGCGGAGAGCTGAACAAACTCCCATTTCCGCCTTCTGGCTCCGGGTTCGAGGATGACGGAGCGAGCCGGAACAGAAAACAACTCCCGCTCCGCCCCGCACTCCTTTGTCCAGGAAAGGTGCCGCACGGGGTTCGGGCTGCGCGCCCCTCTCCTCTGGGGCACCGAGGCCGGCCGGAAGGTATGGCTGTGGGCCGGCGCGCGTCGCTCCGCCAGGTGGTGGGGGCGAAGCCCGGGCGCCCAGCGCACCCTCTCCGGGGAGCCATCAAAGGCCCCAAGGCCTCGCCCGCCGCAACGCCAGCCGCCTCATGGCACCGCAAAGCTTCTGGAAAAGTCTGCGCCCCTGCGTCCCAGCCTCCCTAAGCTGGAAATGCCCTCTCGGTGGGGCCTGCCCAACCTTTGAGCAGGTTCAGGAGGGCGAGAAAGGTCGGATCTGGTGGGACAGCGGTGCCGGCACCACGCAGGACCCACTGGGCACCCCCAAGTGTCCACCCCACCTCTCACCCTCTTCCTGGCCTTCCTTACTCCGGCGTTATCCGTGGAGATCCGGGCTTGGGTGGAATCAGACTAGTATGGGATTTATTCGAGAACATTCTAGGGAGAAGGCATGTCCTCCTCTGGAGTTGGCCTGAGAATTTAGAGCAAGAGTGGAGACGGGGATGCGAGGGTGCCAAAGAACGTGCGTCTGCAAAGAACTAGGGTGTGCATCTTGGTGGCGGCTTGGGGAACCTAGCGCTCTTTCTTAGGCTCCTGGGACAGCCCCAGGAATCCGAGACGGGCCACACGGAGCGTTGCCAGCTAGGTGCCCACTCCTGGGTCCTCTTCACTGGGGCGCCAGGGCGCGCACCCCTTCTCCCAATCCCGGCAAGTGCCCCTCGGGTAGAAGCCCCCCGGGGGAGGGCCAACTTGAGGGGAGAGACGCTTGAGGCTCCCTACCCACTGCAGCCTGGGTTGCCGGTGGGGCTGGAGGCTGGCGCGGCGAGGGCGTCCCAGCGCGCCCCCTGCCCATCGCACGCGGTGGGGGCAACGCTGCCTGCCCTGGGGAGGCCCGGTCCGGCTGCAAAGAGGAGGGAAACGAGTGTTGGTTACCAAAGACCATCTTGGCTTAGAAACAAAATCTCTCCAACTAAACAAATACAAAAAACAGCCAAGTGAGAACAAAGCACGGTCAGTGTTTCCCTCTAAGTGAAGTTTAGCCAAAGGAGAGAGAGAACTGCCCAGTCAGCCACCCCCAGCAGGAGGGACAGGAATCCTCTTTTGCTCACCCACCCAGACCCAGTGCGTCTTCCATAAGTCAGGCTTCCACTGAGTCTACTGCTCAGACAAAATTTGAGGATTCTGGGCATTTGTATCACCTAAATCTTCAATAACTGAGAAAGCAGAAAGTGAATTTGAAAGGCCATCTTGGCTCCAAACATCAGCCCCACAGACCAGAGGAATGGTCTGCTCCCTAAAAAAGGCCCCACTGCCCGTGCCAACCAACTGGAAGCAATAATTTGGTTAGGACATGTCTACTTCGGAATGCAGCCCCAAAGTCATCAGCATCTCAATCCTTACACTCTAGGCACCAAACCAGAATCGCCACCACCCCGAGTTTTGCAAACCATGTTTGCTGCATTTCCCCAAATTTCCCTCTGACAATCCCTCTCCCCTAGACCACCCCTCTGCACCCACACCTCTACCCTCACAGCCTCTTCCTAGGAAATAACTTAGACACTCAGAATCCTTGAGAGATCGGGGCGTCCTCCCTCGTCCTAAGTACCCTGAAAGCCCACATTGCCTCTGCCTGGTCCCTCGGAGGATGGTGCACATCCTGCCGCTGCAGCGCTCCTGCGTGGAGCCCTGACTCTCAGGTCGTGAGCCTGAGTTCAACTGCTCAGGCGTCCTCGCGGCCGTTTCAACCCTTTGGACGCAGATTCATTTATTTATGTTTTTTAATATAGTAAATGGGAAGCTAAATGAATTGCAATTTGTAATTTCTATGGTTAATTTGAAATCTCGCTCTTGTTGGCTAATCCTGTTAGTTGGTGGCAAAACAAGGAGAAACTCATGTTACAGCAGCAATAATTCTAATAGGCATTTTATGTAAAATTACGGCTACCGGCCAGAACAAAAGGCTCGGCCGGACTTCCAGGCGGAACAGCCTGGGCCGGTCCGCGCGGCTCGCGGGAGACCAGAGAGAAGCGATCCGAATGCGGGGCCTCGCGCGCCCGCGCGCTCCAGCCACACCCACCCACCCACCCCGACTTCGAAATTAAGAAGCCCCACTCGGCACCCCGATTACGGTTGTGAATGTCCTGAGTGCCCCCAATCCACGCTCTGCCGTCTCCGAGCCTCCCCTGCCTGGCCCGGGGCGTGAGGCGCCTGGGGCGCGGAGGACCGAGGGCCAGGCGCACACCAAGGCCCTTCTCCCTTCCCCCGTCTCCTCTCTGTTTTCATTTCTCTCCTTCCTCTCTGAATCTCGGTCTGCTGTTCGCTCCCGCCCCCTCCAGGAAGCGAATTGGGAGCGCGGAGATTAGGGGCGACATCCCTCCTTCCACCTCCCGGGTACCCCAGCCCCGGGCTCGCCAAGAAGCGCTCGCCCAGTTTGTTACGGAGCCGCTGAGACTGAAGCTAAGGGCACGGGAGGCGGGACGTCCCTGCGTCCCGGGGGCGACCGTGCGGGCCCCAGCTCCCTCGGCGATCGGCGCGGGCCGGATGGGGTCCCCGCGAGCAGAACGCGTGTGGGTGGGGGCGCTGGAGAGCGCGGATCGGCTTGTTCGCGCGTTGTCTCCCGTGCCGTGTTTCTTGTCCCTGGTGCCTGCTCGGTGCCATCCCAGTGCATTTGATTGAAAAGCGGCTGCGAGAAGGTGTCGAACAGGGAACGCGGTTTGCAAGGCGGGAGGGGCGAGTGTGGGGACTCGGAGAGGCCCTGGAGGGCGGCGGCCGGTCACCGCCGCGCGGCGCTGCTCGGGGACTGCTATTTTGAAATCGGGCTGCTGTCCCCTCCAGGGCGCAGGATGCAAGGGTCAAGTGTCACTTCCTCTGGCAGTCAATCTCCAATATTCCTTGTAATGTTTCTAAATGGACGAATTCATTACGAGAGGACATGTGAATGGGGCGAGGCCGCCAGCGCGCTCGGTCAATAGCGTCCACTAATGGTTCATTTCGCACAGCGGAGCGCGGCCCCGTGGAACCGAGGGAAGGAGCTAATCAATACTGTTTACTTCCTCGCCGCCACGGGCGTAAAGGTCACTTAGGGAAGGCGGGAAAGTGCAGACACCCGGACAAGTCCTAATGGTCTCTCCCCCCCCACCCCCGACACATTTCCCCTCCGACCTCCTCCGCCCTCAGGCCGCCTTTCAAACGCAGTCCGCGGTGCCGCCGCGCGAGGAAGGACCGGGTCCCCACCGCGGGCGCCGCGCCCCGCCTCCCTGCGCGTTTCAGTGTGGGGAAGAGGGGTGGCTTTTTTAAATACAGGGGCTCTTCTTGCTCAGGGGAAGGCAGCAGGGGTGGAAAGTAGCAGGTGAGCGCGCTTGTCTGCTCTCCCTGCTGCTGTTAAGAGAGCGCACTGAGTGAAAGGGGACGTAACCCCTCCCTTTCTGCTGGGCCACGCCTTTCACGCCCCAACCCCACCAGGACAGGAGTGAGCCAGGAGTGGGGCACAGGGGACTTGCTGAGTCCCCAGCACAGCAACCCGCAGATCCCGGGGAGCAGATCCAAAACGATCCAGGAAAGGCAATGCCAGAGGGGCAGCTGCCTTTCAGCTGTGTGACAGGGAGGGTATCCCCAGGGCTGTCCTAGACCACAGAGACAGGGAAGCTTCTCCTGGTAAAGTTAAAATGGTGTTGGCTACAGAGTATGTGGTTGAACGAACTGCCTGGTGATCTGCTAAACCCCTGAGTTTGGTGAGAAGAAACGACTTGCCCCCTAGGAGTCTCTCCATCCCTACCCACCTTGGAAACTAGAAAGCTGTGACTGTTTCCTTTCCTTTCAGGGGCCCCCCCAGGAAGGTGGAGGGGGCTTCATGGACTCAAGCTGCGTATCCAACCCACTAAAACCTGTGTAGCTCTGGTTATACATGGCCGCCTTCCCTACACGCGTCTCATGCAGGAGACATGTAGATGCCATAAAGGGCAGGCTTCAGACAAGCCCTGCTTGGCTGAAAAGAGATGTAAGCAGTTTAGGGCACTCTGGGAGGTGCAGCGGGCATTACTCATGGGAGTTAACACCAGGTTTAGGGGAAGAAAGGGTCCTTGGTGTGCGTCCCATAAGAAACAGAAGTGGGTTCCCCATGGTTCTCTTGTGCTGTTGCTGTCAGAGACCCAGACATAGGTAGGCGGCATCTTTGCTTCCTTTAGACGTTGGAGGATGAAGCAGAGAGGATGTAAATGGCATACTAGTTAAGACAGGTGACTAGTGGTTGCTGTGGAGGTTATGTGTTTCTCTCCTCCCCAGGTGTTAGGCACGCCCATTCCCCCAGAGGCCTGTCTAGAAGGTCAGGTGTGAGGGTGTGGGGGCACCAGTTCCTTATAACGCAGTCCACTTTGGTTCACGGTCAGCCGGTGCCTTTTCCATCACATGCAAGCGTTAGTTTGAGCCGGGTGTTTTAAACTGTTTGCAATTTGATTTGCCTGGAAACACCCCTCCCCAGAGGAAGCAGTTTTCTCTGGTTCCATTCCCAACAGTGTGTGGGTCCTGTGTGAGGTTATTTCCAAACCTGTTCGTATTCTCTGCATTTGGTTGCACACAGTGAACAAAAGCGCTTTGCTTAATTTAAGGAAGTGGCAAGCATAAATAGGTATATGAAAAATAATGCAAAAAAGATAAAATATTTGGCAAAGTTAACCTTGAAATTCTTTACAAAATTCCAAATTTCTGCATTCCATCTTCAATTATAATATTAAAAAGGACAACAATTAAGGTGACTTTGGTGCCAATATTTTCTGTAAAGCAAGCCCCTTTACAATTTCCCACAAAAATACATTCTTTTACTTAAACTTGCCTATAATCAAGCTACTCAAATAATAATATGAATGCTGTGTCCTCACCGTCCTGCCTCCTGTCCCAAAGCACTGTGAGGGCAAGCACTTGCATTTTGTTTATACACATTAAAATTTCTTTTAAGAATGGAGTCTCCAAACACAATGTGTCAGGACAGGAAGCCAATGTGGTTTCAGGGGAAGCTTCTAATAACAACCCCATTTATGCAAGCACATTAGAGCAGAAAGAATCATTTCTGTTAGTTAACATTTTTGAGCCAGAAAATTAAAAACAAATATTTAACTTCCCAATTTGGAATTCGGGCTGGCATTTGACTGCGAAACTTTTACAATGCATACTCAATGAGTTAAACACAGTCTTTACAAGCCAAATAAAACTGCCTTCATGGGGTTCAAAAATAAGTTTGAAAAAACTGAAGGATAAATAAAATGTGTGGGGATGCCCAGGGAGAGAGATGATGTGTGTGAACTTGGCCAAGAGATAGCTTTTGGATTCAGCTCAATTCAGGGGGTTTGGGACATCCAATAAAGCCATATTTAGAGAAGACAAATCTGAAATAAATACACATACTCACAAACATGAACAGATTTCACTAAACCTACTTTACAGCAGGCGACTGGAAATGCGTTTGCCTTTTTCCAACTCTAATCACTAGAGTGGTGGGTTTCCAAAGCTTCCCATTTCTCCCTTTCTAACTGGGGTCCCTTCCCCTAAGCAGGCCGGGGCGGGGAGCGGGAATGGGAATCGCAAGGCTCACTCGGCCCCCAGAGCTTCAACGCTCAATGCTCAATACTCACCCTTCGAGTCTGCAAAGGAAGGAGCTTCCTAAGGCAGGGGCCACCCTTAAGTGTCAACCCCACAGACCTAACACGCTGTCCCTCTAGGCCCAGCACACACCTGGCTGGCCTTCCCTAAAATCTGGCTTAGCTGACCTCCCCAGATCCAGGGCTGAATTCTTGCCCAGTTTCTCCTAGTATTTTCCCTATGCTCTGCAAGCGTGTCCCCAAGCGCCCTCTCAACAAAAACAAAACCCGGAGGAGCTCAGGCTCAGGCTGATCTACCACCACTTGGGTGGGCAGTGCCCCTCGAGGGCCTCTGCACTGAGGTTGGCTTCTCCACCTAGAACCCCGGACCCTCAGTAACCAGGATCGCCCAGGAGAAGCCCACACTCCCCCACCACGGTGTAGCCGGCAGCCCAGCTAGACCGGAACCCTGGATCACTGGAGCTTGGGTCCGAGGGTGCAGACTGCGGGCTGGGGGCTGCTAGTCCCAAGGCCGACAAAGGCACAAATACAGGGCCCACCTGCCTCCGTGGTAGTTATTTGCAGAGTCTGTCTGTGGGCTGGAGGTGGGGGCAGGGGGTGCAAACTAAATGGCCCGAGTCTGGGCTCCTCCACCGTGCCCAGATTTACTACAAAAAACACGACTCCTTCCCGCCCCCCCGCCCCCGCCCAGTCGTGCACCTGGGGCAGAGTTGCTGCTGGTTTTGTTTCTGTTCAGGGGGTTTCAGCGCGCACACCTTCACCTGGGAGGATTCTTCAGCTTTACTTTCAGTTTCTAGGTAAACAAACAACGCTACTTGCAGGAATACAGACAGCATCCCCCTAGTACGCACATCTGCGCCGACAGGCTCAGGAGGTCAGCAGAGGGGTGTGCATCCCGATGCGAATAGAGGTGTGAGAGTGGGGGCACATGCTGATGCTTTCTACCCATCTGGTCAACTCACAGCTGCTACGGACTGCTGCTTCCCCTTGGCTGGCTCTTCTGTGTCTTCCGTGGGAGCAGTTGTTCAACGTGCCCCAGTCTGGGGACCCCCCAAGGCACATCAGGCTCCAAGTTCCAGCAAAATGAGGCAGAGGAGAAGGGTGGGTGCAGGAGGGGAGCAGCCAGGTGTTCTGGGCCCACTTCCTCCTGCCACAGAGCATCTGGACTCAGGTAATGATGCTGACATCCGAGAAAATGGAAACCTCACCATAGATGTGGGCACAAGTAGAGGAAACCTCTTCAGAGATTTTATAACTTAAAGACAGTGAGAGGAGGAGGCAAACAGGGTCGGGCTCTCTAGACCTTTAGAACTGTCCGCCATCTAATGGAAATAAATCACTATAAAAGTGTGTGTACCAGGTAAGCAGAACAGAGTTTAGACCAAGGGGTCGTGGGTCTTGTCCCACGAAGGGAAAACCGCAGGACCTCGAGCTCTACAGCCTCAGCAGTGAGCTGGATTTTGATCGGTTTTAAAAGAGGCGCTGGTGCCTGAAGTCGCAGACCAAGCCATTAAAACAAGGGGTCAGTGAGATGTGGCCCTGCAAAAGTCCATTAGTGCTCATACACACACATCTGCATTAAATATGGAAAAGAGGAAGACATTTTAAAAATGAACAAAACCTTGACTCTCCTTTGGCGAGATTAATCAAAATGGAATTATGGACATCTTGAGTTTACCTAAATGCATCACAGAGAATGCTATGGAAACACACCAGCGGGACCCCTGCCACTCAGTGCGGGAAGCCCGGAAGCCCACAGAGGGCAGGTAGCAAGGTAGGCAGGGCCAGCGCTCAGACCGAGCAGACTTCTCTGTCCGTTTCTGCACCAGGAGTCGCAGGACCTGCCTCCGTGAGTGGGCAGAAGCCCTGGAAAACACATCTGCCGTAACCCTCCCAGAGCTCTGACCCTGCACGTTCTTTGGGCAACTTTATCTCTGTCTATGGAAATTCACATTCCAAATCCATGCCCTACCACCTACTGCATGCAGAGTCTGAAATGGAAGCAGAAATCCCAGAGCTGCCCTCTCTCCCAGCCCTCCTCCAAAGGGGAAACTTTGATCAAGAGTAACTTTCCTTTCCTTTGGCCCTGAGCTTCCTCAAATGCACATTTCCCTCTCAGCCACAACCTCCAAAATCTTTGGAGTTGATTCTCTCCCCTACCCCTCCTCTGCTTTCTGCCTGCAGTTCATCCTGGAAAGGGCCTTCAGAAATGCCACAGTCAGATGCAGTGACTTCCCGATGGTCCATGAACTAGCCTTGGCTGCCCAGGAATCTGCAGCCCTCTGCCCCCAAAGTTTATTGCTGAACGATTTTTGCAAACTTAAACAATGGCAGATGCTCCCTTGCTTGCCCCCAAAGAGACTGTTAATTTATGACACACACAGGAGCCTGGTTAACAAATGAAGACTAAATTTTGCTTGTGGCAAAATGCAATACAGATACATATTTTTCAATAGTATCTAAAAAGTTTTCCCCATCAAACTCTTTGCTCCCATGACTTAATGATCTACGGTCCCTGTTCATAAGTTTTTAAACAATGACTTTGGGCATCAGTCATCGCCCTGGTCGCCTGTGGGGAAGGCGCGGTTTGGCAGACACCTCTGTAGCAGCACGCGGGGGTGTCCTTCCATCAAAGGGACGCCAGGGGGCAAGACGCGTTAACAAAGGACTGGCGATGGCACTGCCTTTATCCGCCCGTGCGTGTCACACTTTACAGGGCGAGATGTCATTTTGCAAGGTTATGCGTTTCCAATTCCACACAGAACCTTATCCTCATCGTCTACCTCTTGGGCACAAACAAACAGCCTCTTTAAATAAAACCAGGGGAGGGAGACGTATACCTTTGTACAATTAGAAATTGCACAAGAATGCCAAAGCGCGCTGAGCCTTGCTGTTAATCCGACTTACCTTACTGATACTCTGGCCTAATCCTATTTCCTTCTCGCATTAGAATGACTCTGCAAGGCCCGCTTTGTTCTTCCGGAGGATGGTTTACCTGGCCAGTGGGCCCAGGGGGCAGAGGCACGCGGCCACCTGCGGTGGGGGAGCCGCACGGGGCGGCCGGCCTGGCCCAGAGAGCTGGAGGTCCGCGAGCCGAGCCTGGTCGGCGAGACAGAAAGCAAACGGAATCACTCAAGGGAAACTTCGCTGGAGACAAAACACATTCAATTTCCTGACTCCTCTGCTTTCGCTCCCGGATTATTTGCTTTTGCAGAGGCACATTAAACAAATTAAACACTAAAAATGGAAGCTCCTTTGCTCCCTGGCTCAGAAAATAGTTTCTTTCTTTTTTTAAGGGTATGGGAATAATAATAATAAAAGCGAAAGAAAATAACACTCTAGCTCTTTAAAAATAAACTCCTGTCGTCACCTACAGTCCCCCGGCAAGTTCTCCCCTGCAGGGCAGGGCAGACAATGGGAGCCTGTGCTGAGGCCCGCTGCTCGGCGGCCGAGAGCCCCGGGGGCCTCCGCAGTGCTTATCTGGGCATCTTTTCGCACCTTCACCTTGCAGACGACACCCTTGGTGATCCTGACTCTGTCAGCCTGGCTCATCCGCCGCCCAGATGCGTCCTGAGAAAGGGGCTCGGTCTGAATGGGTGTGCAGGGGGTCGCCGAGGAGTACCTCGTCAGGAGCCAAATACTGTTATCTCCGTTCTAGGGCTGTGTTTCTTCTGCGCACCCTTCCCTCCCCTTCCCACCCCCACTCCCAGTATCATTTCTCTTTGAAATGTCATGAACTTGGCGCTTTCAGACCAAACCGCTGGGCTCAGGCCCCAGACAATGGGCTTGTCAGAGGGCCAGCGCGGAGCTTTTTCTGCGTGTTCACCGAGCGTTAAGCCTTTATCCCACAAAACGGCTGTCTGACCGGGTCAGACAAAAGCCAACTTCCATCTTCCGCCTCCGAGGGATCTGGGCCAAGCTGGGTATACAGTACTGCGCTGCCCCCCGGCAAGGCTGGGGTGGGGGTTGGTGCACAGTCTCAGCCTCCCCTCCCCCTGCACCCTGTGCCACCGACCTCTCCCTGGCTCCCCGTGGGCAAAGGCCAGCCTGGGTCAGAACTACCAACCCCTTGTCTCCAGGGGCACTGACTTTTCCCGCCCCCTCCCCGAGGCTCTGGGGGTGGCCTCTTTCGGCTCCAGGGTCTTCAACCCAGGCCATGCCTTCCGTCCTTTCGCGTAATTGGAATTGGCTCTAGCCGAGCTCTCTGCGACCATTGCCCCTCCGGCTGACTCATCCCAGAGCCAACGGGCAGCTCTGCAGACCCTCCCTCCTCCATCCCCCAGGGCTGATCCCTGCAGTCCTGTACCGGGCCTCTGGGGGCCTGTGCGTTGCGCAGGGTGCATGTGCAAGTGTGTGCCTGTGTATTTGCAAATGTGCATGTATGAATGTGCATGCAAGGGGCAGGTGGCGAGCCCGTTGCAAGGCTGACTTTGTACCCCGGCTCTCACAGGAAAAAAGCCATTCTGGTTCCAGAAAGACCAGTCTGAACTCTGGTGTGCCCTAGGCACCAGAAGGTGAGTGTCTGGGACATTTCTCCCCAACAGTCCCTGCCCCTGCTGGCGGGTCTTCTGCGGGTCTGGGGGTGGGGCCGGCGGCAGGGTGGGGGCCTGACACCCTCCTCCAGCCCAGGGACACCTCGCAGTACTAGAGGGACCTGAGCTCTCAGCTGCTGAGAGTTGCTGGGGTCCTGGTTCATGGTCAAAAGTGGAGGGGAGTGTACGGGACCAGACAGGGACAGGGCTGGGGCAAGGGGCACGCCCTGGGAGCACGCAGCCCACAAGGCCGGAGCCTCGGACTCCAGCGCCTCCGGACTCCAGCGCTGGTGAGTGGGCGGGAACCGCAGGCGGAGGGCGGAACCGCAGGCGGAAGGCCCGGCGGGCGGTGGGCTGGAGACTAAGGGCCGGCTTCGGTGGACAGTGTACTAAAGAGTAAGGAGGAAAGGAATGGTCTTCCTCCCTCCTCCACCTTGGAACTGAGGTTCCGCCACGGGCAGGGGCGGGATGGAGGGAGGAAGAGGCCGTGAGCTAAGACGACCCGCCCCCACCTGCAGCAGAACGTTGGCAGATTCGATTCGCTTCCAAAAGCCAGGTCTGTAGCACCGAGTCTGGGCTGGCGAGCTGGGCGCTCAGGAGGCCGGATCAGAGGGGCGGCGCCGGGACGCGGCTCGCGGACGTGGGAGGCGCGTTTTCACTCCGAGAAGGGGCTCAGGCCGGAGCTGGAGGCTGGGCGGGAGGATGGGCCACGGAACTTGATGGGGGCGGGGAGGGGTGGCTGTGAAGTAGCCGAGAAAGAGGAGGAAGAGGGGGAGGCAGGGATGCGCTCACTGCAGAGACGCTTGGCTGGCACTAACTACCTTGTGACCTTGAGTGTGACCTTGAGCAAGTCCTCTCACCTCTTTAGGCCTCAGTGGCTTCCCCTACTGAGCTTTTCACTTAGTAGAAAAGCTGAGTGAGTGGGTGGCCGCTTCTCAGGTCACTTCTGGCTAGAACTTTTTTTCCTGTGCAAAGTCAACGCACCTTTTCCTGGTGCAAATTCACTTTGTTTCAACTCCATTGTCCACTGGAGTCCCGGGAGGTTCCCAGGGACCTTAGATCCCTATGTGGGGGATGGATAACACAGAAAATGACCTGGGTTGGGGGAGGAAGGGGGAGCTTATATAAAAAGTGACCAAATGAAGCTAAATTAAAACAAAAGTATTTCTCTAAGTGAAACAGATCAGGGACAGTCGGACAGAGGCAGGCAGGAGAGGATGTGGGGAGGCCAGTGCGGGCTCCCTGTGCAGCCCCGATGTTGGGGGGCCTCATGGCTGGGCAGACTGGGCAGATGAGATGTAAGGCAGCATGAAAATAAAAATCTATTTTGTCCTGAGCTGCTGCTGCTGCCCCACCCGCAGAGGACAAGGCCCTCCCTCCACCTGGCTGGGCGAGGAGTCAGCTACGTGCTGGGAGGGGCGCTGTCCTAGAACCCCCGGGGCGGGGCCTTCGCGGTGCCCCCAGGAGGCTGAAAGAGCTGCTGCCTGGGCCGGGGCTGGGGGCGGGGGGCGGGGCGTCGTGTGGGTGCTGGCCAGTCTAGGACAGCAGACAGCCACCGGATTATTCTGAGCCTCTTTGTGCCCCAGACACTCATCAGGACTGGGGAGGCCAAGATGACAAGGCACATCTGAGGGGCTCATAACCCCCCTGCTTCCCAGGAAGGAACCCCCAGGCGTGGTCTGTGACCTCAGCCTCCTTCTATCCTGACGGCCTCCCCGGGCTGTGTCCTGTCTGTTGAGTGGAGTCCAGACTAGCCCACCTCTAAGGGCCCCCAGCCGCAGCCCTGTCCTCCTGCACAGCCTCCTCATGAGCTTTGGGGTTGCTGGCGGTGGACTGGACGGCGCCCCACTTCCTCCCTGAGCCCTCCCTCCTGGCACGGCCCACGTCCAGTTGTCATTTTACCATCTCCAGCAGCTTCTGGGGCCTGCCTTAACAAAGCACCACAAGCAGTGGCTTAAGACCGCAGAAATTTTTTTCTCATAATTCTTGAGGCTGGAAGTCTGAGATCATGTCCGGGCAGGCCTTCCTTGACTCTTCAGCTCCTGGTGGTGGCTGTCGGCCCCCAGTATCCCTTGGTTTGCGGACGCAGCATCCCAAGACCTACCTCTGTCCTCGCACAGCCTCCTTCTCCCTGTGAGTGTCTAGGAATCGTTCCCCCTCAGTGCGTGTATGTGCCTCGGCTCCCCTCAGGCCTGAGGGCGGCCTCTGGTGGCCCTGATGGACGACCGTGGATCCCAGAAGGCCGTGAGGTTGCCAGGGGACAGCAGCAGCAGAACAGCAACATGGCAGGGGGGTCCTGGCAGGTCCCCTTCCTGCTCCTGTGGGGCTCCTCCTTGGCTTCCTTTCCCACCCCCTCCCTGGCAGGTCCTGGTGCACCCTGATGCTCCCAGGGCCTGCACCCCTGTTGGTGTCACCCCATCCCCTTGTCCGGGTGGCGCTGAGACTAAGCAAGACAGCTCAGTCTTTCAGTTCCCACGCGTGACAAAACAGCTCGTCCCAGGGAGACCCCGGGCTCTGTGATCCCCTTGAAAGTGAGAGTTTCCAGGGGACTCAGAAACTGTGCCCTTGGCAGCTGCTCCACTGAGTCCATGGCTGTGAGCGGGTCAGTGCACAGCCAGGACCTCCGGCCAGCAGATGAGCAGCCTTGGGTTTGCAAACTTGACTCCATGCCTCTTGCCACATCTGTGATGTTTGGCAAGCCACTTGGCCCCCATGAATCTGCTTACTCTGTGAAATGGGAAAACCATCCTCTGTCCCGAGCACCCAGCAGGCTGCAGACCAAACAAGACACCGGATGTGTGGTTACGTGAACACAGCTCAGTGCCTCTGGGTTCCCATAGCACCTGGCTGCACGAGGAACTCCCTGAGGAGCATTTTAAAGCTCTTTGGGTGATTCTAAACTAGCGTCAAGGTGGAGACCCTCTGGCTTATCTTTGCAGCCTCTGCCACCTGAAACCTGCCCCTGCTGGTTGGTTCCTGCTGGGGGCGCCAGCCTCCCTCGAAGCCCTGGGGACGGGGCCTCTCCTGGCAGGGTCAGGCTCCCGGGGACCTGGAGGGAGACAGCCGCCGAGAGTCCTTGTTGGGTTTTTAGTTTTGTTTTTTAATTGTCAAAATGTCCTGAGCACAGAGGTTCCTTTCAACCCAAAGACTCTGGGAATGTGCATTCTAAACTGAAGCTACCCTCCCTGAGAAGGTCCCCCTCTTGACCCTGTTCCCCAGCCTCCTCCCCATCTTGGCTGGGAAGGGCCCCTCCTCTGGGCTCCCATAGTGCCTGGGACCAAGATCTGCCAGTGTGCACCCCGTGGTACTGTGCCATTGTCCCGATGTTCTTGTTCCTGTAGCCCCGGGTTGAGGGGCCCTTCATAGGCCTGCATGCAGTGGGCGCCTAATTGATGCAAGTGCATATCTCTGCCATCTCTCTCTCCATGAGGATAGAGGGGCACTCTGCTGATTTAAGCCTGGAAGTTGTGTCCCAAGAAGATGTGACTTAGGTAGCATTGATTCAAACCTTCTCTTTTCCACCCTAAATTCTGTACACAGGGAAGAGAAAGGAGGTCTTGTTGCATCCGGAGGGATGCGGGTTAAGACCTGGACGAGCGACCCCCAACCCAGAACATTCAGGGCTCCAGCCAGTGTGTGCTGGAGTTTGTATCCTGCCTGGGAGGGGCGGCGTTCTGGAAGGGAAGCAGGTAGGCCAGATGGCTGTGTGTCTCTGCGGGCAGCACCCCTGCACCCCGGCTAAGTGACCCGTGGCTCAGGGGCTCGAGCTAGCCTGTGAGCCAGCCCCAGACCACAGGCTGCCGCCTCAGGCCGTGGAAGTGTTCTGATCACAGATGGGGCACCTCTGCCTCCCAGAGAGTCTGCTGCTCTCTGCAGCCTCGGGAGGAAACAGACGCTCTGCCCTTCCCTGCTGGCACCTGCATGCTCACGCGTCCCCTGACCTTGAGCACCGGCTCAACTGCGGAAACGGTGATGCGTGTACGTGCGCAGCATAACTGCTGAGTGAGTGCTTGTCCGAAGCAATGAGGCAGCAGGAGCTGAGGGCCAGGCGCTGTCCTACACACGTCCCGTGTGTCAGCTCACTTCGTCCTCAGGGCAGGTCTGTGAGGGTGGCACTTGCATGGCTCCCCACTTTGTAGAGCACGAAGCGGTGGGGGAGGCTAGGCAGATCAGGCGGCGTTGGGGGGAGCGCGGGCTCTGCTGTTGAGGTGAGGGGCCATCGCAGGCCGCTGCCAAGGCGGGCCACTCAGCTTGACTCTCTGTGGCCACCTCTGCCCCGTCCGCTGCTCTCGGAGACCGGGCGCTGGAGGTCATTTAGGGGACAGTCTGTACGTCGTGCGTGGATCCAGGCGAGTCCGCGCCTCCCGCGCAGGGGCAGCGGCGGCCTGCGGAGCGCGGGCGTGGTGCCAGCCGGGCCCGGGCCAGGGCGAGGGGCGCCGGCGGAGTCCTGAGCGCCGGGGTCCAGGCGTCCAGGGCTTGCGGCGGGCCTCTCTTCACGCAGCCTCAGGCCGGCTGACCCGGGGAGCGAGGCCACGAGAGCCAGCCCCATTGAGACGATTCAGTGGGAAAATGCAAGGAACTTTCAAGAGTGTTAAGCAGTGTCCAAAGGCAGCGGTTTGCTGTCATTAAAGTGAGCCGTCTTGGAGGGCTCCTCAAGGAAGAGTGAGCCACCTGGGGCAGAAGGTTCTAGTTACCTAGACCAGAACTGTCAGCCTTTCCTCCCGGCGTGGAGAAGAGAAAGCTGGTCGGGGAGTCAGAACGTTTGGGTGTTAGTCCATCTAAGCCCTTTAAGTTTTCTGGTTTCTCAGAGGGTGTTTTAAATCAGCTTACTTTAAGGTTCCTTTTAGTTCAAAATATGTGGCATTCTTAACTTGAAGGTGGGCTGTGGATGGACCTTCATCAGAGGGTGAGTTCTGCGAGGATGCTGTGCTCCAGGCGGGCAGTTAAGCCCTGATTCACCCGCTCTCTTTCCTTCAGCCCTCCTGTGTCTAAAGAGCATTGCATTCTTCTCCGGGATGCGGCTGTGGGCATGGAGAAGCCTCTGGTCTGAGGTTCCCGGGGCCATGTGGCCGTTGGATGAAGGAGCGCTAGGTGGAGCCTATCTGAACTGTAAGCCAGAGCAAGATGAAGAAGGATGACTAGCCCTAGTGAGGGAGAAATTCAGATCAAAGGAAAGTACAAGGTTCAGCACCAGGAGATGTCCCCTCCACTGCCCTTAGAATGAAAAGTCAGACACACCTCCAACTCCTAGTTTATAGAAGAAGAGACCGAGGTTCTTAATGGTCCAGTGATACCTGAGACTATTCCTCTCAGCATCATTTTCACTTGTTCTGATTTCACCGGCCCTTCATGTTTGTGTTAATGCATCCAGCCCACAGATCTGATGATCTCGTTAGGAAAACAAAGCCAACCCGCGGGAAACAACAAGAGGAGGATAAGAGCTGGCTCAGAGCTGTGAGCTGTGAGGCTGAGGTCATGTGCCAGTGCAGGAGGAGTTCTAGGGGGTGGGGAAAGCTGTGCAGAGGCAGGGCCCTTTTGAAGGCTTGCAGGACGGCCAGGCACTGACCAGGGACACCGCGTCCTCTCCCTGCACATCCCACCTTTCTGTTCAGTTTTGCTGGGCTGGGCTGTCCCTGCTGGGAACCTGGGGGTTCTCACTGTGAGGACCATCCCTAGGCTCGTGTACCCCACTTCCTCCCAGCCTGCTACCATCAGCCCTTGAGTGATCCCTGGCACTGGGGTCTCGGTGGGTCCCCGAACCAGGCATTGGGCTGCTCTGGGCTTGGTAAGAGGAGCCAGCCAATCAGCTGTGTCTGAGGGGACACAGTCACTCAGCATCCAAGCTCTTCCTGGTGCAGCCCTGGGCTGCAGTGCAGTCATTAATTCCTCCTGTGGGAAGCGGAGGAGCTAAGCCCAGAGGACCAGGAGCTGCCCGGGCGCAGGGAGAGTGGCAGCGACTTTGGGCCACACTCCCTCTTCGCTGGGTCAGGTGAGAGCAGGGTGGGGTTCGTCCCCACAACACTGTTAGGTAACTCAAGGAAACCCAAGCCCAAGAGGTCAGTCAGATCGTTGACGGAGGGTCCAGGCACAGAGGCAGAATTTAAATTCGGTTTCTATTAAGAAAGCCAAAGACTGCCAACTCCTCACTTTTTTTTAAATGGAGGCCAACTCCCCCCTTTTTTAAAATGGAGGTGCTAAGGATTGAACCCAGGACCCCACGCGTGCTAAGCATGCAGTCTACCACTGAGCTACACTCTCCCCACCAACTCTCCACTTTTTTGTCGAGTTGATGCGGCCCCTGGCCTAGGAGGCCCGTGGTGACACCCCTCTCCTGAGGAGAAGGAGCTGGCCCCCATATGTAGGAGGGTCTCCAGAAACAAGCCAGGGCACACCGCCCCGGCCCTCCCTGCAGAGTGACCCTGAGCTGTATTTGGTGGGGGTGGGAAGGGGGCTGCCTCCAGAAATGTGAACTTGGGACATAAGTGTGAGAGTCGAAGCTGGGAGGACCCAGCGAGCTTCTGCCTGGACAGGGCAGTTCCCGCAAAGGAGCAAGAGGAGGTGGGGCATGGCCGGCGGGCGCACCTGGAGGCGGTCCATCCTGCCCGAGGCCAGCGTGGACGGGCGGCCGGTAAGGAGTGTGTGGAAAGCAAGGAGTGGGCCTGTGAAAGGTCCGACTTCACCCTAAAGATGGCCAGCTGCCTGTGAGCAACTTCAAGTTAATGATCAGATGGCCAGAAGTACCAGTCTCATTCCCAAGAGGGAGAAAATAGAGAAGTGTGTTGAGATGTGGGTTCAGCGTAGGGAACCCAGGTGTAAGTGTAGACTCCCAGGCTGCTAACAGCCGATGCCCCGTGGCCTGAGGGGCCGGAGGTGAGGACAGTCACCTGAACCCAGAGGGAGGGGCTGCGGAGCAGGCAGCGGCCACAGTGACCCTGCAGGCAAGGAGCCGGGACGTGCCCACCGCACTCTCCTCCCTGCCTCTGATGCGGGTTGGTCCTCCCGCTGCCCAAAGCCAACCAAAGGCAAGGGAGCCCATTGGTTGTGTCCAGATTATTCCTCCTGGGGTCAGAGTAGGTGGGGAAGGGCGGAGGGAGCATTGGGAGAGCAAGCAGCACGGACGCAGGCCCCGACCCCCAAGCCCGTGATGGGGAAGCCTCACCGCACCCTAGTCCCCACTGGATAGACAGAGACAAGTCCCGGGGTCACCCACTTGCTGGCTGTGAGAGTGGTCACTGCAAAAACAATCCTCCAGTGACTTACTCAGAGCCCACGAACACTCCAGCAGCCCCGGCCCTGTGGAGGGGCCCCTTCACCACATTCCCACTCCCTCCCCTTTCTGCACGGTCGTCGCCCCCAGCACCCGTGGCGCCGGCAGATGGCCAGGCCGGGTGCGTCCAGGTCTCAGGGTCCTTTCCACCAGTGCTGGGAGAGCTCAGGGGAGGCTGCCGTGAAGTAGAGGGGCCGTGTGTTCAGTGGAAGGGAGTTTGAGTGCCCCAGGATGGTCACACGGGCGTCACCACCCCCCCTACGGCAGCTGCTGGAGTGGGAGGCTTTCTGAACCAAGCAAGGGAGACCCAGACTTGCTAATTTCTCCCCGTGAAGTTCCTCTGGTTGTTCTGCTGCTGTGGACTAAGAAGGGGAATGTCTGCAGAAACGCCCGGGCTAAAGGGCAGGAGTCTGGGGACCAAACAGGATCCCTGGCGTTAACTGGCTGTGCAATGGGGACAGAGACGCAGAGGGGGTGGGCGGACAGAGGGCCGTCACCTCACTGAAGTCAGAACTCCACCCTGTGACTGGGCGCCAGGGGCGGTGGGGGCAGGGGTCGCACTCCGTGGAAGTGGCTAGATGAGAGTAACTTTGAAATCAAGACGAATTCAACATCATTTGTTGAAAACAGTGAGAGTATCTTCACAAACTGTGTATGTCTGAGTGGGAAAGTCATTAAAAATAAAAACTCACAGTATGGCATCTCTTAGAAAACATTGCAAAATGAAAAACATAAAGCACGTATTTTCCAATTTTACTTAAAAAGGACTGTGGCACCCCTTGTGTGAGATGGTAATGTGCCGACCTACTGCTGGGCTGAGACGTCACCGCCCCGTCCGGCGCTCCAATCCCTGCCTTCACTTGGCTGCTGCCGGGTGACTTTCAGAATGCACGGTCTGAGATGCGGGGTTAATAATGCATCATCCTTCACAGCCACGGTCCTACAGCTGCAGACAATATTGCAGAGAAAATGAGGCAGCGAGGCCCAAGAAAGCAGCCTGCCCGCAGCCTGGGGTCGGGTGTTTATGGGGCCTAGTCAGGGGGAAATTGCAAGTCATCCAGGAACCCAAATGTCCGTCTGCGCCTCCATCCTCACATCAGACCTGGTGGCGGATGGCTGTGGTTGGAGAAGGCTGGTGCTTGGGCGGGACCGAGACGTTCGTGAGCCTGGTGAGATCCGGGAACCACAGGCCCCGTCCCCTAACCCTTCCCTGGACAATGGCTGAGTTGGTGCCACGGGGAACCCATTCCCTGGGGAAGGGGTGCCTTCTTTGTGAGGTCCTCATAGTGGGTCTGGGGAGGACGCCGTGGTGGGGGCCCTCCAGAAGGAAGAAGGAGTGAGATGCTGGATTCTCAAGGGGGAAGGGAAACTCGGCAGAATGCTGGTGCATCGCGGGCTGTGGAGATGAGAAATCAGGGCACATGTAATTCTGTAAGGTTTCTGGAGTTTCCATCCTAAACATTGGAAAGAAGTGTAAAAATACAAAAATATTCAAAAAATAAACAAATGTAAAAAAAAAAAAAAAGGAAGAAGCATCCACCACTCCTCAGAAAAAAAGAGTATAAAATAAAAGCATTTGTTTTCCATAGAAAAATGAAACAACTAAAGTTCTGTTTTTGGGGGGGGGTTGGTTTGGTTTGGGGTTTTTTGTTTGTTTTTTGTTTGAGGAATTAGTCTACAGGAATTGGGCTGGACTTTGAAAGCTGGGGAAAAAAGCAAAGTTCAATTTTAAAGCAGTGATGCTTTGTCTAGCATTTCTACTTTGTGCCCATCACCTCAGCAGCACAAGACTATATTTCCTGAGATATCAAAGTAATTGCTCAACGCAGAAACTCAGGAGCCACCTCCTGCACCGCGTTCGCTGACCGCAGAGGGCAGCCCCTTTGCTGTGTATCTAGGATAACGAGGGAAACAATTTTGTGCAGACTGGGTCCGAAATGCGTTTTCCAGGCTTGCTCTTGGAAAGGCCCTGTTCCGTCTTTGGAGGCTCTCCTGGTGACCTGAGCTTGGCGCCCTCATGGACTCCCTGGTGGTTCTCTCAGTAGTGGAAGTCCTGGTAGCACTGGAGGGGGGCCGCCTGGTTCTCCCCGCCCTGGTGATGGACCACGGCCGGTTGCCATGATGCTAATTCTGACCACCTGAGACCCATGGCATCCAGCCTGCCGGGCTCTGCATCGGCCACCCCTTCCGAAGGAGCCAGGGGCAGAGAGGGCGTCTGCCTGGCAGCCTGGACACCCACCTGGCTGTGGTCTCCGCAGTGCAGGCTCTTTCTCAGGTTGGACACAACGGCCGGGTTCCCTTCCTCCAGGCTGGGGATGGCAGGTCTGGGGCGGTCTGGGTGGGTTCCAGGAGCAGGTGTTGCCCTCGGCAAATGCTCTTTTCTACCAGGAGTGTTTTGCTCCAGTAAAGGGGGGTGTGAGTGCTTGATGCTCCCTCCACGCCCCCATCCCGAAACCCAGCTCTGAAGAGCACGCATCCACGGGTGTGGACGAAGAGGACGGTGGCGCGTACACCCCCAACCAGGACGTGGCCGCTCACCGGGTCTCTTTCTCCCAGACACGGTGCGGCTGCTCTCTCTGAGCCCCTTTGTTCCTCTGACTGCCGTTCGGAATTTACAATATTTGATTCTAGCCTGACAGAAAAAATGACCCTTGCTTAAGAACCGTGCACGCTGGTGAGCCATGGAGCCGGCGGTAACGAAGCAGCGAGGGCCCAGTGTGACTGCCGGGCCGGACGGGGGCCTGGGGCAGCCGTGCAGCGTCCCTGCTGCCCCGGGCCAGCACGGCTGATGGAGACCCTCCTGGAGGGGAGCCCCACTCAGCTGTGCTTTTAGCATCCATCTTGATGCGGTGACGCTTCTAACAGACGTCTCACCACGGAGTTGAGTGCTGGGGCTGGGTACCGACGGCTCCCTCGGCTTTACCCACAACTGCAGGTCCTCCGGCTGCCAGAAGGCCAGTGGGTGTGGTCATAACGTAGCCCCCTCCCCAAACTAGGTCTCCAGTGAGGCACTTAGCATCGTCATAGCAGAGCCCCCCCCCGCCGTGAAGAAAGTCAGTCTGTAGCCTGGGGACGGGGGGCTGAGCTGGGGTTATGAGCTCTTAGTCTCCTCATTCCTAAGCTTTCTTTGAGCCAGAGCATCTGCTCTATAAAGGGAACCAGCCATTTCTGAGAGAGCCAGGGGCAAGGAGAAGCAGCCTAGGTAGGAGAGGGGAACATGCGTGCGCTGCAGGAGTCAGCCAGACCGGGTCCGCGTCCTGCCACTGCGAGCTGTGAGCTGGGCAGCTTGTTTCATCTTTCCGAGCTTCCATTTCCTTCTCTGTAAAACGTGGTTAACACAATGGGCCTGGTTAAGCTCTGAGACGAGACGATGGATCTCAGGCCTTCATGGAAGGACGGACACACTCAGGAAGTGTAACTTCACCTGGAGCCCCCACTGGTCACTATGGGATCAGGCCTTGGGCTCTCACGCCTGGCGCTGCATGTTTAGTGGGCGCCTGCTAGGTGCCGGTGGCCATGCGGAGGGGCTCACAGATCGCGCAGGTGTGAACACCGACAGGTGACAAAGCTGGCTGGCAGGTGTGGGCAGAGGATTTGGTACCTGAGGTGGGGGCGGGAGGCTGCACTGAGAAGCTGCCTTTCCAGCCGGATCGTTAGGGTGAACTGGAGCTTGGAGAAGGGGACAAGGGAAGGGTGGGCGTTGGGTCAGCAGGACCAGCGATTACACAGGGCACAGGGTCATGCAGGTCCTGGCGTGTTCATGGAGCTGCTGGGAGGGTGGGCAGGGCTTGGTGGGAAAGGGGTTGCGGTGGGCTGGGATCTTCTGTGAGCAGGACACCAGACAGTTTTCCAATTAGGGAAATTATATCGTCGGCGTTTTGTTTTAGGACGATAACTCTTCCGGGAATGTTTGCACGGATGGAGGTGAGGACTGCAGGATAATGAAATAGCCAGAGGAGGGTGGAAAGGGGCCGGGATGAGGAGCAGGGGAGGCTGCCAGCCAGCTCTGAGAGGCAGACCTGAGGATGCAGGGTGAGGAAAGAGAGCGGATGACCGTGACCAGCCAGAGCTGCAGGGAGCTCAGGAGGCTGGGTGGTGCCTTGGGCCAAGACAATACTTTTTACTAGGTTCAGCTGTTTTCAGAGTGCTTTGCCTGGTCTCATCACAGCAGCCCTGTGTGAGTGGACCTGGCGGGGCAATTGTTATCCTACCCATTTTACAGATGTGGCAACTGAGGCTTGGACAAATTTAGCAGTTTGTCCGAGACCGTGTAGCTAGTGAGTGCTGAAACAAGAATGCGGCTGAAACCAAGTCTGGTGCTGGAAGCCTGCACTTGCTTCCCAGGGCCCCAAGGATTTGGAAACAAGTGATGCAGGGAATGTGTCCCCACCCCCTTCCCTCCGGGACCACCTTCCTCTGTCTCCTGGCGACAAGGGCACCGAACGAGGTGAAGCCTCCGTCACCTCAGTGATGTGACACGGATCACCTCGGGCGGGCCAGGAGCTCTCATGGAAGCTGGGGAGACGCCATCTCTACTTAAATAACGCAGTCTCTCGTGAGATAAACTATTTCAACGGTGGAAACTGCGTGGGACATTGTTTTTGCCAAAAGCAGGCCAAGCCGCATTTGTGCGGGATCCCGGGGCCCAAGAGCTGGCAGAGGAGCTGTGAGCCCACGAGGCAGGGGCCAGACCCCAGCCAGACTGAAGGAGGCCTTCCTCCCCTCGGAGATGCCCACCCTCTCCCCAGGGGCACGTTCACTCCCAGCTCTAACACCCGTCACTGAGCAGCCGGGTGGTGAGGGCTGCAGGACCTCATCTTTGAATTCTGAGCCTCGCTCCCCTCTCGTCCTTGAGTTCGGGGCCCCTCCCGCACAGAAGCTGAGGGAAGATCAGCCAGGAGGTTGGGGTCCTGGCGGCCGGGGCCCAGTCCTGTTCCTGTCTCGTGCCTGCTGTGTCCTTGGCCGAGTGTGGACCCCGCGTGTGCCTCAGTTTCCGCAGGCGTGGGGGTCGTGATAGCACTGACCTCAGATGGCTGCTGTGAGAGGGAGATGGTTAATATTTGCCAAGCGCCGGGGGGCAGGAGGCACTGCAGTCACCGTGCAGTCAGGGGACACGTGGGCGCAGGAGCAGTGGGACTTCTGGTGGAAGCGAGCTCGTCTGGGGCTGTGCATCTGGGTGCAGGCCCACCTCTCCCCACAGCCCTGGGGCAGGGGTCCGCGGGAGCAGCAGCTCCGCCGCAGAGGCCACACGGGGTCCAGGTCCTTCTACCCTGCTGCTCTGCGTGCTGTGTGCTGCACCTGCATGACACTTGTCCTCGCTCCAGGTAGGAGGAGGGGAGAGTCCAGGACAAGGAGCTGCCTTTGTGAGGACACGTCCTGGAGGCCATGGGACAGAGCCCCCCCCCCCCCCCCCCCCGGCCACCCCGGCAGCGGTCTCTCCGGCCAGTTGTCCAGCTGACACTTGTAGGCGGGGCTCTGTTACTGAAAGGAAGAAGAGGAGCCCGGGTCCCGGGGGCCGCGAGCAGCCCCAGCCCGAGTGTAAAGCTTGAGGGCAGAGTCTTGGAAGCAGGGTGTGGTTTGCGTGTGCAGCGGCGCTGAAGGGGGCTGGGGGGCTCTGGCACCCACCCCGAGGACTTCCTGTTACCTGATGGTTTCCCATTTGGGATTCAGTTCATACGTGCACTCCGCTCGCCAGTCCACTCACCCATCACGAACCACCGCTGCGCCCAGTGTCTCCATGAGTTCTTCCTTTCGGGCCCCCAGACGCCAGGGAGGCTGAGACCGACCCGTTTTCTAGACGAGCTTCGCAGAGGAGCAGTTTGCTTACTGTCACACAACCCACGTCTCGTGGAGTCAGAACTGGAACCCAGGCCCAAGGCCCTCGCTCGCAGCCTCTGTTGAGTCTGCTTTGTGCCTAAAGATCAGTATAAATACAGTTTACTGATTTACGGAAAGTGAGCATGATTCGGTGGGACGTGAGCTGAGAATTCAGAGGGAGTCGGTGACGCTCACTTCAAATATCCCCAGAACTTCAAATAGCGCCATTAGTTCCTAATCACATTAGAGGTGATCTAGCAAGACTTCCCACACCATCCGCTTTCAAAAATGCAAGTCACATGGGGAAGTCTGTGAAACGCTGAAGGCTCCGCCGTGTGAGCTGCACAAAATCAAAGTTTTCTGACTTTGCCCGCTCAGTAACACTGCCAGGTGCCAGCTTGTGGCATTTCTGTCAGAAACCCAGCTGGCATGAAAGCGGGTTTTTAATCCAGCCTGGGGTAGCCTCCCGCATTCACAAGTTCTTTGCGTGACTACAAAAGTCCAAACCAGGCCTCACTTTCCCCAGAGCGAGAGGAGGAGAGACGCGACGTCTCGGAGAAAAGTCGACCCCATTCTGGGAGCCAGATTAACACACCCCGAGCCGGGATGGGGGTGAGGCCAGCTGGCTCCGCAGCCTCCCCCCAGGACCCCAGCCCCTCCTGGCTGAAAATGACAGCTCTGAGGAGGGAGGGTGATTCGACTCGTGGTTTGAGCACAGCATCGTAACCGAAGAGCAAAATCCTTTGAAGAGATGGGATGCAACTGAGTTTAAGGGAAATGAGAAAATCTGTGACCAGGTTGTTCTGCCTCCATTTTCTCTCCCTCACGTATCAAATCTAGCGTGCACAGCCCTGGCAGAGTAATTGCCCCCCAGTTGCATGATGTTGAGACAGGAGGGAAGGGGGCAGGGCACAACCATTAAAGAATGACACAGCCATTGAGGATAAAACTGGTTAGAACAAACTCAGCCCAACATGGCGGAGGACCGGCCTCCAGCGGACCTTGAGCCTCGTGCCAGGCTCGTGGTAACACATTAGCTGCTAAGTGACACACCCACAGGCACCAGGACGGCTCCTAGGCTCACCACAAACACAGAAAGTGGGAGGGGGCCTAATTCCTGGAAATCCCTGTCCCTTCCCCCAGACAGTTGGAATAACCCCCCACTTACTAACATGCGGAGTTACTCAGCCCATAAAAAGTAGCCACCCCCACGCGTCGGGGCTGGTCGCCCCCTCCGAGGCGACCCCACGCGCCGGCGTGCCTCTTGCCTTCTGAGACGGCCGGCGCTCTGCCTCAGGGGCGTGTGGCTCCCCGAGTAAACAAACTTTCACTTGACTGTGCCTCGCTCTTCAGCTCCTTCTGGGCAGACAAGAACCTGTTCTCCAGCAACCGAGTAACCTCCGGCTTAAAGGCCTTCAGCCCGTCTCCACTGCCTGCAGAATCCAGGGCAAATGCCTTTGCTTCCTTCTTTTCTTCCTCAAAGACAAACCATTTTAAAAACTAATAATGATGGTTATGGTCATCCCCCCAGACCCCTGGCCGCTTCTGCCCCTGGGAGGGGCACTGGTCTCAAGCACTGCCGCCGGGACCCATCCATCACGGGGGGGCACCAGCCTGCGTCCCGTGCCCACCAGTGTCCTTGGAGGACGGTTGACCACTGGTCACGTTCTCTAACCCAGACCTGCTGCTGGGGTCCCAGCGCGGCAAGCGGCTGAGTGCTGAGTTTCTCTGCCTGTGTTCCCAGGGCCTAAAGAGTACAGTTCTGAGCTGCCACCCGGAGCCCTGCAGCCCGCCTTGGACAAACCCCGCCGGCCCCTCCCCGGCTCTCCTTGCCCACGACTCCCTGGGCCCCCGGAGACTTCCCAACCTGGCACTTTGACACCAGCAATCCCCTTTCAGCCCCGGTTTCTCCCCACTGCCCCCCACCTGCACACACTTGATCCCCTCAAGGTGCAGAGCGAAGCGCACTTCTTGGGAGGAGACCTCCTGCTCCCACAGCCGTCAAATCCAGTTCATCACCGCCTTCTCTTCCACGCAGCGCAGACAGCGCCGCTCCTGCCTTTCCTGGCTTCCTGTGGGTGTTACTGCCGAGCAGACTGAGCCCCTTAAAGGGAAAAGCTGCCCAAGTCCCCTCTGCGTCTGCCCCTGCCTGACGCCGCCACCGAGACCTAACAGGCTTTACAGGTTGGACCAAGAACGTAAGAAGGGTGTGTTATGGGTTGAATCGTGCCCCTCAAATTCCTAGTTGAACCCTAACTCCCAGGACCTCAGGATGGGAGTGTATTTGGAGGTGCGGCTTTTAAGGAAGTGACGAAGGCAAAGTGAGGTCGTGTGGGAGGGCCCTGATCCAGCGTGACCAGTGTCCTTACGAGAGGAAGAGGTCCGGACGCAGATGACACAGAGGAACGACCGAGGATGCGGGGAGAGGACGGCTGTCCACACGCCAAGGAGAGGGGCTCAGAGGAACCCGGCCTGCTGACACCTTGATCTCGACTTCTGTCCCTGTGCGTCTTCCCTCTTGGTTCAGAGGACGAGCAGACTGTGGACGGCTGACCTTGTCCGCCTTTGTACTGACAAGGACACAGGAGAAACCCCTGAATGCTGACACAGCCACCGTGCTCGCCTGAGATCGAAGGGCGTGGCTGCTCCAGCCACACGGGTCCCTAAGGAGTCCCTGAATCACTTACGCCTGGACAGGCACCCTCGTCCTGAGGCTGAGCCGCTGGCACCCAGGAAGGGGAAGGTGGGGCCTGGAGGAAGGGGACACACAGGGAAGGAGCAGCTGAAAGCTGAGGGGAGGGGCCCTGCCTCCCCCTTCGGAGGCCCCACCCGGAACCTCCCGGCCAGGGCAGTGCCCCAACGTGACACACACGCCCGTCCTGTTCTTCGTGTGCTTACATCCTGGTGTTTATGGCCCTGCCACACCCCTGCAGGAGAGCTGCCACCACCAACTAAGGGAACAGGAGATCGGAAGCCCATTCTGTTTTGAAGATGTCAGCATACAGGCGGATCAAAAGTTGAGCCCGGAGGCTGCTGTCAGCTCCTCCAGCACATAACTTCATACAGTTGCTGAGATCCCTGGTGCAGGGCCCAGACGAGAGGACGGCTGAGGCATGGGCAGCGGTGGAGGGGGAGGCAGTGGGGGGACCTGACGTCTCACCGAGTTCTCTGGGCACTGCAGGATCTCTGGGGTGACAGAAGGGGTGGGGGCGTCACCTCTGCGTCGTCCCTCCCCCGGCGCCCAGCAGCGGCTCTGAGATGCTACGCCAGCCTCCCCGCCAGGGCCTCGCACGCCTGCGGGGCTTCCCTGCAACAGTCCCGAGAGGGCGGCTGTTATTCCTCCACTGGGCGGTTGAGAAAACAGCCAGAACCCATGCAGGGAGGGGCCGGGACCAGGAGTGTGGCTCTCTCCCTGCCCACCCTGGGAGCTGGGGACAGTGGGCCGGGGGCTGGGGTGGGTGCTGCCCATCGGTGCAAACTAGGACTGAAGTCAGGGAGAGCTGGCTCGGGTGTGTGTGGGGGTGTCTGTGAGCGTGCCTCCCTTCGCACCCCAACAGCCTGCGTCCTGCGGGGTCCCTTGTGCATTTTCACTCACAGTTGCTGTCAGGGCGCGTACCCCCGACGTGTCCCTGTCTGTCTGCCCTCCATTCCTAAGCTTTATTCACGAGTCATCAGGCCACCAGCAGTGTCCCCACACCCTCTGCAGGAGCTGCGGGCTGGGATTCCTGCCCCCTCTCAATTGCATGACCAGGAAATAAAGATGAGAGGGGGGCGCACCGACTTGGGTGTGTTAGGGTACTGGCATTTATTTTCCCTTATTTAACAAGTGGGGGGAGGGTACAGCTCAGTGGCTGGGTGTGTGCTCAGCACGCACAAGGTCCTGGGTTCAAGCCCCAGTCCCTCCTTTAAACCCCCCGAATATGCAGCAGCGCCCGCCAGTGAGACGTGGCTTACAAGTATCAGCTCCTTTTACTGAATCATCAGAATAACCCTAGAAGGCAGGCACCATTATTATCCCCGTTGGAAAGATGAGGAAAGTGAGGCACAGGGAAGTGAGGGCGCTCACTCAAGGTCACACAGCTGGTAATTGGTAGAGGTAGATTAAAATCCAAGCAGTCTGGATCCAGAAACTATCACTTTAAGTATTCTTTGCTACAGGAGTAATTTTTCATTGTTTTTAAATGTTTCTAACTGTAAATACCTACGTAGTAACATGTTACCCAATGTCCCCATACTGCTTTTGAGAAGAGACCCCGCCCAGCTCAGTGACAGCTCAGGGTCGGCACCCGGAGGGAGCTGAGGGTGGAGGGGGTCAGTCTGGAACTGGAGTGGTTGGCTTTTGGCTCCCCCCACCCCCACTCTCAGCCCCACCCCCCGCCCCAGACCCAGCTCTCCTCGGGATCGGATCCCGGAGCCGCTAAGCCCTTAGCGCGGATGCTCTCAGTCCGCCAAAGCCCCTGGGAGTAAAGCAGCGCCCACCCCAAAGGGCTGAGCCTCTAGCAGCGTGGCACCACAATATGAAATATTTGGAGTGGGGGAAGGCCTCCCCCGTTTCCCTGCACCCAAACCCCTGGAAGACTGCTACCCTCTGAGCCTGAGGGCGACCCAGCCCCAAGTGTTCTGCACACAAGTCAGGGCACGGGTGCATTGGGTCTGGATGACCGCAAAGGCGGAGGGGCCTGTGTGCGGCTGGGGGGACCACGCCTGGCCCGCAGGGCTGGACAGCCCACGTGCACGGTCCCTGCAGTTGTGCACCGGGTTTGCATGGGTTATTGCGTCCTGTCCATCCTTCCTCCCCGCAAGCCTTGCCCCAGACTCTGCCCGACATTGGGCCCACGCCTGACCCAGGGCACGGGGCTGGGCGGGAGTCAGAGTCCCAACAGTGCAGGTGCTCGATTTGAAAAGATCAAGGAAGAAACGCAGGCTGACTCTGCGGTTCTCAGCCTCTGGGTCACAGCTCCTGAGCGAAGGCCCCGGCAGCTCGTGGTATGAGACGGTTTCCAGGTGGGTGGGAGCGTGGGTGAGAGTGTCTGTGTATGTGAGTGTGTGTGTGCGCATGCATGTGCGTGTGTGTGTGAGAATGTGTGTGAGAGTGTGTGTGTGCACACGTGCGTGTGGGTGAGCCCTTGTCTCGGGACCAGCCTCCTCTAACGAGGACTTCCTGTCTCCCAGTCGAATCCCATAAGCCCGGCGCTCCTAGGAGCTGGTCTTTCGGAGAAACTAGACTGGAGATTTGCTCCGCTCTGCTGGTCTCCAGGACCCAGATCGCTCTAAACCCCAGGCCTGGATGAGGCGTGTCTGACTTGGCTGCACTTTGAGATCCCCTCACCTGCAAACCATCAGCCTTGACTACACACAGGCGCCCTTGGGGATGAACTGGGCTCCGACATCCAAACGCCACTCCACCCGCCCTGCAGAACTCCCCAGGGACCCCAGCGGTTGCGTGTGGCCGCACTGGGGCCTCCTTGCTGCTCCGTGAATTTGGGGTGGTGGTTCCGGTTCTAAAGACCCAGAGAGAATTGCTGGCGCCTCCCCTGCCCCCATCACCTGCCCAAGACGTCGCCAGAGGGGCACACACAGAGGAAATTGCTCAGATAGCATCTCTCCTTGGCCCACACCCGAAACTGGGGGCTGGAGGGACTCGAATGGGTAACCCACCCACCTGTGCCCCTGTTCCAGAGGAAGGCTAGTAAATGTTTTCGGTTACATCGCCTCGGGAGAGATGAAATTTCTACCCTGATGCCATCCTCCCTTTGTAATTACCACAAGCAGTGCAGCCCCAGCTTCTCCAGACCGTGGCACCTGGGGGAAGGTGCACAGGAAGCAGTTCCGGGCTTTACACTCTGTTACATGTTGTATTAGTTCCTGTTCCTGGTGTAACAAATTACCACAAACTTAGGGGCTTGAAACAACACTAATTTATCATAGAGTTCTGCAGGTCAAGCTCAACATGGGTCTCACTGGGCTGGTCTGGTTCCTCCTGGAGGCTCTGGGGAGAAGCTGTGTCCTGCCTTCTCCAGTTTTGGGGGTCCCACGTCCCTTGGCCTGTGGCCCTTCCTCTGTCTTCAAATCCAGCAGTGTTGCACCCCTCAGATCTTCCTTCAAGGTCACATCTCCCCCCGACTGTAGCCGGGAAAGGCTCTGCACTTCTTAGCTGGGCCACCTGGACCATCCAGGGCCCGCTCCCATGCAAGGTCCTTAATCACATCTGCAAAGTCCCCTTTGCCACCTGTTCTGGGGGTCCCTCTTCTGCAGCCCAGAGACCCCACATCACCTCCCATGTCCTCAGCCAGGAGTCCCAGTAGGTCCTCTTCAGGCATGACCGTGACATCGGTCTGGTGTCCCAGATCTGTGTCTCTCCTTGCCCCGGGGGCCCTGCAGCCCCGCCTCAGGCCTGCCTCCACCCAGCTTCCCCCTGGGTCACCCCCTCCAGAGCCCCACACTCACCCCCTCCCCCAGTATTTGCCCTTATCAATCTGACCTCTTTTTTTTGAAATATAATCAGTTTACAATGCTGTGTTAGTTTCTGGTGCACAGCACAGTGATTCCGTTCTACATACATATATGTTCCTTTTCATGTTCTTTTTCACTACAGGCCATTACAAGGTACTGACTGTAGTCCCCTGTGCTGTGCAGTAGGACCTTGCTGTTCATCTGTTTTCTATCTATTAGTTAGTATCTACAAATCCTGAGCTCCCAATTAATCCCTCCCCACCCTCTTTCCCCCTAGTAACAGTAAGTTTGTTTTCTGTTTGTGAGTCAGTTTCTGTTTTGTAAATAAATTCATTTGTGTTATTTTTTTGGATTCAAGTGACATCATATGGTATTTGTCTTTCTCTGCCTTCCTTCACTTCGTATGATCTCTAGGTCCATCTAGGTGTTGCTGCAAATGGCTCATTTCATTCTTTTTTATGGCTGAGTAATGTTCCATTGTGTATATGTAGCACTTCTTCCTTATCCAGGCATCTGTTGATGGACACTTAGGTTGCTTCCACGCCTTGGCTGTTGTAAATAGCACTGCTAATCTGCCTTCTTCTTACGGCCAGAGTCCCAGCTCCTGGCACCAATGCTGAGATGGAGTTTGCAGTGCAGGATACTCATTAGGGGTCCAGCCTGGGGAAGAGGGTGGGAGGGAGGGGCAGAGCTGAGACCCAGCCTGGCCACCCCGCGGTGGGTGTCTGGGGCTGTGTGGCTTGTTAGAGGTGCACGTGAGGGGGCTCTTGTACCATAAGCAGCCACCGTGGGAGGCATGCAGTAAGGCCGGCCGAGGAGGAGGAGTGAGAGCTGGAGGAGGTAGAGGGGGTCTGGACAGGACCTCTCTTTTCTGGCACAGCCCGGAGGCCTGACCGGGCCCTGAGCACCTTTGAAAGCCCCACAAACTAGAACGTTTTTCCTGGGGTGATCAGCACTGCCTCATCTCCTGCAGGGCCCAGACTGTTTTGTGAATTCTCTGTGCTTAGCTCTTTCCTCCTCCAGCCAGTAAGTCTTGGGGCTGACACCGTCCCCTCTGAACTTGGACCCCTGGAGAGTCACCTGGAGCCCCCAAGGGGCACCGCTGGGAGGGGCTGTTTGAGGCCTGAATGCCAGCCTCGTCCCACCTGCCCTAGAAGGCATTCAGCATATTGCTAGTCTTCACTGGGCTTGCCAAACTGCTCCGAATTTTAGGTTGAACATGGTCTCTGTTAAAAACAAATAACTAATGGCTTAAGGCTTTATTCTCCAGACTCTGCCAGAGAGCCTCGCAGGACGGGGCAAGCCCTTCGATTTGCTGTGGTTTGGATTTTTCCTCCTCTGAACTGGAAGAGGGTTATTTACATCTCTCCTTCTACAGAGGAGAAGGAAGCACTTATCTTCCAAAGCGCCAGGTCACCCGTGGGATCATCTGGGATGCTTTGCACCTGGCTAGGGAGGCTGGTCAAGGAGGCGTGAAGAGGGTCATCTCCAAGGCCCTTGGGCCACCTGAAGTGGGTGCCCTGGCACCAGCATCCAAGGCCGACTCTGGGGCCTGGCAGTGCTCCGGCTCCTGGAAATGAGGTCCCTTCTCAGACACTGCCCACCAGCCCATCCCCTCCTTGGGCTCCACGTAGGTAGAGCGGGGCAGCCAGTGTGTTCCCACATGGACCCCAGTGAAGCTGCGTCTCCCAGTCCCATTCGGGCTGATAGATCGCAGGAGCTGATCTCCGCCCAGAGAGAGGGGCCACGAGGGCGGCCTGGCTTCTGTGCCCCTGTGTGCGTGTTCAACACACACACACACACACACACACACGCCTGTGAGTACTCACACATGCACACACACACCTACGCCTGTGAGTGCTCACACACGTGCACATACACCCACGCCTGTGAGTGCTCACGCACATGCAGACACACCTGTGAGTGCTCACACACACACATGCCTGTGAATACTACACACGTGCACGCACACATACACCCACATACACACTCCAAAAACCTCAAGACCCAAACAAGCAAAGCAACTCGACATGAGTGCTTTTCCAAGAGCCTGGGGCTCTCGCCCCAGCCGGCAGGGAGGCAGGGAGCCTAGACGGACTTGCTGCCTCCGCCGCCAGTAGCGGGTCCCTCGGAACTCAGCAAACTGGCACAGGGGATATTTCTCAAGGAAGGTTACTGCATTTTTTTTAAGATACCTTTTTCCCTTAAGGCCTCCAGTTTAATAAATATCCAGGGCTTACCCTTCAACTCACCGGGTTCAGAGCTGAGGACTTCGGTGGCTCAGATGAGATTTGCCCCTCATCTGAGAAGTGGCCGGAATCCCGGTTGTTAGAGCTGGTAGATTCATCAACACAGAGCTCCCGGGCTCCCGGGCTCCCGGGCAGACAGGAGTGCGGAGAAGCCAGCAGGAGAGACAGGAGAGGTTTGGGAGAATTAGCTGCAGGAAAATGGGCCAAGGAAGGGTTTAGAAGGGAAATCTTCGGGATGGAGAGAGCCCCTTGTCACAGAGAAGATGCACAAAGCTGGCGCTTCTGTGGTGGAGGCGGTACGGGCTACGCCCCGGCCCACGGCCCCAGATCTGCTTCAAGTGAGAGCCATGTCACCCCAATTCCAGGATCCCCAACTAAACGTCCCCTAGGGGCCCCGAGTCCCCGTCAGCAGCGCAGGGCCTCGTAGGTGGAGAGAGATGCCTCCTCCACCGTCCTCTGCACCCTCCACAGCCGCGACCACGGGGATCCCCGGCTGCCACCCGCCCTTACTACGGCCGGCGACACCTGTGCTTGCGCAGAGCCTTCCCTGGTGTGCGCCGCAGACCCACTGTCTGAGGGCATCTCAACAAGGAAACCGGGGGGTGGGGTTCAGGCCTTGGAGAGGCGCCAGGTTGGGCTCACGTCTCTGAGGGGAGTCCCGCCTCCTGGCTCTAGGCCAGGTCCTCAGCCCGGGCGCCATGCTGCTCGGCCTCTGCCCGTGGTCCTCTTCCTGCTTCTGCCCAGGACCCTGCCAGCCCACTCCCCTGGGCTGAAGTCTTCTCTGCCCCCACCCCCATTCCATCTGCTCTGGTCTGAAATATGACACCCTGCCTCCCCCTCAGCTGAATAGTCCTGTTTTGGAACCTGACCCCCCAAGGCGATGGTGTTAGGCAGTGGGGCCTTGGGAGGTGACTAAACCATGAGCATGGCGCCCACATGAATGGAAGGCATGCCTTCCTAGAAGGGACCCCAGAGAACCCCTCACCCTCCCACCACATGAGGACATGGTGAGAAGATGGCCACTGAAGCCCAGAGGAGGGCACACACCAGAGCCCAGCCCGTTGAGCCCTGATCACAGACGTCAGCCTCCAGAACCATGAGACGTAGGCCTCTGCTGTGAACAGGCCCCCGCGCCGCCGCCCGTCAGCCAGACCCCCAATCCTCCCGCCTGCCACGTGCCCCTGGGATCTCAAGTTACTTCTGGCAGGACACAGGGTGGGTGTCAGATGTGGAACGGGCAGGATTGCAGTTCTGTGTCTCTTTGGTGCAGGGAAATGTGTTCCGTGTTCAGGCTTCAAGTGGTTCTGAAGCCAAACAGAGACAGGGACGGGGCCCACAGCTCTGAAGGCAGAAGGACCCAGTCTGCCTTCTGCTCCAGCCCGTGGAGCCGCTGCCAGGTAGTTTACAGTTTCCTCGTCTACACACAGAACAACAGAGGAGTGGTCATGAGGCTTACACACGTTACGTAGGATCCATTCATTGTTGTCCCGCACAAGTAGGTGCTCCGTGAATGTCACTGGAACAGCCGCTGTGACCGTTACTGTGCCTGGCTGCAGGACGTGAGATGCTAACAAAACTTAGCTCAAGGTGGTCCCTACCAGGAGTGCTTGCATGCATTGTCCGACCACACTTGCTTTTGCCTATTTACAAGCAGAATCTGTCATGAGGTTTCCATTGTCTGGTCTGGGGCGTCCACACAGAGACCCTGGGTAGAGTGTGGGGAACATTCATAGACTCGTGATTTGAAGATTCACAGAGAAACTTCTTAGAGTGTAAGGGTGGAAGCAACCTGAGCTGTCATCATCCCAATTTCACAGATGGAAGTCGAGGGCTCCAGGGAGACAAGTAACTGCACCCCAGTCCCTTTGAGCATCATGGTTTAGCATGACGCCCCGAGCTGTGTGTCCTGAGGCACCAGCACCCAAGGGGAAGACCACGTCACCAGAGAGGCAGAAACTGGAGAGATGCGTCCAGAGCCAAGGAACCCAAGGACCCCGCACCCCCCAGAGCTGGAGGCGGCGGGGGGGGGGGGGGTCCTCCCGTGCAGCTTTCAGAGGAAGCCCCTTGCTCTCAGGCCCCTGGCCTCCAGGACAGTGAGGCAGCACATGTCTGTTGTTCTAAGCCACCAGGTTTGTGGTCCTTCGTTGTGGCACCACGAGATACTGACATCGATTAAGAATACCGAACAGCACATTCATAGTAAGGAAATCCAAGGCCCAGCCCAGAAATTCGGCTTTGATCACTTCAGGATGAGGCCAGGCCCCTGTATTTTCCAGATTCTGTAGCAGAGAGTTCTGCTTTTTGGAACAGATGCATTTCAGCCTTATGCTCAGTGAGATGACCCTCTGTCTGTCATCGAAGACTCCTGGGGACGAGACATGCCCAGGTGGGAGCGTGGCCCTCACCTTTGTGTCACTCTACCCGACCCCCAGCCGGACCGCAGCCCCGGCCCCAGTGCCTTTGACTGCCCTGAGGTCGCCCCGAACTGGAGTTCTTCCCCCACCTCCTTTTGTCTGAATTCTTGTAAAGCCTGCTTGAGCCAGATCACAGCGAGCCGGTAGGTGCTTCTGTGCCCAAGACAGAAAGTTAATTACGTTTAAGGCTTCAGGTGATGTAAAATTAGGTCTCTGCTTCCACAATTTCAGTCCCCAGACCTCGGCACTAAGTTTACTCAGGATGCGCTGTCTCCGAGTGACATGGCATGTACCTTAAAAACGGAAGCCAAGGCTGTGTGAGGATCACAGGAATGGATTCCACTTCAGGAACCAGGTCAGAGACGAGGTGCTGGCCCCGTGCACGCGAGAATTCGGCGGCAGTTGAATTATTCATGCAGCGCGAGCTCTGCTGTTTGAAACTAGACAATTGAGCACTGGTTTGGAAGGTCATTAACACCCAGGAAAAATGCAAATGGTTTCTCCGTCTTTTTAATTGTCATCGCATGAGAAGCCCCACCACGTGGAAATGAGATGGAAGCAGGTCCCCTCCCTGGTGGGGGAGACGGCTCTCTCCTGCCAGACTCCTCTCGGATGTAGACTAGCGAGGGTCCCCCAGGGCACCGGCTCTCCGCAGAGACCGGCTCGATGGGTGAGGAAGCAAATTGAGGTGCTATTTAAAGCCGTGTTCTCACACGTGAATAATCATGAGGCTTTTTCACGGAGGGGGTAGAATTGGGGGCAAGACTCAATTAGCCTAGAAAACACCCCCTCCGCAAGGCCGCCTGTGGACGGGAGGGTCCCAGGTGGAATCGTAACGTCGGGAGGGACTTGCCCCAGAACTCTGCTCCGGAAGCAGCCAGAGGCGCGGGGACTCGCCCAGGGCTGCCTAGGCTCCTACCGACGGCCGGGGCCGGCATCCCCTTCCTGCGCCCAGCTCCGCACCCAAGGAGGCACAAATTCAAGGAGCTTGTGTGCAGAACATTTAATATCCGTGAGTGTGGCTTGAAAAAATGAGCGATCTCTACTTTGCACACCAACCTTGAGGAGGCTCTGAATACAAATCATCGTCCGCTTTTGACCCTAAATCCCTTCAGGTCAGTGGGGACATCGTGGGTGCCCCTGGCCGGCCACAGTTGCAGGGGGCAGCCGGGGGTCAGTGCTCCTCCATCAAGTACCCACGGGGGCCGTGCAGCGGCCATGTGGGAAAGACCCTTCCTCTCCTGGAGCCCCTAGTCTAGTCCAGGAGGGGAGCACACCCAGGGAGCGGGGCCAGGGGAGCAGGGTGCCTACTGATGTCTGTGGGAGCCAACGCAGAGGGAGGGGAGGCCACGGCTCTGCTGGTTCCTAGCTGGCCGGTCCACAGCTCATCTTGTCTAGAGAGATTACCAAGCCCTAGTGGGCGTGAAACGCCCAACGGGACTGTTGAAAGTGCAGACTCCCAGCAAGTGGGGCCTCTGACACAGACGTCTTGGTGAGACCAAGATCTGCCCAGCAGCCACCTCCTGGGCGATTCTTGCGTTGTGAGAAACCTCAGCCTAACATCCAGAGATAAGGGGGAGCGGCTGGCTCCGAGGTACAAACCTGTCACTCCAACGAGTGGTAAGACGTGCAGATCTCAGAGCATCCCACTGGGCCCCTGCACACTTGCTATGTCAGACGGGATGGCCCCCAAAGATGCCCACGCCCCACTCCCCTGAAGCTGGAAATGCATTACTGCGTGTGAGTGTCCCCAGATTCATACGTTGGAATCTGACCCCAAAGGTGACGGTGTTAGAAGGCGGGGTCTCTGGGAGGTGATGAGGTCACAAGGTGGAGCCATCATGATGGAGTCAGTGCCCTAATAAGAGACCCCAGAGAGCTCCCTCACCCCTTCCCCCCGGGCGGGGGGACACAGGGAGAAGCTGCGGTCTGGGAACCAGGAAGCGGCCCTCCACCCGTCACCGGATGTGCTGGTGCCTTCAGCTCAGACTTTGTCTCAGATTCCCAGCCTCCAGACCATGAGAAGTCAGGGAGGGTCCGTCATTTAAGCCACCCGTCTGTGGTGTTTTATTACGGCAGCCGGCATGGACTAGGACAGTCACCCAACGTGGCCAAAGGGACTTTGCAGGTGTGACTGAAATCTCGAGGTGGAGCGACTACCCTGGTTGATCTGGGTGGGTGCAGTGTGTTCCCATGGGGCTTTCTAAGGGGAAGCGAGAGGGTCAAAGCCATTTAAGGAGGGTGAGGTGGGAGCGGAGGCGGGAGCGGCGGGCTTTGAAGACGGAGGAGGTACCTCTGTGAGCGGGGGAAGGTGAGGACGTGGACTCTCCCCCGGAGCCTCCAGAAGGAACCAGCCTGGCCCGCACCCAGCGCTAGCCCAGCAAGACCCACTTCAGACGTCTCACCTCCAGGGCTGCAGGATACCTCCATGTTGTTTTAAGTCTGTAAGTTAGCGGTAATTTTTCTACCCCACGGCAGTTGCTACAGCAGCAAGAGGAAGGAATACATCTCCAGTGAAATACACCTCTGACAGAGTGAATCCAAAATGGAAAGGCTTGTCAGCAAACATGCAGGCCTGACTGGGTCCCGACCTCTCCCTGCTTCGCTCTGTCTCCGCCTGGCCTCTCCCACCTCGGCAGCCCTGCAGGGCTTCCTTGTGCGTGCGGGGAAGGAGCTCTGTATATCTAGGGCATCGCTACTTGGACTTCTGTTCCTGGCAGGTAGACCCGGGTCCTAATTGGCGTGAGGGCACCAGGCACGTCCACTTTCTACAGCATGGAGCTTCCACCTGATTCTCATAAAGCAGAACGGGTGAAAACACCAGAAGCCCCGCAGTGCAGAGAAGCCGACGAGGGGAAGGCTGGGGCTTCGAGTCCACTCCCGCCCCCGCTCCAGGGCGGTCAGTGCATGGTCCCCTGAGGACTGAACAACGGGCTTCGGGGAGCCAAGGCCAGGTGGGCTTGTGGACCAAGCTAGAAGGTCCTTCCAGGCCGCAGACGCACCAGCCCTTGGCTGTGCCCCTTCTTCCCGAGACCCTCCTGATGATCTGAGTCTCTCTTCAGGGGGAGCTGGTAACTTTTCCTTGTGAAATTGTCAAGGGCGCTGGGGGACAGCCTATCAAGCTGCCTGATCTTAGCTTGGATTCGCTTCTTAGATCAGGATGAAGAGGGCAGCTGAGAAGGCCACAGGACAGGGAGCACAGAGAGCAGGGGCGGGGGTGCCCAGGGGGCCCAGGCACCGGACAGACAAGGCTGTGGGTCCTGAGCATGAACACTGACAGACACCTCGTTCTGTCTCGGGCTGCCATGACCAGCACCCCTGTGAGCAGAGAGAACGAGTCTTCCTGTCTGGGACCCTGCCGGCCACATCGGGGAACTTTTTTGTTCTCTTTGTCACACACCCACAAAGTCGATGGGGAGGTGTTGCCGGCTTGTTCACATGCATCCTCTTCCTGACCCAGGGCCACACCTAAGCACCCTGGGTCACGCCCGAGAGGTGCCCGTGGTTGATGACAGCAGGTGCATTTGAAGGAAGAGGCCCCACCCCACTCTTCCAAAGCCTTGCCCTGCACTGGAGGAGTCAGATGGGCTCCACTTTTCAGGGGACCTTAGTTAAAGTGAAGGTTTCCTGGCCGCTCGTCCAGGAAGTCGGGCTTCGCAGGTGTGGGCTAGGAGCCTGCATTTCAGTTCCCTGTAGACCTGATCACACTTGGGCCTGGGCAGCCTGTTTTCAGGGCCGCTTGGTGACGCCCCAGCACCCGGTCTGGAAACATGAGCCCCGGGGCTGCAGTGGGGTGTTTTGTACAGGTGGTCACCACCTAAAATCAGTTGGCTTTATGTGAAGGACATCGCCCTCCATAACACAAGTGGGCCTCACCCTGTCCACTGAAGGCCTTAAGAGCAAACGTGGAGGTTTTCGGAGCAGGAGGCGCCTGTCCTCAGCTCCAGCCTGGGAAGGAGTCCAGCCTGCCAGTGGCCCTGAGTACTCTAGACTTGGCAGCCCCTCAAGCTTGTGAGCCGGTTCTCCAAGACGAAGCCCCCAGTGAACAGGTCCTGCTGGTTCTCCGGAGAGCCCTGACTGGCGCAGACAGCCTGTGGGGTGGGGGCTGTCGATTCCTCTTGAAGATTCTAGAACAATGCCTAGGACACAGCCATCGGTCCACAAATGTGGCCCTTCTTCGCTGCTACGTGCTGGGGGTAAGCCATCCTGGTCCCTGTGCTTGGGGACTTCTCCCCCAGATGTCCCAAATTCCCGCAACCACACTGGGATCTGTGAGCCCAACGTGCCTCCAAGGGGGGTTTGTCTCTGAGCAGTGAGTGAATGCGAGGGTGGGCAGCGTCTGGGAGGAGAGCAGGAAACAGCATTGGGGGTGAGGACCCCAGCGGGCTGGAGCACAGGGCTGGGACCCCATGGAGAGGATGAGGATGGGGTCTGACTGCCAGGCCAGCCCCCAGCCCCCTCCTCCCCCCCCCACCTTGACCTCCCTGTCTGCCACCCCTTCTGGACTCCTGGCCTCCTGTCCACCCATCTCCTGGCCCTCCTCTGTGCTGTGGCCTTCCCTCTTCTTGTCCCTGCCTGGTGGCCTGGCCCCTGCAGCTGTCCCAGGGAGCCTATGCAGCCCGGTGGGGCCCGCCCCGCTCAGCCTCTTCTTGGGTGCTGACTGTCCCATGCCATCCGCCCCGCCCACACTCACCCTGCCTCGGTGCGCTTGGGCTGCTGAACAGAACATCAGAGGCCTGGCAGTCAAGACAACACATGTTCATGGTCCACAAGCTGGAGGCTGGAGGGGAGGACCCGCCTCCTGGTTCACAGACTGTCGTCTTCCCTCTGCGTCATCACATGGGGGAGGGGCCGGGGGCTCTCTGGGGTCTCTTTCATAAGGGCCTTAATCCCATTCACTGGGGGGCTCCACCCTCTTGCCCTAATCACCTCCTAAAGGCCCCCATCCTAACACCTCACACTGGGGTTAGGAGTCAGCTCATGAATTCTAGGCCACTGACATTCAGCCCACAGACCCGCCACCCTCTTTCCTCTGCACAGAAGTGCGCTGCCCTCACTCTAGCTCACATCTCCCGCCCCTTCCCGCCACCATCAGGCTTCGGGTGGCGGTGGGGCTTAGGGTTAGCCTGGGGACTTCCAGCCTCATCTTCACTTCGTATGTAGCCAGTGAGCCCGAGGAACCAAATTTCTTGTTGTATTAAGTTTAATTGGCTAGAAATGGTTAAGAGGTTAAGATAGTAAATTTTGGGTTTTTTCCCCACAATTAAAAAAAATAACCTCATGTTATTGACATAGAGAATAAAATTTTAGATCTCACACACACAAGTTTTATTTAATATTTTCTCTGGCAGCATTATTAAAGAAAATGTCTACTTCTTAACATTTTGAAAAGAATAACCATTTTCCAAGCAGTTTTAGCCATCCAGAACTCAAATGTGCCAAAAGGCAAAATGTCCTTTTCAATCTTCAGTTTTACAGTTTTCAGTGCAGCTGGAGCTCTGACGGAACCTGGATTCTTGTGAGTGACACCAAATAGAAGAAAAGTCTGGAAGCTGGAAAGTGCCAGGAATCCCCCAGCCCTGGGTAAGCGGCTTCAGTTCAGCACGAGGTGGGCCGGGCGGGACACACAGCCAGAGAGGGTGGGAAGGAGGCCCGGGGCCTGCGGGGAAAGGCCTTGAGGGCCCCCAGACCTGGATGTCCATGATCGATCAGAGCCCTGCATCGGGAAGGCTGCCCTGGCGAGCGTGGAGAAGGGTTTGCAGGAGCAGAGACACCTCCACTGCCCGGGGTCCAGTCCCATTCCTCCACCCGCCTGTGGGCCTCAGCATTTGGAGATGGTGGTAGAGTCTTCAACCCTAAAACCCGAATACTCTCAAACTGGCCTACGAATGTGACTTTTCCTATGCTCTCGCTGCGGAAATAGTAATGAGTTAGATTACAGGGCACTATGAGCGCCCACCAGGCCAGGGCAAACACACTCTGCACGCTCTGCCTCGTTTCTAAAACCGAAGGTGTTCTGAAACACATCTGGTGCCGAGAGCTCTGGGTGCGGACTGCGCACCCACCCAGGAAGGCTGCAGTAAAACGCATTCATTCATGGAATATTCCCGGAGGGCAGCGGCTCTCAGAACGTGGTCTGCAGATCCCTAAGACCTTTCAGACTGGCCCCCACACAACTGCTTCTACAGTTACGCTGAGTTATCACTCACCCTGGTCACTGCTCAGTCATGGACACAATGTGCAAAATTCCAGCCAAGGAGAAGGCTGAGGCCTCAGCAGGATGGAGGCTGTGGCTCCAACTGCTCCCCCGGGCGTTGTATTCACAGCCACACACTCAGGGTTTTGCTTTAAAAAATGCCAGTTTCACTGAAGAATGTCATTGAAGGAGCAGTAAGAAGTATTAGCTTTGTTAAAGCTCCGCCCTTGAGTACATCTGCTTTGACTGCTCCGGCGGGAGGGCCGGGGGGGGGGGGGGCTTGCGTTCACGGTGCTGCTCTCAGAGGTGCAGGCACTGTCTGAGGGCCCCTGTGAGTGATCTGGGAGCCCAACCAGCCCTCTGTCCTGGAACTCCACTGGACGCCAAACACACCAGACAGGCAGACCTTAGTTATCCAGACTTGGATATTCAACAGATGTTTTCTGTCATATCAGGGAAAATAGTAGTTATCACCAATGATAAAATCTGAGTTTTCAAGGGAAAAGTAAGATTTTGAAAAACTTGTATCCAATACCGTAAGCCAGACAACTCCCTGATATTTAACTGCCTTTCTTATGAGCTCAGTGGTGATATTAACAAATGTGATTTTGTGATGTTGTTTAACGAAATCTGTCAACATTTGGGGGAACTGCATAACTCCGAGAAGCAATGTTTTTCCAAATGGCCAATGAATGATGTTACAAAATCTTTTGAGGGTAAAAGACCCATTCAAAGTATAAGATAGAGCAATGGATTTTAATGTAACTGAGTATGAAGTCTTCACTGATATGGTTTCAGATCCCATATTGCAACTAGCCTTTCAGAAACTACCACCTGCTGAATTTTGTCTTATTAGGGAGGAACACCCACAATTGTGCCACAGGGCTAATAAAACAGTCCTCGCTTTCCCGACTGCATATTTATGAAAAGCTGCATTCTCTTCACATATTTGAAACAAAATAACGGACCACACAGCAGAGATGAGAATCCAGCTATCTCCTCTTAAGCCAGACATTAGAGTGCAAGAAGGTAAAACACCATTCTTCTCACTCCTTTTGTTTTGTTTTGGGAAATACAGTAAATACGCGTTAAAATACATGATTTAAATAAACATGATGTGGGTCTTTATTGTCATTAGAGATGAATCAGCCGCCAAGAGGCATATTCCAAATCAACAGAGGTCTTTGGGGCTCTCGGTAACCATGAGGAGGGTGGAGGGTTGCGGAACCCCCTTGAGGGCCGTGTGGGCGTGGCTGGGGGGCTCCTCCTCCAGCCCACCACCCAGGACAGCCCAGCGGCACACTCATGGCCACGCATAACTTTAAGTGGTCACGAGTGCCGTGGAGGGTACAACTGGGTCAGGGCTGTTTTAGGTGACGTGGCCTCACTCTGGGGCATCTGTGTCCAAGGCTCTGGAGGAAGAATGTTCCTCAGAGAGGGGAACAGCGAGGGGAGGCAGGAACATCACCCGCCCCCCCAGCCCCGGGCAGTGAGAAGGGATTGGCAGCAGAGCTGGGGTGCCCGAGCTTGCCACAGGAGGCCAGGCTTACACCCTCAGGTGAGGGAGGTGGAGGAGGGAGGCCACGTGGGGACTCAAAGGGCGTGTCAGGATTGCATCTAATTCTCAGCACTCTTGGAAGCTGCTTTGTAGACTAAGTGTGGAAAGAGAACCAGAACCAGACTGCGGGGACCAGGAGAGGTTGAAAGACCAGCCCTCCCGGTGGGAGAAGGAATGGCTGCAGGGGGAGAGGAAGGGCTGAAATGGGTAACTGCGGGATGGACATGGAAGGCAGAGCCCTCAGGCCAGCTGAAGACCAGGCGTGGCCTGTTGCAGTTGGAGAAACCAGGTCTATCTCCTAGGACCTCGGCCAGAGCAACTGGGTGAATGGGGGAGACGGAAGGAGCAGGCTGTGGGCAAGGGGGTCAGACTCAGTCGATCCCACTCGGACTGTGACATTTCAAATGCCCGTTAGACCTCAGAGTGGAGGCAGCCAGGAGGCCGTCAGGCACACGAGTCTCATGCTCAGAGCTGGAGAGAAGTCTCAGTTGTCGTGGGGCAGCGGTGCTTCGTGGTGAAGGCCTCGTCCCTTCAGGGCTGGTTGCAGGGGTGGGTGGGCTAAGTGGGGAAGGAAATGGCAGGTTCCCGTGTTCCTTTTACTCTCGGCTGCCACGGCTTTGGGAAGTCCCCATAGTCAGAGCTCCTCTTGTGGTCAGTTCATCCCAGAGGGGATTTACCCTGGGGAATCTGGGGAGGGGAAAGCAGAGGAGGGCCTTCTGGAGGTCTTCCCCAAGCGGGTAGCAGGGAGGAGGGGGGAGGAGGAAGACCCTTAAAGAGCTGTGCGTGGACAGAGGCGCGCTCATTCGGTGGGTGGAAGCTGAATCCGTGGGCCCACGAGGCGCAGGAGGGAACGCAGCCTCTGCTGGGGACGTTGTGGGGCGCAGAGTCGTCAAGACCAAGCGCTGCCCCTCTTTTCTCCTAGGTCCTCTCCTCCTTTGCTATGCATCGCCTAGATTCTGCCCTCTGCTCCCTTCCATTCTGGACCTGTACTTCATGTAGACTTCATTGCACCAACGCCCTCCCCCCCAATTCCTTTTTAAAAAGATGCCCGGACCCCCTGCTTCAGTGATTCCCTCCCTGGGCCACTGAGGATGAGCGGGGCCACCGACCTGTAATCCCTGCTAACCTCTGACCCCTTTCTCCTTCCCTTTAAGCAAACTTCCCTGCCCCCAAGGTGCCCCCACCTCCCCTCCGCTTTCTCCATGGCTCTCCAGAAAAATTAGCGCGGGCATTTGGAAAGTGGGTGGGGAAGGCTTGGGGGCCGCGACTACACACGGAGATCGCGGGTCTTTAAGGTGCGCGCTCCTGGAGCAGGGGGCCTCTAGCCAGTGGGGAAGGGGAGCAGGAAGTGGGGGGCTTTTCCCACGGATTTCTCTCTGGAGGGGCTCTCCTGGAGCCTCCACCCGCGAATGGGGAGGCCGGGTTCCTCCGCAGGGCATCCATGAGCGTGCCTGCCTCCCGCAAAAAAACTGGGAACACGAGAGAGGCAACGAAAAATTTTGGTTTTAAAAGGAGTAGTGGGGTCATATTTTGAACCACAGGGCTGCTTAGGGAAGCGAGTCTGCCAGACTCGTGAGGCCGTGGAGATGAGGCCGTGTGGGGACGAGACGGCGCCCAGGGGCCCCGGGGGACGCGAAGGGCGCGCGCGCGCGGGGAGGGTCAGAGGTGGCCGGAAGCTCGGATCACCGGAACGCCTGTGGGCGTTTCGGGGGTGGGGGTGGGAGCGATGCAGTTTCAGACCGTGCCACCCCGGAGCTCCACCCTTTCACTGAGTCCGGACGAGCGGCTTTGAAGTCGCTGCCTCGGCTCGGCCCCTCCCGCGCCTCCGCCCGGCGCAGCGCAGAACCGCCGAGTCCGGGCCGTGCCGGCTTTGTCGCTAAGCGCTATTGCAGCGGCTCATTGGACCACGTCGGTGGGGCGATCGCAGCCCTCTGATCTGTGAGCTGCAAAGAGCTCAGCGGTTCATTCACAAATCCGCGCCAGGTCGGCCCTCGCTGCGCGCCAGCCCTGGGTCCGGAGATCCCGGGGAGCTGGGCGCCGCGGAGGGGGCCCCGCTCCAGCCGCCGGCCTTCGCCTCCTCGCCGCCGCCTGGGTCTCGCAAGGCTCAAAATTTGGGGGCCTGGGGGGACGGGGTTTCATCTCAGTGGAAAGTTCGTAGCCAAGAAGTCCACCTCAGGGATCTGGGCTCCCGAGATTTCGCTGTCGAGCCAAGTGTCCCGACTGGGCCGGGGTCCCCTCCTCGCCTTCAGAAGGCAAGGACATGGCCTGGGCTTATCCCTAGAGTCCTGCTTCGAGCCACAGGGCGCGAGTGTAGACTCTCCCCGCCTCTCGGAGAGCCATAGGGCCCCCTCCCTCCTTCTCGGGGTGTGGCGGGGCAGGGCACCCGGCCAGTCTCTAAGAATCACCCCTAAAACCAAGCTCGCCTGGGGGTTCGCCGCTTACTCAGATGTTCAGGGGGGAGGGAAACCCTCTGAGGAAACCCGCCTAGGGGCCTCCTGGGGGTCTCACACTCCATACTGCCGCGAGAGATCACCTTCAACCCCATGTGGCAGCGAGGCTGGGGAGTTTGGAGAGGGGTAGAGGAGCTGCGCCCCCAAGAGAGTCTGCCAGTTCTGGAAGGAAGAGACCAGGTCACACCCCGGCGAGAAAAGGCCCGCGCCTCCTCCACCTGCACACAGCCAGCTTCCGCCCTGCGTGCGCGCACGGAGGGAAAAATCTGGCCTGGGGCGCCCCATCCCCGCTTCCGACGGAGACCACTGCCCCTTGGGCGGAGCAGCCCGATGCTGGGTGTTCACCCAGACACCTCTAGGCGATCCTGGGTGATGCGGGGTGCGTGGAGCCCCTCCCCTTTCCCGCTCAGCAGAGAAGATGGGACCACAGTGGGTGCCGGGGGACGCGCCAGCCCCGCCACCCCCGACTCCCGCAAGGTTCCACACCCCCCACCCCCGCCTGCCAGCCTGGATGTGCAAGGCGCCTGGGTTCCCGGAGAGGGGGCTCTCCGCGCGCGCCCTGGCGCAGACGCGCATGACGCTTTTGGGGCGTGGGGGTGGGGGCTCAATTTCGTGCTTTCCAGGAGTTGTTTCCACTGCGGAAAGGAGATTCCCGCTCGGGCTGAAAGGCTGTAAGCCTGCATTCGGCACAGTCTCAGACTCTGGCAGCTGCTCAATCCAAAATCCATTCTGGCCTCCGACTTTGGAGAGCGTCCCCGGATCGAGGTTTCCTAACGGTCGAAACTTGGTTTCACATTCTATTTTCAAGGTTGAGCTCTTCTTGGCTGCTTTGCACGAGCAGCAGCTGAACTTGTATCTGCAAATAAGACAGAAAAGCGTCTCCCAAAGTGTGTCGTTTGTTTGGGGAGCCTGCGCTTTGCCCTCTAAGCACTTTGGCACCAAACTTTCCAGTCCCCACTGGCCTCCTTGGACCCTCGCCCCCAGGCGCGGACCCCCAACATCTGAAACCCAGAGACTGCACAGCCAAAGTTGGCCTAGGCTCCGCCAGTGGAGAGCTAAACTGGGTAGTTAATTAGGACAGCTCGCATTTCTGACTCCCGGTAGCTGGGCAGGTGTAAATCCCTAGGAATTTAAGGGCATTAGCTACATATGTGGGAAATCCTGGTGCGTATCCCATTTCTGTTTCCTAGCCTGTGTTTATGCTCCAGAAGGTATAGAGTTCCTGAACTTTGCTGTCATCTTGGAGGCTGCTGTGTCTTGGGGGATTAACTGATATGAGACACAAACCCCTGAAACTCTGTAACATAAGATGCAGCACAAAAAGCTGCCTGCAGAGCAATAGAGTATTTTTGCAGAGGGCGCTGAGTAGAGGGAAGAGTTTTGGGGGAGGAGAAAGAGCACTTCTGCAATTTGCCTTAACTTTAAAATATTGCTTCAGTGGGCTTTACCTTAAGTGCGCGAGGTGTGCTGGGATGAGGGAACAGGGCAGAAACGAGTTCAGGGAGAGGTTATGAGGGTGACTCTCCAGCCCTGAAGGCAACAGTGGGAGCTGCCCCAGGAGGGTAGGTGGGCCTTGGTGAGCACACAGTGCACTGCTATTCAGGGTGACATCTCATGACCCGAGCCTTGTGCCCCGAAAAGGCCACCACTCCTCCCAAGAGTGCTCTTTGGTTCCTAGCACAGGAATGAATGGGGGGACACACCCCCATACTATACACTCGAGAATATTGAGCAGTTATTCAAGCTAAAGAAACCACCAGCTTTGCTGAACTCAGTGAAACTGATCGATAATGCAATCGAGTCTACGGCCTGTTTGAATTTAACTCACAACTTAGTTTTGCCCTTTTATATCAAATTATAATTCTCAATATATTTCTATTTGATAAAGGAAGAAAGAAATCAATTTCATGACTAAGTTGAATGTAGGTTTAAAAAAAATCTATTTCCCCCAGTTAACCAGTAAATAACCACATGAGTTCCCCAGTGAAGCTCTAGCTGGTTGTGATGTTTGGGGGGGATGGCTTAGATATTTTCTTCCTGATAGAAAAGCCTAGACTAATGCGTTATTTGTCTCACTAGCTGTAGGTAGGTTGGCAGGGCTGGGTCCAGGTGGTTTCAGTTAAACCTGAACTTGTCTAAAATTCAGGAAATATGTAGCCACTCCAATCATGTTCCCAAAAAATCATGTGAAGTCAGCGTACATGAGTTTATGCTACGCTAGCCTCTCCGTGGGTGCCTGTGGCCTTTAGGGAAAGAAAGAGAAGAAACCTCATGCTCTGTGAGGGAAGCAGGTGTTCCGGGAGTTCCTTTTGAAGACTTGTTTCCCTTGTAAAGATCAAAAGGAAGACAGTGGGTAAATACTAGGATTTCTTCCACTGCTTGTAAGTGATTGTAAGGCTGGGGAGGGTGCATGATTTTCTTTACAGCTCATTAACCTTTTATATATTTTTCTTCTTGTTTCCATGTGCTTTAGCCAGCTCAAGCTATAGATGGCCCTCTTCAAATTCCGTCACCGCACCAACCCTGCTTAATTGCCTCTGGATTATTTGAAATGTGTCACTTTCTTCCAGGTTGCCGCAATTCTAAGGAGACATTTTCTGTACCGTAGAGGTGTGAGGTCGTGGAATAGTCTGCATAACTCCCAGCCACAACCCTGCACCAGCTGCTCAGTCTGTTTGGTGAGGACTCTGTGGTCCACTTGGAGTGGAAGTGGGCCCAACTTCCGGAGGGTCCACATTTTGGTGGGATGGAGAATAGCAGTGAAACAGGGCGAGAGCAGGAAAGGGGCCCCCAGGGCACAAGGTGATACCCAAGAAATCCCAGGTGAGGTCATTTAAGGCAAGAGTCGCCTGGCCCTGGAGAAAGTCAACAGAGGGTGGGCAGCGGGGCCAAGGCGAAGGAGTGAGTTTGGGTGTGGGCTCCCTAGCACAAGTGGAGCGATCCTATGATTTCCCTTTAGAAGCGTCTGTTTTCCTAAGGAACCAGGTTAGGAATGGTTTCTGGACCTTAGTTTCCAGCCCTGCAGACCTGCCAGTCCTCCACGCACCTCCCCGGCCCTCCCAAGCTGGTGCTGCAGCTAAGCGTCAGAAGTAGGTCCTCTCCCTGCGGCCTGGACAGCAGGGCAGTTCCCAGTGAGTGGCTCACCCACTTCATGCCCCCCAACTTCCAGGGAGCTTATACCCAGCACAAGCCGCTTCTACTGCTGCTCTCATGGCAGGGTCCAGATGGGCCATGAGGCTCCTTGTGTGCAGCCCTCCTCAGCCAAGCCTCCGCGGGCACCAACCCACCCATCAGTGTATTCCGGGCGCTACTCCGGGCTTTGGGGGAGCTGGGCACCTCATCATGGCCTAGGGCAGGGAGAGGAACGGGGTCCGCCGTGCAAGGGCATGGGTGCCCCACTCCCCATGACGCTCCAGGCCCTTTCCAGGCCCTCTGCTGCTGCGCTTAACCCCTTCCTTCCTGGGGCTAGTCGGACGAGGTACCCCAGGCCCCAAGTTCGCCCGGTCGGTAGGCGGGTGCGTGGCTGGGAGGTGAGCACACACGCCCTTCCTCGGCGCCTGCTGGCCCCGCCCGACCCACCCCTTCCTCCGCCTGCCCCTTCATTTCGGCCTTTGTCTGCAGGCCGGGGGCGCGGCTACAGCACCAGGAACCAAGGGTGGCTCTCCGCCCGGCGGGACGTTTCTCTCCGCTCGGTCCCGATTCCCCGGCCCGGCGCCCAGGACCCGGCTGCGCGGAGCTGGCTCTCGGCCAGGGAAGCGGGGCTCCCGGGCCTGATTGTGTCGGGTGGCGATTTCGCTCTCCGGAATCGTTGGGCGTCTCTATGGCGAGGACCCCTGCGAGCGAACGCCGCTCGCATTGCGTTCGTTTTTTCTCCAGCGTCCCCACTCGCACCCAGAGAAGTGTGGGAAGTGAGGGGACGGCAGAGCGGCTGGAAATGTTACCCTCCTTCGGCCTCGTTTTAAGAAAAAGCGGGAGGCTGGACCGGCATTCAGGCCCCCAGCGTCTCCAGGAGCGCTTCTGCCACCCGCAGCCTCGCGGAGATTTGACGTGCGGTACTAGCGTCGATGCTATGAATGCACCTTATCTAGAAGCCGTCTTTCCCCTTGAAACCCTCTGACGTCCCCCTTCGTGCAGAGAGCCCGGGAAGTACAGAGGGTGCTTCTCCGCAAGCGGGTGGTTGCGGGCATTCTCCCGGACGCAGTGAGCCGAGGACGGATCGGGCCGCGGCCGCGCTTCACGTTGAGAAGAAACAAATGTTCGGCGTTGGTTCTCTTGTTCACACAGAAAAGCCCACCCTGCGGGGCGGCGGCGGTCGTCTATCCGGGTGGGAAAGCGGGGCAGCGTGGCTGGCAGGCCGCAGGGCCCGCACCTCGGACCCGGGAGCAGAGACTAGGAAATGCGCCCCCGCCCCACGACCCCAGAAAGCACAGCCTGGCCTCGTCCCAGCCTGGCCGGCGGAGCCTCAAGCGTGTTTTAGAGCTTCCTGAAACAGCCTGTTGTGATTTCTGTTTGGAAGATTTAGGATTCCCTTATCCTTGGAGTAAACCAACTCTCTGCGGCTCCCACCCAGATTTTCCCACTCTCCTGGCTGAACCTTCGAATGGTGCCCACTCTCAAGGGGTGATTTTTCTGGAATTGTGTTCAGGTTTGCGTTGGCTCTGGGTGGCCTAAGGCTCCCTGCTGATTTCTCTCTTCATCCTCTTTTCCCTCCTCCTGCCCCTGCACCCTCCTGCTACAGCACTCCCCACCCAGGCCAGTAAGCAGGAAGTGGCCTGCTTCCTCAGACCAGCCTGACCTGCAGCCTGGAGACCAGTGTCCACAGGTTGCCGCCCCCTCCCCCCAAAGTGAGGTATGCCTGGAGATGACATGCTGCTTTGCACAGGTCATGTTGCAGCCAGCAATCTGGGTCTGGATCACAGGAGAAAATACAGATGAAGTCCAGCACTTGGGCTCAATTAATGTTCAATCAGAGGCAAAGATGCCGCAGACATTAGAAAATATTTCTCAGGAGATGGCCTAATTGGTTTTCATGGGACGGGTGGAGAAATTAACCTGAGATGGCTTTGCAGGAAGCAGACCCACCATGGGCCCTCCCTCTACCCACTTGGTGATCGGAGGCCCCAAATAATTGGACATTCCCTGAAGATTAGGGTTCCCAAACTTGCAGGAAAATTTCCCACCGAACCCTCAACATGTGTAAATAGGATGTCCCCACAAGCCCCACCAGCCCCATTCTTCCAGGAGCAGGCAGACTATGGGTTCAATTTCTTGAGACTCGGGGAAGGCTACTGGCAGGTGTGTGCCTGGCTGGATAATTTGGTGGAGACCCCTCCAATGGGGGGTGGAGGAGAGATGTGAGTCACCCCAAGTTAAGAAGTAGCTTCCCCATCCTGCTTGAGCCTTGCAGAAGACCAAAGAGTCCCCCCCCACCCATCTGCCTCCAGAGCCTACCCACACCCAGCCCCCTACCTGCATTTAGTGGCCAGGTGACCCAGCCAGCACCTCCTCCACGGGTTAAAGTCCCCGGAGCAGCACCCTGTTGCTTCTAGTTCAACCCAGGCCTCACTCTGGAGCCTGCAGTGGGCGGACAGAGCTGGGGTGGAGAGAGACTAGGACCTGGGTGGGGACCAGAAGACAGCTGATCCGGGCCAGGGGCAAGCCTTCAGGCTTCAAGGTGGCCAGGAGGGCTGCTTGCCCAGACCTTTTTCCATCCCTCCCGGCCCGACAGCATCCCGCTAGCTGCTCCAGGCCCAGGGCCAGCTCCAGCTCCGCAGTGGGCCCCAGTTGCTGGGCGCCCTGCAGCCACCTGGGTCGGCCAGACCTAAGGCATCCCAGCTCTCCCTTCTCTTCCCCTCCTCCCCATCACTCTGCCTATCCTCTCCCAGTGTACATTTATCATGCCATGCTCCAGCACCTTCAGAGTTGCCCTTTTAGATGTTTCTCAAACTTCAGAAATCTCCATGAAAGTGCATTTTAAATGATGGACAGTGGTAACAGCGGGTGTTTGGTGGGGTGTCTGCAGCTGGGGGCAAGGAGAGAAGAGTGAACAGGAAAGAGCCAGAAGAGGGGAGGAGAAGGGGAAACAGAAGTTCAAGTTGGACATTCTGACAGCAACTGGAAGGGAAGTTTAGAAAAGGACAGAAAAAAGAGAGGAGTGGAGGGGAGAAACAAATTGGGGCCCCCACCCCACCATTGGTTTCTAATTTCCCTTTCCTATGGGCCCAGCTCTCCTGAAAGACTAGTTCGAAGGATTTTAAGACAAAGAAAATGAGGTGACTGTCCTCTTGGTAGTCCCTCCATGGGTTAAGGACTTGGGGTGGGGCAGAAGGTGGGTTTGGAATTGGGGAGAGGCAGCCTCTCTGGGATGTTTTCTCTCCACGTGGTTTTGAAGCTTTGGCTGAACCGTGAGCTCTCCTTCCCTTTCCAAAAAGGAAGATTCAGTTATAACCCCTCTTGGATTTCTCTTTCCCCACGCGCAGTCCCCAATCATCTTCCAGACTCTTCTGGCGCTGCATGGATCAGTGTCCCGGGGAGGACGAATACCACCGTATGCACGCGGCTCCCTGCACACGCACACGCGCGCACACACGCACACTTACAATGAGTGTAGGAAGAGGGTCCTGCGCGCCAGCTCTGCATTTAAGACAGGAATCTGCCTGGTTACCAAAGTCAAATGTAAGTGACAATCCCCCTCTCCACCAGCAAGGAAGGCAGACTACAGAAGTCCCTTTGTATCTCGGCAGCTCATTTAATGTTATTTATGCATTTTTGTGCAAGGAATTGTGGGATTTTTCCCCACGGTAAACAATATGGAAATGTTTAAAAAATAGCAATCTTCCAGCGCTTGCCCACGTCTGCACGCCAGGGTGACCTGGCGGGGCTCTCGCGGGGGTTCCTCAGATCCCTGAGCCGAGAAGCGACGGGGAAAACGCGAGCGAGCGCAGGGGACGCGGTCGCGGTCTCGCCAGTTCGGGCTCCCGCACCCGGAGCGCAAGGACGCGGCCGCTTTAAGGGGGGGAGGGGCGGTGGCGGGGGGGAGGGGCGGCAGGAGGCTCCTGTCACTGAGCGGCCGCCGGCGCGTCACGTGGGCGCGCGGCGCCGCGGCCATTGGCCCGACGCACGTGTCCAGGAGACCGGCCCGCGACGTCACTCGAGGGGGCTGTTAAAAATAAGAACAAAAATCCAGAGTCAAAGTGTCTCAGGTTGTGCTAAGTGGCCTGGAAATTTCCGAGCCCGCGCGGAGGCCGAGGCGGCGAGGGCGCGCAGACGGCGAGGGAGCGCGGGCGGCCCAGCCCGGCCCGGCCCGCTCCCCCGCCGCTCACCCATGCGACTCGGGTCGCAGGGCTCGGCGGGGCTCGGCGGGGGCGCGGCCGCACGCGGGTGGGGCGCCCCAGCCCGCAGCGGGGCGGCGGTCGCGCAGAGAGGGCCCCGAGGCCGGCCGAGCGCAGCGCGGGCCCGCGGGCCTCCATGTGCGTGCTGGCGGCGGCAGGCGCGCTGACCGCTCGCGCCCCGCACCCTCGAGGGCCGGCCCGGGCGCGCGGGCGGGGGCGGCCGGGCGGCGGCGGCGGCGGCCGCCGGAGCGGGCCCGGGCGGGTGTGAGCACGGGGGAGCGAGCTGCCTGCATGCACGGAGCTCCAGCCCCGGGCGGCCGTGGCTGCGACGCGGGAGCCGGAGGCAGCGGGACGTGGAGAGGAGCGCGGAGCCTGGAGGCGCCCCCCGTCCACACTGGACCATTGTGACTCTCTAGCGCCCGGGCGCGCTGCAAAGGCGAGGACCAGACTCTTTTGAATCTCCCGGCATCTGAGCGCCGGGCGACTCTTGTATTGACTCGTGGATTGGAACGTGGCTCTGCTCTGAGCTTGGCCTGAGACTTGTAGGACCGCAGCCCTGGCTGCGGCTGCCGCTCACGCCCTCGGAAGACTCGGCGGGGTAGAGCACGGGCTGGCCGTGAGAGTCTCCGTGTGCAGAGCGGGCGGGCGGAAGGCTGACTGAAGGGTGTCCCAGGAGAAACAATTTGGGATTTGTTGTGAACAGCATGGAGGAGAATGACCCCAAGCCCAGCGAAGCGGCGGCAGCGGTGGACGGGCAGCGGCAGCCGGAATCCAGCCCCAACGGCGGCTCTGGCGGCGGCAGCAGCCCGGGCGACGTGGACACTGGCCGCCGGCGGGCTCTGATGCTGCCCGCGGTCCTGCAGGCGCCAGGCAACCATCAGCATCCACATCGCATCACCAACTTCTTCATCGACAACATCCTGCGGCCCGAGTTCGGCCGGAGAAAGGACTCGGGGACATGCTGTGCTGGCGCAGGAGGAGGCAGAGGCAGCGCAGCCGGCGGTGAAGGCGGCGCGGGCGGTGCGGAGGGAGGCGGCGGCGCAGGCGGCGCCGAGCAGCTCCTAGTGTCCGGCCGGGAGTCCCGGCAGAACGCGCCCTGCGCGCCTGGTGCAGGCGGGCCGCTGCCCGGCAGTGGCGGTGGTGACTCTCCGGGTGACGGCGAAGGCGGCTCCAAGGCTCTCTCGCTACACAGCGGCGCCAAGAAAAGTGGAGACCCCGGGGGCCCCCTGGACGGGGCTCTCAAGGCCCGCGGCTTGGGCGGCGGCGACCTGTCGGTGAGCTCGGACTCGGACAGCTCGCAGGCCAGCGCCAACCTGGGCGCGCAGCCCATGCTCTGGCCGGCTTGGGTCTACTGCACGCGCTACTCGGACCGGCCTTCTTCAGGTGAGCCCTGGGGACCCGCGTCCTGGCCCGTCGCGGGGTGGCGGGGCAGCGCTGGCGCGGGAACTTACCCGAGGAGGAAGACACCAGGATCCTTCTCCCCAACACAAAGACACACACAGCGACATTGTGTGCGGCTGACGCTGACCGGGCAGCGGCAGGAGGAGAGAGGGTACAGACTTCTTAGAACAGCAGAAGCACTAGGACCTCCTTCCTCTCTTGCCTTTTGGGGCCTCGAAGCCGTAGCCCACCCCTCCCCTGGCTGGAGTTTATTCGGTGGGAAAGGTGGTGGCTGGAAGATAGGCCCAGCTTACACTCTCAGCCCCTTCTCCACGTCCTTCCAACTCAGTCCAGACTCGGGACACACGCCCAGCCCACTCCAGACCTAGACTCACCCTAAGACCCAGTTATCCCAGATGTAACCAGGGAAGAAAGCAAGGCTGGTGGCTCTCCCTCAACTGGGGCTGATGAGGGGGTCATGAGGGGATCCGGGAAGGGAAGGGATAGAAACAGAGGTGCCCTTTGCCCTGTGCCTGGTTTTATTTGCCAAGCTGACAGGCACATAGCTTGGAGGAGAGAGGCCTGCAATCCCCAAATAGAAAGAACCTTTCCCAGAGCCTTCGTGGGGCAGATCTGCATCGGAAGGGGCACAATTCAGAGGGGGTTCGGGAGGAGCCCACAGGGGTGTGCAGAGCTTCTGGGCGTGTTTTTCATAGATCTGTTATTTTAAAAAGCGAAGTCCATGTCCCTGTAGAAACCATCAGTGGCAGTAAATGTGGGGCTGCGGCTGTGAACCGCCATTAGGCGAGGACTCCATTTGTTCCCAAGCTGGCAGCGGACCCCCTCTGCCCCCGAACCCTCAACTGTTTTGCCCAGGTCGTTTACCCAGTTCACCGCACAGCTAAGTCACCCCTTGGTCGCCTTTCCGCAGAAATGGCGTGCATGTATCTTTGATGAAATCCACATTTCTCCAGCTAGATCTGAAATTTGCTCCATTGTTCTCGCCTCTCTCCTTTGTTAATATTTAATTAACATATAGGCTCACAATGCGGCCGGCGAGGAGCCTCGGCCGGCTTTGTGCGGCGCCGGAGTTGCTGCTGAGCCAGGCCCCAGTGGCCCGCGGCAGCCGAGCCTGGCTCGGTTGCTTGTCTTCCTGGATTTAGCAAAAAAAAAAAAAAAAAAAAAAAAACCAAACCAAAACAAAACAAAAAAACCCCAGGAAGATAAGATTCATGTTTCTTGACGTTTGAGAAAGAAGCAACGTACAGTTTTCTTGCGGAGGTTTGGCCCTTTTACCGAGACTTCTTAAGTGCTTTTTTTTTTTTTAAATCATGAAAGAAAAAGAATTAAAAATTCTGATTTTAGGGAGATTTTCTTTCCTTAAACTGGTTCGTGTCTTTCTGTAGGCTGATTCTTGTGTGCAAACGCCCCAGGACCAGAGGGGTTTAGGGGGTGGGGAGCGCGCTTCTCCGGGGAGGGAGCGAGTGGAGATGGAGAACCGGCTCCTGCCCCACGAGGCTGTGGTGGGGTCCGAGCCCGTGCGGGGCCTCCTGGGGCCTGTCGAGGCCTCCCAGAGCCTCCTTCCCGCTCCGCGCGTGCCCCGGGAGACGGGCCGCCACCCCGGGATCCGCAACCCCCGGATAAGAGCCGGCGCCCTCCGTGTGTGCGCCGCGGTGACTGCGCGCGAGCGGGGACGGTGCGCGTGGGGGGGGGGGTGTGAGCGTGGGCGTGCTTGAGAATCGAAAAGGCCAGGAGTTAGAGCCCAGCACCCCGTGGCGCCCCCTCTGCCGCGCGCACAGCCCCCTCTTCCCGATCGTGCCTTGGGGAGAGAGCACAAGGCCCGATCGGCGGGGGAGGGTTGTTCTCGGCGCCCCTGGGGCCTGCGTACCATCCGGGATGCCAGTCCACCCTCCTGATCCGGGTCCTGGTGGTGGGGGGTGGTTCCCAGCTAGTGGCCTAGCAGCCCCCTGACCCTGCAGAGTTGGTTGGGGGTGTGTGGGGCGGGGACCTGGGTGCTCTGGCTGCCGGAGGTATAACCTTCTACAGCCTCCCGCCTGGGGCGCCCTGTAAGAAACTGGGGCCAGGAGCCCCCCAAAGTTAATGCACTTATTTCCCAGATTAAGAAACCCAGACAGGCAGTAGCAACTCCCTCCCCCACCAGCCTCTTCCCTCACAGACCTCCTTAGGGGCTGAACTTCCAGAAACCAATAAAAAGAATGCACTTGGCCCCCTTCCCTCTGCTCTCCTTTCTTGGGCCTTTTCCGATGGTTGGGTCCTTGGAGCCTTATCACCACTGTCCCAAACCAACCTCAAGTAGCCTGGGGCAGCCCAGCCACAGGAGGTGGGGGTGGGAGGTCGGAAGTGTGAACCTTGTGCCCAAGGTCAGCTAGGTCCCTCAGCGGCCTCCTTGGCTCCCAGGCAGGCACTGTGTCCCCTCTCCTGGACAAGGGACTGAGGAGACTTGGTGGGGGAAGGGGTGGGAAACTCAGAGCTCCTTCCCCACCCAGGAAAGATCATGTGTGCTCCTTCCTGTCCTTAAAGGAAACAATGGACTTGGGTCCACAGGGCTAGTGGAGGGGGGCAGACCTCCAGACCTGTCCTGTTCTCAGAATTCACCTGACCTTGGCTCCCACAGCCCTTGGGACCTGTGGGATGTCCCCTGTGGGGGTCCCTCACACCCTGCCATGGCTCTTCCTGCTACTCTGGCTGCCCCTCCCCTCCTCCAATCTTTCCCCCTCACATCTCTCCCAGCACCTACCCCTACCCTGTCCTGTCCTGGACAGACCCTCAGAGACGGTGAGAAAGAGCCTGGCCACGAAGTTTCGGCTTTTTACTTTCCTGTGGGAGTTTTCCTTTTATTTGCAGACTTTCTCACTAAGCCTGCCCTTTACCCTACTCTCAGCCCCTCACCTCCTGGGCCCAACACCTCACTCCCCAGGGGAGGGTCCCAGAGGTAGCGGGGAGCCCTGCCCAGTCTCAAGGCCAGCCTGACTCTCCTCCAGGTCAGCGGCTGGCCGTGGGCAGCCTCTTCCCTCCCGGCCTCGGCCTCCTCCCTGGCCTGCGGTGTGACGCACCTGAGGAAGCAGGCCGGCCGGAGCCCTCCTAACCCGCTTTCTTTCTGTCCACCGCGCCCACCTAGGTCCCAGGTCACGCAAACCAAAGAAGAAGAACCCCAACAAAGAGGACAAGCGGCCTCGCACAGCCTTCACTGCAGAGCAGCTGCAGAGGCTCAAGGCCGAGTTCCAGACCAACAGGTACCTGACGGAGCAGCGGCGCCAGAGCCTGGCGCAGGAGCTCAGCCTCAACGAGTCGCAGATCAAGATTTGGTTCCAGAACAAGCGTGCCAAGATCAAGAAGGCCACAGGCAACAAGAACACGCTGGCTGTGCACCTGATGGCGCAGGGCCTGTACAACCACTCCACCGCCGCCAAGGAGGGCAAGTCGGACAGCGAGTAGGGGGGCGGGCGCAGGCCCGGTCTCGGTGCGAGCTAAACAATGCAATAATTTAAAATCATAAATAAAGGGCCAGTGTATAAAGATTATACCAGCATTAATAGTGAAAATCTCGTGTATTAGCGATGGTTCTGCAATATTCTATGTATATATAATTTACAGGAGGTATAAAATCCCAAATATCTGACTATAAAATATTTTTGAGTTTTTTTGTGTTTATGAGATTATGCTAATTTTATGATTTTCTTTTTGCAAAGGGAGCTGCTTAGGGTTTCATCTTTTTTTTAATCCCCTAAGCTCCATTATGGGACATTGGACACTTTTTTTTTTTTAATTTCAAAAGAAGAAAAAAAATTAAAACAACTTGCTGAAGTCCAAAGATTTTTATTGCTGCATTTCACACAACTGTGAACCGAATAAATAGCTCCTATTTGGCCTATGAGTTCTGCCACTTTGTTTGTGTGGGCTTGGTGAGGACAGTGGGAGGGCCCACATTCCGAGCCTCACCAGCAGCAGAGAAAGGGCCCTGGTGGGGCGAGGGGACTGCCGGGGGTCCTTGGGGGAGTGCGGAGGCTTGGCCTGAGGAGTGACACCCTGACACCAGGGCCTGCCTTGGGCTAGGGGCCCACGGCCGGCTCCCCTCCTCCCTTCCTCCCACCCTATCCTCCTCCTCGTTGAGGCCTGGCTTGTGCCTCCCCACGTCCTTCCATCTGTGTCTGTGTCACTCTCCCCTGTCCCTGTGCTCTGTCTGCCTGCGCCAGCGTCAGCTCTCCCGCCTCCGGGGCTCCGGGCCGAGGGGCCGGGGCCGGGCAAGTGGGCTCAGCCTGGGCCCAGAGCATCCTGGCTGCTCCACTGGCCATGTGGGTGCCCGCCTGGCCCCAGAAACACAGCTTCCAACCAGCAGAGGCCTCAAGAGGGAGCTGGCATTTCCTTCCTTTCCTTTTTTGTTTTTCTTCCTTTTCTTTTTCTTTCTTTTTTTCAAGTGGCCACCTCTGCTATAGATTGCATTCTTTCAAGGTAAATATGTGTGCATGTGTGTCTGCATACATTGTATAGATATGCTCTCACACACATACACACAAGCAGATGCATGAGTCCACAGTTCTGGAACATGTGGCTACCTTGACTTATAAAGGAACTCAGAATTCTCCAGGATCTAGAGGAAGGAAGAAAGTGTGTAAATAATCATTTCTTATCACTTTTTGTCTTTTCTTGTTTTTTTTTTAAATATACATTTTATTTTTTGAAGGTGTGGTACAGTGTAAATTAAATATATTCAATATATCCCCCACCAAGTACATATATATAAACAAACACATTATCTATCTATCTATATATGACTCCACGCTGTCTTCTGTTTACTGTATGGAAAAAGAATTGTGTCCGAACGTCTGTCTGCACCGGGACAGCCCAGCAGTTGTGCCCGGGGCTGAGCCAGGAGCCGCGGCTGTCCCCCGAGGACTGAGGGTGGAACTTCTCTCTCTCTGCCTTAAACCTCTCGATTTCACTTCAATAGCAGTTTCACTTTGTATATACTAGTGTAAACCTTTTTAAAAAACTATAAAAACAAAAGTTGTAATTTAAAATTCTGTGAATAACCATCTGCTGCTTAGGAAACTCAATGAGATGACATGCCTTTTTAGCAGGAAGCAAAGCTTTTTGGTTTTTTATTTTTATGTTTTTATTTTTTAGTTTACAAAACATGTGCATTTTACAGTTCCAGTATCAGATATTTATAATCTTATGAGAAATGAATGTTTCTATTTACAACTGTGGTTATCAAAATTGTGAACATCCCCCCACCCCTGCATTTTTGTGTGTTTAACTTCTTGAAAGTTACATAATTAAAAAAACCCCGCTTTATTGTAAAATATTGGATGTCCAAGGTGAAATGACTAATTTTTCTAAGTGTGTTTGAGTCCAGCTGAACTGCCCTGGGCATCGCCCCAGCGCTCCGGTGCCCACACCTTTGCCTCAACCAGAGCAGGTACGCACATGCCTACCTTTGTTTCCAGAGGAGTAATTTTTTTTTTAAATGATGGAGAAACTTTGGGTATCTCATATGTGAGCACAGAACAACCAAAGTAACTCAAGCACACATTTCTTTACCAGAAGGAAGTGCTCCAAAGTATGGTGCTATTCCGTTGAATTAACATTTAAAATCCTGCAGAACACAACAGGTCTCCGTCCCCCTCACTGCTCCTGAGCCTGGGACAGCGGCTCTCACCGCCCTCTCCCCTGCCTGACCCCACCCCATGGAGACGAACTTCCACTTGACCTGAGACAAAGAGGCTCTTCTCTCTCATGTTTTGTTGTCGTTACCCCCCAAAGCAAAAGACTGAACAGCATCCCAAGGCAGATGGAGAGGAAAGGACCAGATTTGTGGGAGCCGACTGGATGCCTCCGCTGGAAATGTTTGGGATTTTCAAGCTCAGGATCCACAACCCACATAGCCATGCAGGACAGCCGACGTGCGCCCTGCACACCCAACTGCTCTATTTCCCAACTTTCTTGGAAAAAAAAAAGTTTTCTTCTCCCACTAAAATAAACTCAGAGACTAGAGGATCATCTGTTCCGAAAGCAACCTTTTAGGCAGTTTTCGGTTCCACAATAACTTCCCCAGTGGGAGGATGCTGGGCCTCCCGGCAGAAGCTAGGCTCCTCCAGGGTTTTGCAAAGACACATCCTGGGGCCTCAAGGCAGAGGCTCTGGAGCTCCAGCTGCCAGTTTCCAGGAGCGTTAATGAAACCTGATCACACAGGCCATCCCCAGAGTCTTCCTTAGCCACCCCTCACCACAGTTATCAGGGTTCCCAAAGACAAAAACCCACTAGCACAACTTATGTTAATCAGTTGGCCTCTCTCTCTCTTTTTAATAAAAAGACAACATAGCAACATTAAGCAATCATTTTTGTTTATTTTTTAATCTGTTTGCAAATCATAGCACAGTTTAGGGGCAATGTATGGCTTTGTAAGATAATGAGTTCCCCGTCCTCAGAGGCATGCAAGCAGACAATAGGCCTACAGTGGCATAAGAGTTTTTCTTTTGCGTTTTTTTACCCCCTCTGGTAGGGGATTGGACTGAATGAGCCCTTAGACCTTCCAAATGCTGAGATTCTGGTTTTGCTCTGACAGTTAATACATTTTAAAAATGCAGCAGCTACAATCCAAGATCATAACTCATGGAGAGCCACTTTGGTGCCCAGCTGCTATCCCTAGGGGCTAGTGGAGACCAGAGTCAGGCCTGCGGAGAAGGTGGTGCTCCTTTCTGAAGTCTGGCTTCCCTGGGTTCCACCTGCACCTCCATGGCTCTGCGTATCTCAGATCTGGACCCGGCCTACAGCACTGAGATGGGTGATGTGCCCAGCTGGCCCCCTGCCAGATTGGTGGCTGCCGCCACCCCCAGCATGATGTGGGTTTCCTAAATGTTCCTCAGAGGCAGGCACATTTGTAAATGAAGTCCTGACTCCTTTGAGCTGAACGGGCCTGTCACCCCTAGGCCTGCTGTGTCCCTCCTGGGGCCCAGGCAAAGCTGTGTCCAGAGACTAGGCTGACTTCCGGGAGCCCCGGTCGAGAGGACGGTCGAGGCCATCCCAGGCACGCCGGCAAAGATGCAGGGCGAGAGACCCAGCGTGATTCCTTGGTGCTTGGAGGGCCTTCCTCCACCGGCTGCCGAACAGGGTCGAATAAACAGGGCACGCGCCCCTCGGGCTGGAGTCAGAATCCGAGGGTCAACACAGACCCGAAGGTCGCTCAAAGTGAACGGCTAGGGGCTCTCTTTAGGGGAGACAAGGGGGGAGCCCCGCGGTGACACCAGTCTGATCAACAAGAAGGCTCCATCTTTTCTGTTTTCCCCTCGAGTGAAAAGGGTAAATCGATGGGGGCTTCTGGACCGCCTGGCACAGGTGTGCCCAGGCGGATAGCGCGCACAGTAAACACCAGGCACTATATATGCAAATACCCTCGCCGGTCGCGCAGGGCCGTCTGGGAGGCCGCGTTTGCTCGCTCCGGCTCGGCTCAAAGCCATTCTGTCTCCCGCTGGTTTAATATCCGACCTCTTCGGTCTCTGCCCGCCCGGGCAGCTCCCCAAGCGCCCCCGGGAAGGTCCCGGCTCCACCGAAGACTGCCGCTCGCCTGGCCGTAGCTGCCGAGCCGCTGGGAGGTTCACAATGACTGGCGACCAAGGTCTCCGGGGAAAGTGACCTCCCCCAACACCCCCGCACCCCGACGCCGCCTACACGCACGCGCTGCAGCCCCAGGCCCGGCCTCGGGGTGGGGACCCCCTTGCCGCTTCTCTGTCCTATCAGGGCCGAGGGCGAGGCCTCTAGGCCCCAAGAAGAGGAGGCGAGAGGGCTGGGGTGGTGCGGAGAGGGGCGGCCGCGAGCCGGGCGGGGCGCCGGGTCCCACGACCTCGCGGGCGGCAGGCCGGGCCGCCCTGCGCTGGGGAGACCCTGCGCGCGTGGTGCCGGCGCCGTGAGCTCCGGGGCGCACGCTGGTGAGTCGGGCTGCGCGAGCCTCGCACCGTCCATTCATGTTTTTATTAATAATCTCAAGCGCTTCATTATACTTATGCCGCTTGCTCACCGAAAATAAAAGGCCATTCTCGAAATCGCCTTAAATGTAGTAACACTCATTAAAGCGACTCCTGATCACGAGACGTAACGGAGCGCGGTCGGCCCCCGCGCCCGGAGTGGCTGTGAAGCTGACGACGGCGGCGTTAATGTCACCACCGTCGTTGTTACTGGCTTCCTGCTCAGCCGCGGGGTGACCAGCTACCTCTTCAGCTTTGGCCCGGTCCCCGCAGAGGGATTTGGGGAGCCTCGGGGAACAGGTGCGGCCCAGGCTTGCGGCCCTTGGCGGGACCCCAGCCCCAGGCCTGGGCAGCACATCCGGGCGGAGGTAGGGTTCCCGGAACCCCGCGGGACGCCATGGCTTGCTTTCTGTGAAGGGAGAATCTTGGGTCCAGGGCGCCTTTCCTCGCCCCATTGGCTGTCCCGCCCCACCCTTCCTTCCAGGGCTGAGCCCCGCGCTTTGCCCGGAACAAAGAGTAGCCGAGATCTGCCTCCCCGGCCGCCTTTTCACCCCCTCAGCCTGGAAGGCGTCCCAAAGAGGCCCCCAACCCAGTCTCCCCGGAGACCCGGGAGAGAAGAAGAGCTGGAGGGCCCAGTGGGCCGCTCGGCCCGCGCGGCGGGGTGGGGGTGGGGAACGCGGGCAGGAGTGCCCCTGACACAGCCCAGAGTCCTCCGTGGGGCCGAGGGAGGGTGGGGGTCACTGCGTGCGCGGACCGTCTGGAAGAATCGGGGCGGGCCGCCGCTCTTCCCATCTGTCGAGCTGTGAAAGTTGGCCGCGCGGTCCGAGCGCGCTGCCTGCGGAAGGGGCCGCCTAGCGCCTTTCAGCCAGCGCGTTCGGGGTTCTCTCCTCCCGCCAAGTCCTTTGTCTGGAAGGGGACTGTCGGGCTCTGCGCCGGGGGTTGCCCCCCCCCACCTCTACCCCCTCCACTAACTTCCCTTTCTTTCTTCGCATTTCTCTCCTCTTTGGATGGGTAATCACAGGCTCCAGCTGCCAAGCGCGAGGCGAGGAGTTGCGGCCCAGTTCCTGTGTCTGTCGCCCCTCCCAGCAGCACACTGGCCGCTTCCCTCCAACTTCCCCGGGCCCGGGCCCTGCCCTCTGGCGTCACTGGGGGCCCTGGCACGGTGCGTCAGAGTTTCCCCTTTAGGCAAAGCCTTTCTCCCGGGGATTTTTACTCTCTCACTCCTGTCAACAAAACGTGAATCCGGAAAAGCCGGTATTTCTTTAGATCCAGGCAGTAGGGGACAGGACTGCATAACCCCGGTCTTTTGCAGATTTCCTCCTGCCAAGGCTGGCGCTACTACTCTGCTCCCTGCGAGGAAGTGCCCCAGTAAACCATTTCCATGATAACTTGGAGGCTGTCGCGTTAAGTCTCGACGCCCTGCAATGCCAAAACATCTGGATGAGTATTGAACAAATTTCAGTCTCTGGGATGAAAGGTGGACCTGCTGGCTTCCAGCAGCTGTGCGTTGGGACAAGACGAGCCTGCTGAGAAAGCTGAAGGCTGAGCTCGCGTTCAGACGCCGGAGGCTTTGCGGTCCCTCCCGGTGGCTTGCAGCCAGCTCAAGTTTCACGTCTTTCACGCAAATACCTATATAGCATCACTTGGCACAGAAAGAAATGCGGTGCTGTGTGGGTGCAGAGTTGTGACCAGGCAGCCCTGCACTCCAGCGGAAGCTCTATCGTGTCACTTACCACCCCCAGAGTCCAATCATTCATCCCTCCAGCAGAAGGAACACCTACCTAGCAGGATTCCTGTGAGGGGTTTTTGTGAGGAAATGAACAGAAGGCTCCTGGCACAGAATAGGGCTGGCCAAGTGGGCAGTGGACCTGTCGCTCTGCAGACAGAAGTTGTGCTCCGCTCAGCTGGTGCCCCGCACAGCCCAAGGCCTGTGTCTGGTAGACCTTCTACCGTCCAACGAGGCATCTATGTAGTTGTTAGGGAAGAGGGGGAAATGAGAGGAAATTGTAAACTAGGTGAGACAATATTCATATGGTTGTAAAAAGTGGAACAGTAATGGGAGCTGAGGGAGAAGTGGAAAAGAGCACCGCTGGTGGACACGCAGGACTCTAGGCAGCACTTTCCAGAATCACGACCCCCCACCTTCTGAAACACTGCTACGAGGGCCCTTTGGTGTAACAGGGCTCACAAACCTGCACCCATACTTCTATCAGGATCTTTTCCCCAGGCTTTTCAAAAAATGAGCACAATGCTGTGCCCTGGGTTTCTAGAGCAGCCCAACAGCTTGATACCTCATTCCACTTCCCATTCCAACCCATAATGACCACACTGAGCAGCGAGACCGAGCCTCTGCGGGACCACCCAACCGGACGGGGTGGGGGTGGGGGGGTCTGGGAGCGGAGCTGCCCCTAGCAGTGTGTCCCAGCCCGTGTCGGCCCGCGCCTGCTCCCCCTGCCCCCGCCCCTCCTCCAAGAGTGAGTAGGCATCTTAATGACTGGTGAGCTATTTCGTCTAAACAGTGAAGGGTCTAAGTACCCCTTTTAAATTAATTGCTGTTTCTATAGCTAAAAGCGTAACAGGCTTTGATTACATGCTAACTAGAATGACACATAATCCTGGGGTAATTATGTGGGGATAATTTTATAATTATATCATTCAATTTAAGAGGCAATGTGTTGTTAACCTCCCACTTCCACAGGAGTGATGATTGAAACTAAAAATGGTCGTAAATCTGGACCTTTTAAAAAACTTCTCAGAGTTGTCTCTTCATTGTCCCCCAAAGCAGAAAGTGAGCACCCACTCTGTACTGCCCCTTGACCTGCGTGTAGCCCACCAAAAAAGTGGGAAACACTGGGGACCCTCAGACAAAGGGGCAGTCCGCGGAGAGCGCTTCCCAGCGCTGACCTGCTCTCAAACGCTGAGAAAGTCCATCTGCATTTCCATTCTAGCCGGCTTGTTTGCGGAAGTAACACCCAACGCCCCTGACTGCAGAGCCCCGGGGACGCCCGTCTCGGAGGCTCCCCAGCGGGGTGTGAATGGGGCCGGGCGGGTGGGGGTGAGGGTCAGAACCCGCCATGCCTGCAGGCGGCTCACTTCCTCCCCCAAACGCGAGTGCCCTCGGAGGGGTGCCCGGCCTGGCCGTGGCTCCCTGCCCCCACTAAGCCGCCTGGGGGTGCTCTGGTTGCCCTGGGGTTGAGGTATTAGGAGGCCCCTCCCTGGGGGGCGTCAAGGCCTCTTCTGCCAGCAGGCTGGGCTTCCAAGCAGTTCTGGGAGAAGGTCAGAATACGGAGTCTGGATGGAGGATGAAAGTGTCTGATTCCTTTGAGGTGATCAAAGGTCACCCTGACACATTCCCTTTGGGCACTGAGTGCACCGTAGAGGTTTTCTGGGGGGTAGGGGTGGTTGCACACTGCCTCAAAGCGGGAGATTCACTGGTGACACGTCACCTCACTGGGAGGCAGGTGGCTTTTACACAGCAAAGGGAGCTCTCACCCTGTGAATCCCCGAGCCCCAAGGAAACAAAACCAGTGCGGCAGAGGATGGATGTCCTGCAAACCCACCAGAGTCACAATCCCAATGGCTCTCAACGCAACACACGCACGGGCGTGACCATGGCCTTTGTGCCCGCCTCCAATGGAGGCACTGGGCCGGCACAGGGCGGCCAGGGCGGACGCCCGCTTCCACGCAGGTGAGAATGTCGCTGGGGGCAAACCAAGGGCTGGGGCTTGTTGCCTTTACACCAGGCAGATTTGCAGCCCCCAACCTTCCCCCTACAGGGGTATTTCATTCGCACCTTTTTTTTTTTAAATGCTTCCTAGTCCAACTTGAATATGCAATGAGGCGCCAGAGCTTTGTGGCGGAAATATAATTAAAGTGGTGAAAGATGTAAAAGATGAAGAATGAGGATGACATCAGGCCGATTTCACACTTGGCAGTCGGATAGCTGGGCCCAAGCCGCGCTCTCGCCACGCAAGGCAGATCAAAGTGCCCTGCCACCGCTAAAAGGGGGAAAGGGGACTTAAGTATGCTAATCCCCAGGACAAATATATTTTAATCTTGTTAGAATACAAGTTAATGCTGCAGCTCTGTGGCTGAACTTGGTCAGGCTGTAGAGGTCTATTTTTATTTTAGCTATGAATGATGTAGCCCTCCTGGTTTATTCATAGGTAGGGAAAGTAAATTTACAAAACGGACCCCTCTTTGGGCTGCATCACCCCCACCTTGAGCTTCCCTTGCTGGGGGAGGAGGGCTTGGGGAATTCTGGAGGCTCCCGGGATGGGATGCTCCAGACCCCATTCAACACCCCCCTCCCTCCCTCTTCCTGCAGAAGATCCTGATGGCAGAGAAAGGAACTCTGCTCACTTGGCAGAGAAGAAACAGGGAAACTCTGAAATTAATTAAAAGATTCTCCAAAGCAATCTATTTCCCTTTAGGCCTGAGGTTGGACAACCAAACCAATTCCTCCCCATCAGCCCTCTCACTTTAATTTTTACAACGTCAATTTTCATTACGATTAATTATTTGCCGCTCTCTGACTGTACATCCGGTGTTGCCCTGATTAGCAAGAAGCTCACAGGTTCTCGCCTGTCTAAGTTTCGGTTTCTGTTGGATGTGAATCTGTAAGTCACGCGTGTGTGCATGTGTAAGATACTAGGTACCCAGAGAAGAAGGAAGGATGCCAGCCTGCAGGGCTCCCTGCAAATAAAAACATCACGGTGAAAATTATATATGATCGCAGATGTATCTGTACATCCGAGTGTGAGTGTGAGAGAGAGCTGGGGAGCGTGTCCATGAGGCCACAGCAGGTGAGACACCCTGAGAGCCTGCCTGCTACGTATTGCTGATGGCAGCCACCTAACAGGCAGTTTCTGTCTTTCTGCTCTAGTGTGTGTTAGAATTCCCTCTGCCTCAGGCACAAAACCTGACTCCCACTAAAGCCTGCATCACACCCCTGCATTCCAAAGACCCTCCTCTGTCCCTCTGGATCCCGGCTGACCCGCTGTCCCCTAGAAGAGGCGACTGGCAGGCAGACTAGGGGAGGGGCAGCCTGGCAGCCGCCTCCACCCCTCACACCGTCCTCGGTCTCCAGGACTTAGGAATGCCCATTTCTGCCATAATTCTTTCAAGGCCCATTTGACTTAGGAAGCGACTTCCCTGCACCACAATCGCTGTAAATGCACAACTGGTACATGGCAGCTTCCAAAATTCCAGGGAGGCGAGGCTGAATAAAGCCCAGGGGCCCACAGCCAGAGACCCCGCGGAGGCACTGCCCAGGGCTCCCGCCTCCCACCGTCTCTCTCCAGCCCTCGAGTGTGCGTCCTGCAGCTGGCGGCTTCCTTGGAAGGCATCTAACACTTCCTTTGTGTTCCTTGTGCCAGCAGCCGGTTTCCTGGCTCTTCCTGTCTTAAAGAATGACAGGGTTTGCTGAGTTCCTACTGTGTGCTGGGGCACCATCTTCCCGAGGCTGCCGCGACAAGGCCAGGCAAACCCGGGGCTTAAAACAATAGGGATTTTGGTCTCAGTGCTGGAGACTGAAAATCAAAAATCAAGGTGTCGGCAGGGTTGGTTCCTTCTGGGACTCCAAGAGAGGGTCTGTCCCTCACCCCTTCCAGCTTCGGGCTGTCACCCTGGGGGCTCCTTGGCTCTCAAGCCCTGTCTCTTGCTCACATGGCCTTCCCCCACGTGCATATCTGTGCCCAAATTCCCTCTGTTACAGGACACCAGTCATACTGGGTTTATGCCCACCTGAATTCAGTGTGACCTCATCATCACTTGGTTTAGTCTGCAAAGACTCTTTCTTTTTTTCTTTTTTCTTTTTTTAAGTGGAGGTACCAGGGATTGAACCCAGGGCCTCGTGCACGCTAAGCATGCGCTCTACCACTGAGCTCGACCCTCCCCCCTGCAAAGACTATTTCTAAATACGATCATGTTCAGACTCATGAATGGACATGACTTTGGGGGACACTATTTGACGTAGTGCAGCCAGGACTCTGCGTGTAGCGTGGACTCCCTTACGCCGTCTCCCAGTCGGGCCCCGTCGCCCCTCCCACCACATGGACCCTGTTGTTCCCCCCACGGAAGAGTCGGAGCAGAGCCACATGGCGGCCCCCGGTGGTGAGCGCACGGTGGGTCCCTGTGAGCGCTTGTCCTTCGCTCACCAGCCTCTCCACTTGCTCTGCTCATCTGTGGCAGCAGTGACGCCACCCCTGACTTTAGCATCCGTGTGACCCAGCAAGACACTGTCTCTCCCGCAGAACAAGTCCCACGGAGGTGCCTGGTCAGCTGCGGGGGCTGCGGAGATGCACAGCACCCAGTCACCATGTTGTGAGAGTTCCTTTCCCCTCTCTGCCTCGGTGTCCTCATCTGAGACCCAGAGAGAATAAAGTGGAGGAGCTGCTGCGCAGGCTCACGGGAAGCACCTGCGCTGCCGACGGGAGGCCTGCAGAGCCCAGCCCGGCGCAGAGGGCGTTCTGGTGGAGGCAGGCGCTCCCGTCCCTGCGGTACCGGGGTCCCACTGGGCGCCTGGCTGCTCCCGAGCCTCGCCAGGCTCTGAGCACACCTGCCACGCTGAGCTGCTGTCACTGCCGACGCTTTTCCCGCCTTGCTAACTTCCTCTGCAGGTGACTCTAGTTCACAGGGAGCGGACAAATGGACCCTGGACTGAGCTTCTCACACCGGGAGCTCGAGTCCTCTTGGTGAGACTGCGAGACGCCAGCGCGGAGAACAGAGAACAAGGAAACACGTCACCACCACGTGACGCACCGAGCCCCGTGTGGGCTCGTGCTGCTCGAGGCAGAGAAGAACAGAAGCTTCTCTGACTGCAACACGTGGGAGAAGCACGAGATGGAGGGCCCCTGCCCTGCGCCTTCTCCCAGGACTGGCTGCACATCAGCCTCGAAGGCCCTCCCTGCTCGCGGCTCTGCCCAGCTTCCGTCCCCTGGCCCCTTCAGGCCTGTGGACCCTGGATCCCGACCCTCCCATCGCCGCAGTGGGAGCTTTCCCCAGACTTCTCCAAGCGCTCCCTGTGATGATCTCACTGCAGCCCGGTGAGCTGAGTCCTGTCACTGGGAAGGCGTCAGTGAGGCACGGAATGCACAGGTCACGTCCGAAGCCACCGCATTGGCAACGACAGACTGGAGATTTATTCTCCAGCAGTCATCACACTTTAAAGCGGGTCATCGGGCAGGCGGAGGTGTGGCTACTCCAAAGGAGTGACCCCGGTGATGGTCGCCTGGCACCGGCGTGTGAGGACAGGCGTGGATAGGACTGGGGAGGCAACAGGTCACACCCTAAACATTGTGCGTGTGGAATCTGTGACGGCTCAGAGGGGAAGACTTTCTCTAGTTTGCACAAAGGCATCAGTGGCAGCCCTGGTGGAAAAGGCTGGGAGACCATGGGAAAAGAAGAGGTAAAGGAGGAACAGCTGCCAGGACTTGACTGCCAGCATCTTATGTTAATTTAAACATAAGACGAACGAAAGTCACCGTAACAGAACCTCGCCTAGGTCTCTTGATAGTTAGGGTTATTTTCCAGCAAATATTCGCTCCCCTCTCCCTCCCTCCCCTTGCATGCAGTGCACGCCCACCGCTTAGATGTTGAGCTTTGGGCAATGAAATAAATGTTGGCAGAGTACTGGCTTCCTTCAGCCGCGGGTCTCCAGGTAGCCTGGAGTCCAGGTGAACCCCCGCGATGCAGACCTGGAACCGCCCCGCAGCACAGCCACCCAGCTGAGCCCACCCCCCGTCAGCTGAACAGCAGTTGACTCGTGGGCCCGGGAGCCTCTGGGTTCTGCAGACCTCCGTGGTACTGTGTTCCTGTGCTACACTGGGAACAGCCAAAGGAAACAGCCTCTTTCAAACTGCTTCCCTGCCCACGTCTGAGATTTGGGGGCTGACTTCTGGAGGGCTTTCATTGATCACCCCATCCCGGTTTCTATTTTAAATTCCATGCCAGGCTTACGCCCGATTCTGGTTTAAATTCTAGGCCCTGGGAGGTGTTTACAACCGGATCGTCAGATCACCTGCGCAGCTCGTCTCTGTTGCCCAGCACAGAACCCACCCCTGCTGCACCGCATGCTCTTTGCAGGGCGGCCAAGGCAGACGTGACCTCTCAGAACAGCCGTCCGGATGTGACTGAGGCTGAACGCGGCAATGACTCCCATGTCCTAAGGCTGAGCCCCGGGGGAGCCCGCTCTACAAGGCCCTTTTGTGTTTGGGTGGTGAGACTTCTTTTTGACCCTTGTTATCTGCCCCAGCCTCATGATGAGCTTTGCTAATGATGTTCCCTGAGACAAGATCAAAAGAATCCCTGAAGCTGCGCACCCAGTTTAGGACACCCCCCCCCCCACATCCTGGGCACCCCTGAAGGGCCGGGCGGGCTCCAGGGCCCCGGGGAGTCATCTGGGGCCATCACTGTGACTGCGTCACAGCCCAGCATCTCCCCAGCCCCCCGCTGCCTCCTCCCTTCCCGGAAGCCGGAGCAAGCCCCTGCTGCTCGGCGCCGCCTGGGGGGCCCCACCCCGTGACAGCCTTTGAGGACAGTTTGGGTTTTCCGACTCTTCAGTCAGGCCTTTCTCGAATACAAGAATAATATCTCTCAGAAACAGTTGAAATATCCTAGAGAGGCAGAGAAAGTCCTGGAGTTTTCATAAGACCCGACAGCCGTCTGCCCAGCATGTGAAATGGGCGGCTGCAGGGAGGGCAGCCGGAGGCTCCCATGAGCGGCGAGCGGAGAAGCAGCCCCTCACAGGCCTTTGCTGAGGGTCTAGCTGGGGCAGCCCATGTGTGCACACGTGTGGCTGCGCACGCCCACACGTGTGTGTGTGAGTCTGCTCGGGTGAGTGTGCAGCCTGTGTGTGTGTACAGCCCACGTGATGCGTGCATGTACGTGGGCATGCCCATGAGTCTGTGTGTGCGCGCTCACGTGTGGCTGTACGTGACTGTGGGTGCACACCCGAGGGCGTGTTGTGAGTGTGCGGGCAGCTCCCTGCTTCTAGGACCAGAACCAGGGCTGGATGACCGTGGGCCAGCAGGGCCGGGGTGGGGGTGTTAGGACTGACAACTGGACCCAGGCATCCAAGGCAGCACCCAGGACACACTTGCCAGGCTGGTGCCCCAGGCCTGCTCCCAGCCGAGCCCACGGGGTCTCCAGCTCTGGGGAAGGAGAGAAGAAATCAAAGCTGGATACGATTCTGAAAAATGGAAGAGGGTCACTGATGTTTCCTCCTATGCAAACTCGAACTGTCTTTCTTGGTCGGGTTGACTCCCACCAGCAGCAGGAGAGCTTTTTTAAACATCCGAGAGTGAGGGCCACAGAAGGATGGTCACCATTCTTTACCGTCTGCTCACTGAGAATGTCCACAAAGGGAAACACGGCGACAAACTAAGTAATGCTTTAAAGTGCATTGATCACGGCAGCATCTCATAAATCGTTACAAACACGAGACCCTTCCTTTATCCAACCTGTTGGCATCACTTGACGTACAATGGTTTACAGCTGTGCTGGTTAGGCTGCCTTCAGTCACAAGGAACAGAAAAACGGTAAGACAGCCTGGCTTAGACAAGTCCCAAAGTCGAGCAGCAGGATGGCTTCAGGTAAGGTCTGACCAAGGCTCACCTGTACCACTAGGACCGTTCACCTTTGTCTCTCTGCCTTCCAAGGTGTTAGCTCCGTGCTAAGGCTTTCTCTCTGCACGGGTACAAGCTGGCTTCTGGCCAAAAGGGGGGCCTCAAGCTTCCTGGTTCACACCTAGAGAAGGGATCTCCACACCTGGATCCCACCCTTTGAGAGAGAGAGGATCCTTCCCAGAGGCTCCCAGTGAACATTTCTTCATGCCTCACTGGCTCAAATTGGGTCGTGGGCTTTTCCTGAGCCAAGGACCAGGTGACATGGTGACTGGCTCACCAAATCAGGGCCCTCCCCATAGCTGGGGGTGGGCCAGCTCCTTCCAGGAGGCACTCGTGGAAAACCAGTGTCCTGGTGGGGGAGGCCTGCAGGGTGGGGATGCAGGATGGGGCCCAGCGGAGGCAGGGGGCCCGGGCAGGCTCTGTAAACAGACACAGTCCGGGCCCTTCCAGGCCCCTCCCTTCCCTCTTTCCATCCCAACCCTGGCTCCGACCTGCCGGTTCAGTGCTGGATTAGAGCTTGTTGGCTATTCCTCTCAGGACATGTTAGTGTCCTAATAACTCCTCTGGGGTTTCTGGTCTCCACTGTCTCCGCTCTGCTGTCCCACCCACCACATCCACTGCGAGCCCCACGGAGGGTCAGGACACGCCTTTTCTCCCCAAAGCAGGATGCCTCCTGCTATGAGACATGCCACAGGGTGCACTGGGGCTCCGTTGGCTCCATGCTGGTCTGTGGTGACTTTCAGGGTCTCCTGTGTCTGCTGGTCCAGCCACTGGCCCGTGGGGTCACTCCCCTTGTCACTGGTTCCCTAGGAACCCGTTTCCACCTCGGGAGAGCAAGGCCCCTTTGCCCTCTGGGCTCCAGGTCGTCACAGCCAACACCTGCCTTTAGGCACAGGTGTAGTGGAAACCGGCCAACCTGTGAGGGTCATCTGACCAGAGCTCCTCCCTCGGTGATCCACTGGGTGTCCCTTGGCCTTAGGAAGCCAGCAGTTATTTTAGCTTCCTGTGCAGCCAGCCATCCTTTACAAGCAACACATCCGGGCTCTTCTGAACTCCTCTCCCACCTGGGGTCTGATGCTTCCCCTGGGGGCCGGCCCACCCTCTCTGGAAGCCCCTTCCCCGCCTCACTCGCTCATAGCCCACCCCTCCCTGGGTTGTCTGTCTTCTAAGGTCACAATTACTCCAAGAAGTTCAGAGAACTCAGACCTGATCCGTTGGCCTCCAGCCCCCACCCGGGGGCCCCACCGCCTGCTGTGGGAGGGGCCTTCCCGGATGCCCCCTGCTTCAACCCTTCAGGTTGTTGGAACCCTGAACAAGGGGTCAAGGAGCGGGTTCTTCTGAGGCTGTCGGTCACACGCTGGGTCCTTTGACCCAAAGACACTGGCTCCTGGGGTTCCGGGCCTGCGGGCGGGGATATGGCTCAGGTGCCCCCGTCACCGAGGCACAGGGAGGGCTGGGAGTTTTCACCACTTAGCAAAAGGTGCTGGGTGACCTCAGCAAAATTAATTTCTTGGCTGTCGCTGGCAATTCCCAGGGGATGTGTTCACACATCAGAGACAACTGAGAGCACAATTGCCTGTAATTTGACCACCTGAACAGAAGCAGCAGGAGGAGAGGGAGACCCGGGGCTCCGGGAGGGTTCACTGTGCGGTGGCGAGCACATTCCCCCACCCGCTGCCTCTGTGGAGGTCAAGGTCAGGCTCTGGGTCTGAATCTGGAGTCTGCCACTGCCCAGCACGTGAGCCTGGGTCGTCTGTCTCTGCCTGGCTTTCCCCATCCACGCTGCTTTCTTTACTCTGTCATTGGACAGGCTGACTGCATGCCCAGGCCGGACACCTGGACGCCCTGTTTGCCTCCCCTCCTGAGGATCATCTGCCCCGAGAGCCAGGTCTGTCCCCCGAGTTGAGGACAGGCAGCAATAGCCCCGCTGCACCCATGGACTCCTGCGCCAGCTCGTGAGAACTCACACTCCATTTCCTCCCCAGGCCTCCTCATCCTTCTGGCATGGGTCAGTGATTCCCAGCCGTGCCAGGTAAAAGGGCCTCTTCAACGTTCAAAGACTTTAGATCCATAACCCGATGGTAGTTACAGTTTTAGTACTTTCTGAGAAAACACAGACAAGAAAAAACTGCTGTCGGTTCCGTGGGGCTTCTAAATGACATTTTGTCAGTCACATCAGCACCCACATGTATTTGAGGTGTAATTTATATCTGTGTACATTATATCTGTGTGCATATATATGTACACATACACACACACACATGCACACACACACATATATACATATAAAGCAAAGTGCTACCACAAAGAAGCCCCCAAACACAGTGTGTTCTGCAAAGAACACAAAGTTAAGTCTTCCCTCATGACACGCCTCTGCAGTGAACAAGACCTGGAGGATGGGGCCGCTCTGTCCCCAGGGAGCGTTTGGAAACCCATGCCCGCCCCTCCCCAGTACTGTGCATGCGAGCTTCCCGTGGGGGTGAAGATGTCCCAGTGAGCGCCGGCCAACGTGGTCGCCAGCTCGCCCGTGTGGCTGCTGGACTGTTTACAACATGGCCAGTGCAACTGAGGACCTGAATTTTAACCCATGTAAGGAACTGCTCCTGGGGCTGATGTGCTGGGCAGCGTGGCTCTGCTCCCGCCTGGGGGCTTCTCTCCATCTGCCTGGTCCAGGCTCTGGGTTTCCTCCCAGTGTGGCCCCTGTGCAGCTGGGAGTAGGGGACAGTGCAGCCTAGAAGTGAGCAGTCTCTCCACTCACACCCCCTTAGAGGGTTTAGCCTCAAGCCCCTCCTCAATGCACAAGCCAGGAAACGGCCTGGCCCAGCAGCCGCCCCAGCGGTAAAGGTGAAGCCATGGAATCGGGGGGGGAGTTCTGGTGGACGGTGTCGGTCTGGGCTGGGCTGCACACCCCTGATACATGTGATTTAGTCTGTAGAACTGATTGACGAAGTAAAGATTTGTAGGTCCCTCTCAGTAACTGCAGTCCCCAGGGCTCTATGGTCAGAGGGTGGGACCACTGACCTGGCTCAGCCCCCAGTGCAAGTCCTTCGTCCTCCACAAGATGTAGCCAACCCCAGCCCTGTGCCTGGAGTAGGGACAATGCTCTCTGTCCCTGCCTTCCCATCACTGACCTTTCTCTGCTCCCCTCGGACTGGACTCCCTGACCCTTGGGGTCCAGCTGCTTTGCTGCAGCCCCAACCCAGACTCAGAACAGTGGCGAGATGTTCCCATCCGCCGGGCCTTTCACTGTCAGAGGACTTTGATGATTCTCACTGCATTTCATCCCCTCTGCAGCCCTGAGAGGGACAACGGGCACCCCCATTTCCCTGGGAAGGAAACAGAGCGGAGGGGTGCCCGAAGCAGCCCGGCCCCCAGCCCCTGCAGCACAGGGCCCCAGGCGGGGATGGGAGGAGCTGCGGGATGGCAGGCTCCTGGGGTCCAGCAACGCTGGTCCTGGGGAGGGAGGACGTGTGTGTGCACGTTCCTGCGTGGGATGCTGCCCAGGCCTCCGGCCCAGACCAGCGCTTCCCTGAGCTACGTGCCCCTGTCTCTTTCTCTGGTTTTTGTCCCGCTGCCAGGGAGCACCCAACTGCAGGGATCCTGGCAGGGTGACTGTGCATATGGAAGTGGGGGCACAGATTCTAGCGGGGCCAGCGAGGCCTGGGAGGGGGACTGCAGGCATCCCTAGGGACAGTCAGCACCGCCCTGCTGGACCAAGAAGCTGGGCATTGAAGGTGACGCTGAAGGTGGCAGAGGGGCCCTGACTTGAGTGGACCACATCCAGGAGCTGTGGTGAGAGAGGATGCTCTGGAGGCTTGTCTGCAGCACACAGGGACAGATTGGAGGGAGGTGGCCTCTGAGAGGCCAGGAGAGAAGGGCTGGGGGTCTGCACTGGGCATTAAGGCTTCGGTGTGGAATCCCAAGAAACAAGGCTGCAGAGGCAGACGGGCAGAGCGGAGCCTGGTGGCTGGTGGGACAGGCTTGCTTGTGCTCAGACCGCGACTGTCCTCCTCGGGAGGGGAGAGCGAGGCCTCACACAGGCGCCCCTGCTGCTCCTTGCACATGGCAGGGCCTGTGGTGACCGGACAGCGTTCTGCTGCTGTGAGTCACTGGCTGTTCTCATGGGCAATTCCCATCACAACCCGGGTCAGCCACCAGGAAGCCGGGAAGGAGGCTCCTTGGAACAGAGGCGTCAGTCTGGGAGCAGCCCCCCCCCCGGGGTCCCAGCCCCTGGCCCGCCCCTCACCCCCGGGGGTTGTCCTGAGCACCACTGACCAGGACTTCATGGTTCAGGAGCCACCAGAAGGCAAAGGGCGAAGGGGCCACTCCCAGGCCCCGGGCTCAGGGGCCGCCCGGCCTGCACGCCCGGCTGCCTTCTCTGTGTCTGCGTCCTGAAAGGTGGGAAGAGCTGGGGCCCAGGAAGAAAGGGGGCGCGCCCCAGGGAGTGATGGGGCATCTGCTCTCACCACAGCGGCTCTTTTAAATTTCTAATCAGGACCCGGAACCAGGACATGCCCTGCCCCTGCCCGCAGGGCCCAGTGGGGACCGTGGGTCTACAAAACGTGTGCGGGAAGTCAGGGGAAAGGCTCAGACTTCGGGGGCCTGAGCTGTTCCGAGAAGGAAGCATGTCAGAAAGTGCTAATGTGGAGGACAGACACGGCCCCCGGGCCAGGCCTGGGCCTCGCCCCGGTGCTGGGATTGCTCCAGGACTGTTTCTCTTCTGTCTTGCGTTAAGGAGTTGTTTTTCATTTGCTTACAGTTGTTTGCTAATTTTTAGCAACACAGGTCACTGAGGAGCAAAGAGCTGTTTCCCCACCACACTCCCCTCTGCCCGACGGTTCCCAGAGACGGCAGCCCGCAGGGAGGGCGGCCTGAACACCTGGACTGGGGCTGGGTGTCCAGAAGCGGCTTCCTTTCCCTCTGCGAGTCCCGGGCTGCTCCTTCTGGCCCCTCCTCCAGGAAGGAGGTGAAGCTGAGGCTTGGAACGGGCTGATCCCAGGCCGTCCAGCGCTGCCCATCCCTTCGACGGTTGCCATGGCTGGCCTCAGGCATCCTCCGCGGGCTGCAGGAAACACGGCTGTGCGCCGAGATACCAGCAGGACAGAAAGGGATAACGCGGAAGAAGGAAATTTTTTTTAATGTGCAAACAGTCTAGAGGACCCACAGAAACAAAAGAAAAAAGACGACCCAACAAAGGCTAGGAGAGCAGAAGGGGAGTTGGTAACAAGAAGGAGCTGATAGGATGAGAGAGGAGGGGGTGGAAGGGGAGTGGCGTGGCTGGTTAGCATCCGAGCAAGAGAGCAAGGATGAGGGCGAGGAAAGGCCATGTGAGGCTTTGGGGGCTCTGGGGACGTGGGTGTGAGCGCTGGAGGGAAGGCAGGGGTGCGCAGACAGAAACATGACTGAAGCAAGCAGACAGGACAGGGCAGAGTGGGGAGAGCGAGCTGCAGGGTTAAGGACCGCAAACAACCACGACAAGTACTTCTGTGCATCATCACGGAGAGCGGCGGCCGGAACCCCACAGGCCCGCGGAGCAATCACAGGGCCTGAGCAGCCATCCAGCGCCCTGAGAGGGTGGAAGCTGACCGCCGAGGCCGAGGGCTCCTGGGTCCCTCCGTTGCAGGCTCTTTCCAATCACCTGCCTCTTGTTTACACGTATTTATTTGTGTTGCGATATAATTGGCATGGAACATTGTATTCGTCTCAATGTACAATGTAATGATTCAACATTTGTCTGCACTGCAAAATGATGTGATGTACAGCTGATGACCATAGTTAACAGCACCATACTGCATGTGAGAAAGTTGCTAAAAGAGCAAGTCTTAAAAATGCTCATCACAAGGAAAAAAATGTGGTAACAAAGGGAGGTGACGGATTTACTAAACTTATTGTGGTGATCACTTCATAACACATTCAGCCTGCTTTTCAAATATGCAGTCACACTTGAATACTGGGATCCAGAAACTTAGAAGAAACAGGAATAACGCTGAGAGAGAGGGAAGGGTCAACAGTGAAGAGAAAAAGACATGGGACAGGAAACAAGAAAGGGCAGAACTCAGGCTGTGAGAGAAGCTGAATGGGGACAGATGCAGGGAGGACGGGGCAGGTGCAGGGTGGTTGGGGCCAAATGTAGGAAGGATGGGGCCAGTTGCAGGGAGGATGTGGGCAGGAGCAGGGAGGACGGGGCAGATGCTGGGAGGACGGAGGCAGGTGCAGGGAGGATGGGGTCAGATGCAGGAAGGACGGGGACAGCTGGAGGCAGACTAGGAGCCATCTTGTTTCATGAAGCCCAGGGCACCTGGAACAGGAGTTGGGGAGGAGATGGTAGATTTGGGGTGGGAGCAGGATGGTGAATGCCAGGGGAATGTGGGGGAGGAAGACAGCCTCCTGAGAGCTCGCCGGGACACTCAGAGCGTCTTGGGTAAAGAGGGATGACTGTGCATCGATGAGTCCCTCTGCCGTCATGGAATGTAAGAACAAGTGACAGGAAGGGAAAATTCAGGGGAATTTTGGTTCATGAAAGGGGAGTAATAGTCCAATTGCCCGCCTTTTCACTTAGACTTAGTTAGGTGAAGAAATAAGCACGTGCTGTCCCGTTCTTTTTGGTGTATGTTACTAAAAATGTCTGAGATTAGCCTATTCGGGGAGCCCACGTCCCCCAGAGCGCTTTATTTTTGTAAAGAATTCTGGCAACACAGGACCCGAGGAGGGGTCCAAAATAAGACAAGAGGAGTTTGCAGTTGACTTACCTGTGAATATTTTTTAAAAATCTAAGCACGTTTCATAGCGCCCTAACCCAAAGCAGCACTCGGGGCTGGAGTCCGAGGTGTTTGGGGCGGATGAAGCGCATCTTCTAACCCCCCTGGTGCAGCAAGGCTGGTGATGGCGCTCGGGTATTGTATTAGCCGTAAAGCTTTTCCTGTTTCCTAAAACGCCTTGGAGAACTTCTGTAGCTTCACTAGTAGTCGTACATGTAGTTGATTATCTTTTTGAAAGCATTTTAAGATGAAATCCCAGGTGAGTATTCCTTTAAGACGGGAGGCAAAGGAGGGAAGAAGTTGGGCTAGACCGACTGGAGCCCGAGTGGGGCTCTGCCCTGCCGCCCGCCCGCCGTGTGGCCCTGACCAGGGGCCTCTCTGCGTCTCATTTGTGCTCTAAGCGGGATTGCTTGTTTCTGCTGACTTTAGGGCAGGAAGGGGCTCTTCACCTGGGTTCCGTGAGTTTGGGCGGGAAAACCCGCCCTTGCTCTCCTAATGCATCTCTCGCTGGAGCTTACCAGCTCTTTCCATTGTGAAATAGACGTAGTGATGCTGCAGCGGGATTCCGTGCCCGTGACACTGCTGCCGATTTAGACCACAGGTATTTTTGTACCATGTTACAGTCGCTGCAGATAACATCACTTCTTCTCTGGGACGGGACCTGCTGCTGGACGCTGTTAAGTTTACAAATCAGTAAAGAAGCACACACCACGATTAAAACGCATTGTATAACTGTCTTAGTCTAACTGGTTTCCCGGAGCTCTCGTGTGCTTCATTTCACGCATCTAAATACCTCTGTGTAAGGAGAGCAGGCTCACAGCCTTCCCGCGGCTGCCAAAAGGCTCCATGGCGTTAAAAAGAGGTTAAGAAGCCCTGCCTAGAGGGATGTTGGGGGTGGGGGGTGAACACTTGCTGAAGGACCAGCGAGCGGCTCTGTAAGGCAAAGAGGGGGACAGGCAAGTTCAGAGAACAGTGCCACTGTTGCAAAGACGAACTCCGTGAAACGGCTCTGAGGAGCTGAAGCCTGGCCTGAGGTGGCTCCCTAACCCGTCTGTGTTCGGAGCAGCCAGTCCCTGCAGGACGGTGTCTGGGCGGCTCCCCCCGCGTCTGGCCGTGCTGGCGCACGTGGGCTCCGCGCTGGCCACCGGCACCCGGCCGCGTCTGGCCTCAGTGAGCTGAACGCCCCGCCAGCCTCCGAGGGCCGCGCGAGGTGGCGTGGCCCCGGCGGCGCTCAGCCCCCACCGCCCGCACAGCGTGCCCTGGGCTGCTTCCTTCTGCCCGTCACTGAGCGCAGTTCCCCGGCATGGACGTTACGAGAAACGCCGTCTGTGGACAAGCCCGCGGCGCTGCCCCCGAAGCCCTGCTCTTGGTAAAGCGGACCCCCGCTGCTGGCTGTGCGCGCGGGGCTGCCGGGGGCTCCTGCGGGCCTCCCCGCGTCAGAGCGCGGGGCGCCCGTGGGAGCGGCACTGGTCCTGCTGTCGGGACGCGTTGGCCTCTGACCCTGGTTACAAGTGTCTCTCCAGGCCCTGGTTTCTTCATCTGCAAGAGGAGACATAACTCTATTTCTGAACCAGGTTATCACAGGGGTGACATCAAATGGTGCCCGTGGAAGGGACCTTTAAACTGTAAAGGGCTGTGCCCACGTTCACCACCAGCACTGCCATTACTAGAGCAACGGAGTGTTCATGGGCCAGATTGGGGCCAGGATATGGCAGGGCTCCACCCACCTGTGGGTGACCGGCCCACGGCCCACAGCCCACGGCCCAGGGCTCGGGAAATGTGCCAGGTGGCGGGGGGTGTTGGTCCCAGTTCTGTTGTCCTTGGACTAAGACAAAGGAATTTGCCAAATGGGGCAGAACGTTCCTGGGCACCAAATCGCCCCCAGAGGACAGGTGCTGTTCTAGACTCAGAGCGTCGTGGGTAATCGGACCTAAGGCTCCCTAAGACCTCCCCAGAGGGCAAGGACCTTGCCCAGACTGGCAGGAGAGACGCCTGGCCCACGAGGGCCACCCTGGGACCTGGGGCTGATTCACACGCACCTGTCCCCAGCACTCCTGCTTCTAGAAATTCATCCACAGGGAATTTTCCTAAATTTGCTTAAGACTCAGCTACCAAAACTCACCTTCGCCTTGTTCACAATAATTTGAAAAAATTGAAAATAGTCTAAATAACTAACACAGGAGATTAAATAAATGTGACGTGTACACATCATGAGGCAAATCCTTGGCAGCCACTGGGTCTGTGTCATAGAACGAGACTGAGCACCATGGAAAGGACCTCACAGCACATGGAGGGAAAAGGCTGGTCCAGGACAGGGGAAGACAGGTGGAAATTTATATGCACACACACGTGGGTGTGCAAGGCTCACATGCATGCATAAATAATTAGCTGGGTGATGGAGTTGAGAAAATTTTTCTTTTCTTTATTTTTACATCTATGTTTTCTAAATGCATGTGTTTCTTTTTATAAATAAGGAAAAAAGCAGAGATTTTGTGGTCTTCATTTTGTTGGGGGGAGAGGAAATTAGGTTTGTTTGTCTGTTTTTAGAGGCATTACGGGGGATTGAACCCAGGACCTCGTGCGTGCTAAGCGTGGGCTTTAGCACTTGAGCTAACCTTTTCCCCTTTCACTTTGTTTTGTGTGGTTTTAAAGAAGGGAACCTAAGCTAAAGAGGCAGAAATGCCCTTCTCTGCAGTTTCCCTGGTCAGGGGCAGGCTGAAGCGGCCCCCCCCCACCTAGGCCCCCCTGTTCTGATCTAGGCGGCATCTCCCGAGCGTTCAGAGGACTGAGGGCTCCCACGCGTGTTCTCCTGTGGTCCCGTGGCCCCTGCTCACCTGCCGCCTCCAGAAAGAGACAGTAGGGGGCAGGGGGCACTTAGTGGTCTTGAACGTGGTCTCCCAAGGAGAACAGGGAGAGAGACAGCAGCGTCTACTCAGGGGGCTGGAGACCAAGGAGGTGGGGCCAGCAGGGAGAGCAGCAGAGCCCGCCTGGGGGTCCGCGCGGGGAGCTCCGGGTGCAGGCCCGCCTGGCTGGGCAGGGCCCCCGCTTCCTGGCCGGTCAGCGGGAGGCTCTCCCCTGGCCGGGCTGCTGGAGCACAGGCCGGTCTGGGCACACCATCAAGTGTAGTGTAAAAGCTCTGAAGGGGTCACAGAGCACCCGGCTCCTCTGTAAGAACCTAGAGTAGCAACTAGAGATCAAGTGCTTTCTACTCCACTGAAAGTTACCAAAACTGGATAAAATCATTTTACAATCTGAGCTTCTGTGTAGCCTGACACACAAGTAATGCCAGTGTCCCTAGTCCTATAGGTGACTGGAGTTCTACGAAAGCCAGTTGGCAGGTCGCCCTGGATGTCTGGCCCTGGCGTGGCCCCGGGGTGCACAGTGGGGGTCGATGCGCCCCCCCCCCCAGCATTCCTGCCAGTCCTCCTGCAAAACCAAGCACTGATTGGGACCAGGCCATTCTCTGTCCCTCGGGTGAGGATCACGTCCACCTGCGGTCACTCCTCCATGAGGTGTCCACGAGAGGGGAAGGGCAAGGACACTCCAGACTCAGTGAGGGGCTCCAACCATCCTCCTCGGGGCATCTGCTTCTCCACTCTCAGAACAGGAGACTCTGGGAGTCCCCACCGTCCCCTCACCTCATCAGACTCCTCTCACTGCTCCAAAGGCCACTGACCAGAGAACGCATATTCCAAATCCGAAAGCTGTGGTTGGCAGTATTTCATTCCTTCACTGCCTCCAGCCAGGTCTTTTCCGTCCCTGAACCCACTGCTGATCTCAAAGTGAGCGGTCACAGGGAAAAGGAGGGAGGAAGACGGGGGCCCAGCCCTCGGCCAGCGCGAGGAGGCACCAGCTTTCACTCCAAAGACCCCGGCAAGGCCTCGCTCCACGCCTCCCCTTCCCGCGCCGAGTTCCCGTTAGGTGGGGCTGCGCACTGTCCCGGCACAGAGGGCGCCGCACCACGGTCACCGCCCTTTCCCCACGTCCCTCCCGGCACCCACCACGGGGCCTCGCCACACGCAGGGCCCACTGGACCACAAGGGGGAAGAGCAGGGCAAAGACGCGTGCGGAGAGGAGGTGCGTCTCAGCTCTGCGGGGCTTAACCAGGGGAGGGGACGGTCACTCAGAAGGGATCCAAGTCAGGGCAGGATGCCAGGTGTCCGGCTGACGTGGCCGCCCCAGGCCCGAGGGGCTGCCTTAGGTCCCAGGGGACTTGGAGGAGGGGTGCAGGTCTGGGCCTGTCGCCCACTCAGATCTGACTGTAAAACTCCATTTCCATGGCCAGACTAAGAGAAGGGCCGCGAGCTGTGTGGGCTCCTGAGTTCAGACCAAGGAGAAGGGACTGGAGGGGAGAAGTCAGCTCCCCGCACTGCCCATCGGGGCAGCGGCTGGCCAGCCGGCCGAGGTGTCTGCTCCTCTGGGGTCCATGACTAGCACAGCCGGGCTGAAGGGCCGGGCTCTTCAGGACAGGGACATGGGACACTGCCACAAAGGGGCTGCCCGCCCGCCCCCACCCCCGCCAGGGCACCCCCTCAGTGCCAGTGCCGGGGGTGGGGGGTGCTGCACAGGCCAGCGGGGGTGGGGGCGTGGGTCACGGGACGGCCCTCCCCGGAGGGGATTGGGGTCTCTGGTCCCACTGCCTCGGCCCTGAGCAATGGGACGGCCGTGCGGGCCCTCAGCTTCGCGTCAGTGCAGGAGGGAAAACTTCCACCCCCGGGCCTGCGTCACAGGAGCTCCAGGAACTGAGGCCCTGCTGGAAGCGAGACTCAGACATCGCCTAGAAGGAAAAGGAAAAAGGATTCCTCCTAAAAAAGAACAGAGGATTCCTTTCTTAAGGCGGGATGGATCACACCCACTCGTCTGGACAAGCAGCAGCTTTTCCTCGGCTTTGTTTGAACACAGCCACTGCTCCAGATCGCTTCTCTCTCCTCTCTTCCTCTGTCTCTCTCTGGAAGGACTGGGCAGCAGCACCAGCAGGGGGACACGAGTGGCTGAGCCTTCTGTGGTCTGACAAGAAAGAATCACAACGCACCTGCAGGCACACGGGGCCTCAGCCCGTGCATGAACACCCTTGGGGTTTTCACTCTCAGAACTGGTCCAGGTTTTGGTGCCCACAAAGCGCACAAAATGTGGCTAATTTGCACCCCCTCCTGTTCACCGTTTGGGGGTACTGCTTAAAAAAAATCACTCAAGTGGCCCTTTAATCTTAGGGCATTAATATTTAATCACGGCTTTGATTGCGTATAACGGCAGCTCGAGGGTGTATTTTCACCTGAAGGTCTAATAATTTAATAACACTTACTGAAGCTGCATTTGCATTAGCTTTCGCTCTGTTCTAATACCATGTTGCTTTAAATAGGGTCCATTTTTAATGGGGACCAAACAGTCTATTTTTTGGTTCCTTGCTTTCTTCTACAAACCACAGGGCACGGAGGTGTTTAATCAAGGCCCTGTGATGAAGGACAACAAAGCCATAAAGGTCATTTCCATCAGACAATGAAGATCACCTGATTGAAATCTCCTCTCTCCGTGGACAGTGGTGTCACCTCCAGGATTATCGTCACCTTTTATCGGCTGGTATCAGAGGATATGCAGCAGAGACATCCCCACTTGCTCAGAAAGCAGCTTTGAGGCAAACCCTTAATAAAAAATGTTAGGAGTACATTCTAGCTCGTCTGGTGCCAATCTCTCTATTCATAAAGTTTGAAACTGGTATTAATATTTTAACTTATCACTTATGGAATCTATCCGAGCCTCAGCCGTGCCTAATTAGCTGACACTCGGATTCCAACGTTCCATTATGCACCTTGCATCCCTTAGACATCAGTTTATTAACAAGCCCCAGACGAGAAGGAAGTTACTAGAAGCGTTCTCTGCTCTAAGAGAAGGCACCTGCGCCTCCGAGCTGCCCCACAGACCAGCCAAGCCCGCCGTCCCAGAACTTTGCCTGCACTGTGGCCCGTCGGAACACGGCCCCAACCTGCCTCCGTGACCGCGCGCCTCACGTGCTGGCCTTCTGCTCTGTGCCATTGTGCTTTGGGGGGTGCAGTTTTGACCCACGGTTCCTTGAAATCTGTGTTCCGTAATACCGAGCCATATTATAATAAGGCTCTAACACACTTCCCCCTTAATCTCATAGCTTTTCTGTTTTCCAGGAACTTCTTAACAGATTGACTACGTTTCAAAGAGTTTGCTCTCATGGGGTAGGATATTTTCTATGTGTGTTATTATAATGTAGGGGATTTTTTTTTCTTTCTTTCTTGAAAATCAAGATGCGAGCATAGGAATGATTTTTTTTTTTTCTTTAAGGAATTAAAGAAATTTCCAGGCACTTCTCCTCTGCGATCTCTCTGGAGCAGTCCAAGCTTCAGCTGACGTCCCTGAGTCCCGAGTTCATCTGAATCTACGTACGCAGGTCTGCAGGCTGCATCTGTGTGGCTGTGTCCCCATCCACCCGCCATCGTGAGTCCCCTGAGCCTCTGGAAGGGCAGAGGGCCGTGTCTGGCGCTCAGACCCTGCTTCCACAAGCCGTCCTCAGGACGCAAACTTGACTTTTCAGGTGCTGGTCCTACAGACACATAAGCTAACACTGTATTAACTTTAGCCGCCACCTCCTTTGAGCAGGGCAGGTCCTGAACACAAAGAGTGCATCCTTCCCCATCAGCACACACACGTTCAGGGCAAGGGCAGCAGGCGTGACTCCCCGAGAAAGCCAGGCCATTTCCGGCCTCTCCTCCCAGGAATTTCAAGGGCAATGGGTTTGTAGGACTTTCATATTTCAGTTTCATTCACTGCATTTGACCTTTTGTGTATTTAGTTCCTTGCCTCCAAAAGCAAATAATTTGAGGAATTTAAGAAACTTATAAAGGGGAATTAAGTTATAGGCAGAAAATCACACTGAAAGCACACTTGTCTCTAACGGGTGCATTTCTCACTGTGACTCTGTCACATCGTTAACTGCACTTTGGTGTAAAACCGTGAGTGGGCTCCAAGACCGAAGCTTAGCGCACAGATCTGCGTCAGATTTTTAAACGGGTTGCACAAACACACCAAAGAGAGCCTTCTTCTCATGTTCCATTACAACCTGACTTTTAAGACTGATATAGAGTTGAAAATGTTTTCTTTTGATAATGCTGTTATATATATGAATTCATATCAACCCAAGCAGAGAAACAGGTATTTAAAAAATAACCAGCGATCGACTCTTTTTTTTAGGGCTTGTCTTAGTGAATCACATATTGGTCTCCCCATTTGTGGCTTTGCTCTATTCCACTCTCTACTCCTCAGTGAAATGGATCCACTGGCCTCGACTTATTCTAAGCAAACAGTAATCCACATCACAGAGTTTAAGCTGTTCATCTCTGCCAACTGGTCTTTTCTTTACAAGAATAACTTCACAGAAGTCTTCCATGGAGACCCAAAGAAAGCATCTCATAAATGTACAATGCGAAAGCATCCACCTCAAGCATGTCTTCTCTCCCTACTATTTTAATAAGTATTACAAACTGCCCCCACAACATACCCCCTCTCCCTTTTTCCTCCAGGAATTTCTTCTGACCCAGAATTAGTTTGCTTTTCATGGCCTCTAAGAAACTTTTCTGTCACACCCTAGGCGTCGTTTTGTTTCTGTTTCTTTTTTTCTGGCTTTTTGCTTCTGTTTTGTTTTTGGTCAACAGAAGTCCCTAAAAGGCAGGAATGTGGCTGGAGGGATGGTCAAGTGAACAGCTATCCGCTCATCACTGTTCATCAGCAAGACCAGCACAGCCCAACCGCGACCCGGGGGGAACCCTAAGAGTCACCATGAGAAATGCAGACTTGTGTCTGGGACTCAAACATAGTTTTAATCAGCAACTCAGCACGCTACAAACATTTACATCAGCTTAACAAGTCTGATCTGGAAAGAAAAAATATGTAAGTCATAAGATATCAAAAATCTTCTAAGATACAAGATTATTTTTACTGGAAAATAAGAAAAAACTGAAAAGCTGTATTGAGCAAAACCTTAAGATATTCACCATCAGAGGCAAGGTGCATGGTTCTCTCCAGTTAAACATCCATCAGGGAAAGTAAGGCCAACCTCCCAAGCTCATTTAGGTCGGAAACAGCAACCCAAATTCTCCTAAACGCCACGACTACCATGAGTACTGTCTACGCGTGAGACTGTGTAAGGACTACCAGCGAGTGTGAAAAGACTGCAGGGAGCGTCCTCCACGACAGACGCTTCGGCTTTAGTGGGACCTTGTGCCAGCGTCTCCACCGTGTTCCCGTCAAGAAAGAGTTTAGTGCCTTTACCAAGGAAGCCTAAGTTAGGGAAATGTTTATGAGTCCCTAGTTGAAATGCTTAATTAGTCTCAAATAGGTAAGTTTATATAAAGACACAGGGACTCTGTTTTAAATCTCAATTCTTCCCTCCTGAACAAATGATGCTAATTGTTCTCAAGTTCTGTTTCCACTTTGTATCAGTCACACCCAGGGCAGGCTCACTGGGTTACAACGTGTAGGCTCTGTGCTCAACCAACGGCAGGGACGTCCAAAGTCACAGACCCTTCCAGTTTTCCCAAATAAGTGACATTGACTTAAAAATCTGACTTTTTGCAGATACACACTACTATATAAACAATAAACAAGGTCCTACTGTGGAGCACAGGGAGCTACATTCAATATCTGGCAGCAACCTATACTGAAAAAGAATATGAAAACGAATATATGTATGTACATGTCTGACTGAAATACTATGCTGCACACCAGAAATTGATACAACATTGTAAACTGACTAGACTTCAATTTTTAAAATATCTGACTTTTGGGGGAGGAGACAGCTCAGTGGTAGAGTGCCTGCCTAGCACACACAAAGTTCTGGGTTCTGGCCCCAGTGCCTCCACTTAAAAAATAAGTAAATAAATAAACCTAGTTACCTCTTCCCCTAAAAAATTTAAAAAAAAGCTGTCTTCTCTAAAAAAAATTAAAATAAAGGTATCCGACTTTTAGTAAGAGCTGAGGTGGCAGAGGGAGAAAAACGGAAACCTCTTTTTAAAAATTTTGGCAAATTTGTCTAAACTTCAGAATCGTCTCCTGCGGAGGAGTCAGCTGAGCAGTTAAACAGTGTGCTTTCTGGGCAGCCATGTAACTTATGGCAAATAGTTTTTGCTTTTGGGGGGCAGAACGTCACCCTACTTAGTAAATTCTCAGAGACAACAATGAGAATTTCTTCTTTAAAACAAGTGTAGAATATGCCCTGACATTTTAAATAATTAAAGTCAGATGCCAATGAACGTAAATTTAACAGAGACAATTAAACATCTGACAGTGAGATCATGACTCCACTCGTCAGTAACACGGTCCAAAGGTAACTTCCCAGAAGGCCCCACCTCTCCTCCTGCCTCCACACCTACAACAACACCCACACAGAGAACGAGAGGTTGGTGAGTGGTAACATCTACACGCCAGATGTGAGCTGAAAGTCTTTTAAAACAAAGGCACAACAGTAGAGTTTGCAGCAAAACAAAAAATAGCCAGTAGTGGCTTCCTTTAAGATTAAAGACTAAGAAATCAGCCTTCTACATCATGTGAATTCAGAAGCTACACGTAAGAAAGGCCAAAAGAGTTCTTGTTCACTATAAAAGTGTTCCCTACTTTTGGTGCATTTAAATTGTAGAAATTAGGACATTTTTACACTTAAGGTTTCTAGAAACTTAAATTTCATTCCTGATATGAAGTGAGGTCATTTCTTTAAGTGATAGCCACAGAAAACCTGGAATCTGTGGCAATACATTTCCTTAATTTCATGACCATGCAAGTATTGATGAAATCCAATCCAGTTCCTAACAAACAGAACACGATCCACGTGCGTGAAACAGACAGTACATGCTATCAGACCCTTATTTCATTTATGACATCTCTTCACTTTTCCCCTGTTACTAGAATCAAATGCTTCATGGCCGAGCTGTTTGTATCAAAATCTGCAAAGGCAATCTGTTTTATGCACTCCTCAGCTTCACCTATAGAAAGAACTGGGCTTGTTACAATGCCGAACAATAGATTTTTCAATAAATTATCAAACGTGAGACGATGTAGTAGAAACAAGAGACACAAAATTTCTTCTCAGGAAGAAACATGAAGACATAAAGGCAGACATTGACCTTTGGGCTGTGGCTTGACTCCTTTCTGCCCAGCAGCCCCGTCCTTCCTAGAGTTCAGTATGATTAGCAGAAGTTTTGCACAGACCTGGAAAGAAAAAGCATTGCATGGCATCACCATTACATTGAACACCAGCCCGTAAGTCATTTGTTTTCTGCAAAAGCACATCTCTGTGGAAGCACATTTTTAAAACTTTGTTATTATGGATGTTTCCAAATACACACAAAGGTAGAAAGAAGGACGTAATCTACTCCCCTGTAGACAGTCAGACGCTGCTACTGTTGCCCCATTTCCCGCAGTTTTTCCTGGAGTCATTTGAAACAAAGCCCAGGGACTGTGTCGCCTGCCGGTGGCAGGGGCACACTGGGCACTTAACCCGAGGGGCAGAGGTGATGACGCTTCGATGCGTCCTGCACGTCCAGCTGGCAGCCGTTCACGCCAGCTCCCCTTAGACTGGGCGATGGATTATTTTAGCTGCAGAACTTATTTAAAATTATTACCATGCTAGCCTTTGTATTATTTTATATTATTAGCCTTGAAGGTAAATGTGTTGAATATTAGCGTTTAACACCCTCATCAGTGCTTGGAAGTCTGTACAAAAAGGTAAAAATGCTTTTATTTTAAACGTAGGCTAAACGTGTCTGGATACCTGAGACCTTATTCCACGTGTGGCACTCAAAGTGGTCACGTGACAAACTCACCAGTCTGATGCTTTTCAATGTTCAGATTTGATATCAAAGCAGAAGTGATATGTATATAAAACACATTTATGTATTTGTATCTACACACCCACACACTCTATCTAGTGAATACGCCCACCAGCCCGAGGGCCCATCCATCTGCAACCCAGGGGCACACGTGCTGCCCTGAGCAGGGCAGGGCTACCTTTTAAACCGCAGCCTCCAGCCTACCGAGATCTTAGAACATCACTTTTCACTTCAGGACAAGTGATAATCCGGAGAAGCCCGGGTCAGATGCCACAAAGCATCCCAGCAGGAAGGTCTAGTGAACTCACGTTTATTTTCGGCCCAGGAAAAAAAAAGAGAGGCATGGAAGACGTAAGCCACGGCCGCGGTGCCTGCCCCGCACCCCCGGATAGGTTGTTTGATGCCTTCGATCCTGCCCAGTGAGCAGGACTGCAGCAGCGTCCACGGGTCCCTCTGCAATCCCATCCCCTTTCACTGAGCTGTTTTTCATTCGTCGAGAAGATGATATGTTTATGAAAATCTCACTAAAGTGTTATTCCTAAATCCAAACACAGTCGTCTTAAATTTAATCTACGATATGTCTCCTCCATTTATTTGTGTGTAGGGGAGGGGTGAACCTTAGAATCTTGACATTTTACAGAATCACATGTGTGTCAACTAATTAGGTGGGGGGGTCCTTTCACAAAGTACACAAATCGCCATGATGTACACTTTCCACATCTTACAATTTTCTGTGTCAGTTGAACCTCTAACACTGACACGTGTACAAGTCTGTGGGTGTGCCCTCATCTACTCCCAGGCAATTATTAAAAATAAAGTGAAAGGTCTACATTAAATAAAAAAACGCAAAATTCTCACACACACACCCCAAGTGAGTATAAGGTATGGAAAGGGACTAGCCGTTCAATCAAACCTCTAGTATTAGAAACAATCTATTTTTGAAAACAGCATTTATCTCCCTAAAAGCAATCCGGACATTTTAGGAGCTCTCAGTGTGGCGTCCTGTAGGTCGTATACACTTGGTGAGGAGTTACCAGTTAATGTAGTTCCATAACCTCCAATACACACACACACACACACACACACACACACACACACACACACACACACACAGAGTCATTTCTTTAAAGCACCATTTAAATTGTGCAGATTGATCACAGCAAACCTGGGGTACAGCAGCACAAGATAAAGCATTGCCTTTACAAAACGAGGATGAACGTCACGCCACTGCAACAGACGTACTGCACTTGTGTTTTAGATTATGTTTAAAAGCACCTGGGGGGAGGGTACAGCTCAGTGGTAGAGTGTGTGCCTAGCGTGCATGAGGTCCTGGGTTCAATCCCTAGTGCCTCTATTTTTTAAAAAAACCTAATTACCTCCTTGCCTCGCCCAAAAGAAATTAAAAAAAAAAAAAAAACACCTGGAGTTTTTCTACAATATAAGAGTCTCACCTTTCACAAACTATCTGCAACCAGTATGTTCAAACACGCGACCTCTTTGCTGCTGCGGTCATCAGCTGGAGTTATTCTCATCGCCGTGATGCCTTAGCTTTTTCTGGCGATAATTTTTAAGTTTGAAAACCTCTCTACTTGTTCTGTGGTTTTAACTTCTTTCAATAGCAGGGGGCTTTGGGCGGGCAGGGAGCCTGGTCTCTTCTTAGGGTTAACGCAGTCTCAGTCTTTAATTTATAAATGGCTTAGAACATGCATAAATATGTTCCAGAGAGAAACGGCCCCTGAAAAACCTCACTCCACGTGGATCTGCGGCAGCCGTGTGGCTGTTTGCTCTCTGGAGTAGTTACCTTGTATTCTCCATAGCTCTGGGGCACTGACAGTTATGTTTACAGTATCAGCTTTTTTAAAAATGCTATTAAGAATGATTGGATCATGTTATTTTGCACTAGTCATACTACACATCTTAGATTTATGCTTTATGCTTGTATAGTTTAGGATAATATTCATTTTTATTTATTTCCAATTCAAAATATGCAGAAGGAACGAAAAGAGATCGTAAATATTACTGAAATTAAGTCAAATTGCTGCACTTGGGAACAGAATCTTTCCCCAGAATCTTTTATTTGGGGCAGCTCAAAGACCAGCGTAAAGAAAAGGTGAAACGTGCTCAAGCCCTTCTGTAATATCCGAGCAGGGGCTCATGACTTGTATTTGCCATAGACGATGATGACGAACCCAAACCCTTAATGGGGGAAAAAATAGGAAAACAAGTATTTCCAATATCATTCATCACATTTTTGCTTGTATCTTAGCCCACACATACCTCTCCGCATTGCTTGAAAAACTTCAAAAACAATTTCTTTGGGAAATTGTGACTATGCCCTTATTGACGTGAATTTCACAAATTGCGACAGCCCTTACCAAATCGATGGCAAAGACTCTCCAACTCCTGAGCAAGTCATTTCACTGTAATTGTCTTCAAACTCCCAGCCAAGCCGGATTTTAAACAGAAAATAACCCCACTATCTACCCAGAGTAAGAAACCTTAGCCATGTTAACAGGAATGCATTACTTTCGTGTTCAGTAACTTTTGATGATGAATATGTATCTACCCATGTGCAGTAACTTGTTTTAAGGGCTTCAGCCCTGAATCCGACCCTGCGGACACAGGCATATTATACTTTATTATAAACAATTGCTGAAAGCTAAACGGCTCAAGCTTCCACAACTGCACGATAGTGCTTCCCCCAGATTTAAATCACTGTCTTCTGATATCTCACCCATTTTCCCAGAGGGATCTGAAAAGAGTGTACAGCTTATAGTACATTCTTGTAAATGTATTTTCAAAGCATCACAGTGGTACAGACTAGAGGGTGTGTGTTCAGCTGAACCGAGGGGCGAGCCAGGCGGGCCTGGGTTCCCCTCTGTGCACAGGAAGCAAAGTTCAGGCGATGGTTCCCACCTGCCGAATGTGTGGACGCGCGTGTGTGTTTCAGAACAGGAATCCAGGATTATTTTCCACCCTCTACCGGAAACAATTTTTTTAAGAAGCAGATATTCTGGGAGAGGAACTTGAGAAAAAAATTCAGCACCCCTCCCAAATAAACAAACAGAAAAACGCCTGGAACTTCATGCTCAGTAAAGATCCCACCTGATGCCGGTACAGGCACCAGACACGTCATAAAGAGATTCTCTTCCCTGGTCCAGGACGGGGAGCTCAGCTTTAAAAGTTTACAAAGAGAAAGTGCTTTGGATGCGTGCAATTCTGACCAAGTACGTGCTCCTTCCAGATTGGAAGTCAAGCACTTCTGAATTCACTTAAAACGACAAGGACAAGAAATGCAACCAGCAAGGCCACCGAGCCCAGAGCCCGGAGCCCAGAGCCTGGGAGCCCCGAGCCCTGCGGCTGGTTTGTTTGCTTTCCCCCACATGGTGTCTTTTCTGATTCAGTGGAGACCCCTCGCTCACTCACAGGGAGACAGAGAGGATCGGTTTGGAAAAAAAAAAAAGATGCTGCAATACAGAGTGAGAGAGAGAGAGGGGTGGGCCAGGGAGAGGGCACGTGTTCCATCAGACACAGTACCTGATTTTCCACTGCACAGCTTGTCAGCGAGGTGGTGCACCTCCTGGGCGATAAGGGAGAGTATTTCATCCTCATACTCTTCTATTATAGCTTCACACTGTGGAAACAGAAGAACAGCATATGGGGATAGATATGCACTCGAAGGACAGCTTGTTAGGAAGGACTTGTCACAATTTTATTAGCTAAAAATATAAAATCATGTTACCAAAGTGGCCCGTTTTTCTTAGCCCTTTGATTTAAGACGTCATTGCATGGGATGAACCCTCTTCCCAGAATGCTAATTGCATGGCTTTCCTGAGACTTAGCGAACTGATTAGTCGTGTTGAAAGGCGAGGGTGAGGAAGGAAAATGGCTCTTTGTATCTGTTTCTCATCCTCAGACTGGGACAGAACACAAGCAACAGGAGGGACGGAACTCCTGTTTCTGGAGCTGAAAAGTCTTCGTTTTGGGGTTTCTTTTCTTTTCTTTTTTTTTTAGAAATGTTAAAAAACATAGCTCCTTGAAATGATCAAACCACTTCCCACTAGATTTAACATAATAATCCATTTTGTGGTTTTAAAACAGGGTCTGAAGTGTGAAAATCATTAAGCTTTCTCATCAATCAAAACAAATGCATCTTCAGTTTCACTCTGGATAACAGGCTTGACAGCTACTCAGGAAAGTTTCTTTTCATACCATTTAGAGATTCATCCAGAATTTCACTTCGCTTCCCCTCCCACCCCCCAAATCTGACATTTCAGAGAAGAGGAAGCTCAGATTTGTCCATGCATCTGAAAATCTTAAATTCTGACCGGAGAAGGTGCCTGCAGTGGAGAACCACAAGGTTACACTCGTAGGAACTGTGACGCTACCGAAATGCGTTCATCCGAGACTCATGACTCATTTTCCGAGTTCATTAAATGAGACTCGAAAAAAATTTTAAAGGCATTTAAAAGTGTTTAAATTCCACTATAATACGTTCATGTGAGACCTGTGAAATGCAAGCACACTCACTCGTTGCAACTCCCCTTCCGCAGAACTCTCAGCCTGAATCACCGCCTTTACTTTTTAGTTACAATGAAATCTTCAAAAGTCAGATGAGGTCCTTATTTCAGGGTTTTGGCCCGGCTGACATTTTGATCAATGTGAGCACTAAGGACATTTCTTAAAAAGGCTTTCCCATTACTTTGTCTGATTCAACAGCATTGAGTAAAGTGAAATCTATTGCCAAAGATTTTGCCAGGCACATCCTAGCAAGTCCGCGGCCAGCATTCTTGTAAAATGGACATTGTGATGCGAGGAAATGTGGCGTAAGGCCAACCTGCCACACCTAAGCCTTTGCCTAAGGTTAGTTTGTGTTAAAATACTTGAATTAACTCAGGGGAAAATAATTCTCTCTTCTGTGAGGCTTCAGGAGGAAAAAAGATGATGTGCATCACTCTCCCTCCATCATTTGGCTCTAAATATTTGAAAATGACATTCATTTTAATTCGGATTTTAACCTCGGAACCACAGCCCCTGATTCCTTATGTGGGAACCTGTAAGAGACCTGCTTTGGCAAGGGGACCGACTGAGTCCCCGTCCTGAGCGTCCACAGGAGCCAGGCAACATGCAAAGGGTGCCTCCAAGTCACTGGGATTTGGGATGCACTTTCTGGGGAAACCATTTCAGCGTCTCCACTGAGATGAACTATCACAGCTCTTAGGTGTCTCAAAAGGCAAGTCACTCAGCGTGGGGTTAACACTGAAAAAGCAGCGGGACCACAAAGCAGATGCATCTAATTTTAATGTGCTTGTCTCCAAAGGCAACGAAACCCGAAAACAGACAGCCAAACCAGAGCCCCAGAATCTATGTGCCCTAGAGCCCAGGATTCCTCCAAGAAGAGTGCTTACCGCGAATTTCAAAGGTCTGTAAGCATCTGAATAAAAATAGAATTTTTTAAATTCTTTGTATATGTCGTCCTCCTTCCTGGGAGCAAATCTCTTGAAAGTCTTCTCCTTGGTCACGGGGTCGTCTTCAAGCTTGTAGTCATTCATCCGCTCACACACTTTGTCCAGGAGGTCTGTGAGAAATGCCTCCGACTGGGCTAAGGGAATCTGTTGAGAAAAAGAGGAGAAAAAAGGGGGAGAAAACGCCTTAATGTTAGTATTATTTTAAAAAGGCCTTCCACTGAAAGCACGTGGGAGCACCCCCACCCCGTGCAAACAGTATTCCTGCCCCGATACAGTATGTAGACAGTTAAATTATTTACCTAACTTGAGAGGTTAGCTTAAACTCTGGCTTTCAAAAAGCGCCTGGGGTTTGAACGTAGACAGAAGAAAAACTTACATTCAAACTAGAAACTATACTTGCCATAAGTTTGAAAAGTCACTGAATATGCAGAATAATTCATTAGGGCCAGAAAATTGCTGTTATGATCTATTTTCGTGCGAGAGACAGACAGACAGACAGACAGACAGACAGACAGAGCCAGAGGGAGCGCCCGGGTCTGGTGTCAGAACTCTCCTCCAGCGCAGCGCAAGTTGGGCGAAGCCACGAGTTTTGCGCCCCGCGCGCCGTGGGCCCCTCCGCGGCGGCTGCAGGCCCGTAGGGCAGGAGCAGGGACAGAGCATGGACAGGGACAGGGCAGGGGCAGGGAAAAGCCAGGCTTACGGAACATCCCGGCTTACGGAACATCCCGGCTCGCGGGCGCGGCTGCGCCGTCTTTGGAACAGCTGGTGCCCGTCTCCGCGCGCCCCTCTCCCTCCGGAATCCAGCGAGGATTCAGAGGACCCTGTGGCCACCACCTCCGCCCCGCGCGGGGGTCAAAGAGCACCCCTCGCCCTTGGTAACCAGGACAAAAACTCGGGGGCCGTCTAGACAGGTCAAGGTGCAGGATGCGGCGTCCCCGCGGCTCCTTCCGGAAGGGGGCGGGGACCCGCCAAGGGCGCCGAGGACGCGCCGCGGCCCCGGCCTTTGCGGGCTTTCTCCCTCTCCACCCTCTGCTGATCAAAGTAGGAAGTTTGCATGACAACCATGGTGAAAGGGGCTGAATCACAAATGAACTCGATTTCTGCGATGTTGATCTCTCCAGCCTCCATTGTCCCCTTTCAGACGCAGTGTGAACCCTTCCGGTGCCAGCGGCCGCGCGGCATTCACATGCGCGCTCCGGGCGCACAAAGGCCTCCGCGCCGCCCTCCCCGCCATCTGGCCGCGGGTCCGCGCCCGCCGCGGTTCCCAGAGCCCGGGGTGCGGCGCGCCTCTGCGCCGTAAGCCTGCTTCCAGCAGAAACCCGCTCGAGCATCGCCACCGTCACCCCCCAGTCTCAGTAAGGAATCAACTTGGGGGGTGGGGTGGGGGGTGCGGAGAGCAAAAGGAAAACACCACTAATTAACTTTCAGCCCCCCCTCCCCCGCCACGTGCGCCGTGATAATATCCCGCCTTCTCCCCCAAAACTTGACTTGAGCTGGATTACGAACTGCTTTCAAGGCCCACGCATTCAACTTTGTGGTTTAATAGTTAATTAAGCTGGAATGTACCACAGCATTATGTATTCGCTAAAATATCGGGTTTTTTTAAACGCGAGGGTTTTAATTTTTTAAAATGTCTAAATGCCTAAAGTGAGTGGCTTAAAGCGCACACTCCAAACACAAGCTGTGCTTCATTCTCACCTTTAATTGTGCCACTTAAGCATCGTTGTAAAACCAAACCAAAAAAAAAAAAAAAAAAGGTTAACAAACTGAAAATCTGTTTTATCAACTTTCAGAAACTAACGATTAAATCTGTATTGGGACTGAAAAGCTAGAAAACAGAGGTAAATTCTTAAATTACAGCTCATCAAGCAGATCGTTAACAGGACGATTGTGGCTTTTTCCTGCCACACAAGCACCTTAGTATATTTCCTTATCTGATCCATGTAAGTTCACTCATAATACCTTCTGGATGTCAGCAAAGCGGCATTTTACCTCAAAGTGAAGAGCTGGCTCTTGCATTTAAAAAATCTAACTGTAATCAAGAATCCATTCTCTCCCCCCTTCCCTGACCCCCTCCTTCCCCAGTCGCACCGCACACACTGAGGGGGAGGAGGTGTCACAGGAGGGAGAGGCTCTGGCGGCGGGAGGGCGCGCTTGGAGCCCAGGACGCAGCCCCAGTGCACCCCAGCCTCTCGCGCTGAGCTGAGGCCGCTCTGGAAACTGGTTCCTCAAGGCTGACCTCACATCCTGAGCTGCGTGCAAAGATTTCTGAATATATAAGATCTGAGCAAGTCAGGGTGCGAATGTGTGAGACCTTTCACAGCTGACTTTCAAGAGCCATCTTATGTGTTTCCTGGGCTGGTGCGTTTTGAAAACAGCCCTCACATGTAACGTTCCGCCAGACGGGGTGCTTTTTCTTGTTTTGAAAGTGGGACATTACACGTTCGAATAGAGTCGTTTTGTACCATTTTAATGCAAGTACGTTATATCTAGGGATCAACACGTGAATTTTGCTGGTTGTATACACCTTGGAAGGCTAAGAGGCTTTTTGGTGTAATTCGCTGGCTCTTTTGAGTAAGCATTCTTTAATAGAAAGAGTAGAAAATGTTGCTGGCAGAATGCTCAGAAAAATGCCGTTTACAGTCTTCACTGAAAACAAGAAAAGAAGACACCCAACATGAGGCTATTAGTGTTTGTTTTAAAGAAAAAAAAATTAAAAACTGATTTAAAATCCCAATCTAAGCATCCGATTTGGGTAGAAAATTTCAAAGAAAATGATGCTTGCGCACTGCAGCTCTTCCCACATTTACTAAAATGCACACTGTCAGAGCTTAAAATGATTCCGCGTAGCTGAACCACCTTCAGTAAATTTAAAGACTGTTCATGGAATAATTGAGCCCTTTTCTCCCCTCAGAGTGTTTTGATTAGAAGAGTGCAATAAGTATTGGGGCAAGTGGAATAAAACGAAGTCTTTCTTTCTATACTACAAAGATTTTGAATAGTACTTGTCAACAAAGCAACTCCTGTTGTAATCTTAGGGGAGCACTGCCTCCACTCTGGAAGGAGGGTCTCCGAGATACTAACCTCATTAAAATATGAATGAAAAGGCCGCCATCGCTGTATCAGGAGAAAACTGACCCACTAACGCGGTTTTCTTATCAGCCATTACTTTTACACACGGACTCATTTGGTATAAGTTATAAATACAAAAACGATCTGTTACAATTTCGCCGCTATCTTGAAGCACGTTCATCACAGTAAATCCTGACTCTTTCCCACTTTGAAACCTAGCTACAACTCTGAACCGTGCTCAGTATACATAGCGTCTTCCCCCCACCCCTTTGGGGCTCTTCTGACCGTGTGTTTGTTATGTGAGCAATGAAATGCGGGCGGGAGGAAGTACTGGCATCCCAGCTTGAAAATGGGAAAGAGAATTTGAAAGTTTTGGCTTTGTTTTCTCGAGAAAACTGGAGTTAGGGATTTATTCCAGACCGCTATGGCAACACTTTAATAACAGTCAATTACAGGGTGCTTCTCATGTTCCTTCATTACTGTGTCTCTGTTAATCTTGTAACAAATTTCTTGCTTGATAGCTATCACAATCAGGCAGGAACACAATTATGTTACAGTGCACAGTTGGACATGGAGACTGTCCTTGTGGCATATCTGTCTTTTTCACAACAGTCTGGCGATCTCAAATAAATCTCACTTATCTTCACTGTTACTTTGGAACCTCCCTCAGATGTGAAACCAGTATTCAGCCTGTTTGGTGGCTGATAAATCGTTTCACATTGTTGCGAAGATTTTCTTTCTAGAGGTTTAGTTAATGTAAAAATTGTAATAGCGTTACAGCAAATATTTCATCTCGTTTAATCACTAACTTTTCATCCATAAAAAAATTGAAATCACTTCTGATATTAGTTAAAAGTCAATATTTAGAAGTGAAAATTCAAACCTCCTTTGCTCTAGGCTATAGCAGGGAAAGCATGAATCCAGAAACTCTAGTAAGTTGATGAGATATGTAATTAGCTTTTATGTTAATTGACTGCTATGAGTTTGTTGCATGACACTTCTTCATATAATATGCAAATAGCATTGACTGTTTAGTTTTATTAGATAATATAATTAGAAATCTAAAGAAGCTCATTTCAGTGAGGAAGAATACAGGCTGATACATTTTCCAGTGTTCTGTGTATCAGAAAAAATGAATCCCATCTGGGCTTAATCAATAAGAGATTTTCAGTAGCCTTTGTTCAGACAGCCAAAGCCAGCCAACATACAACAGAATTAATATTAGTTTTTCCAGTCACATAAATTCAATGTTAAAACAGGTGAATTTGCGCAATCAATAAAACCTTGCGGGCAAAAATACAAAGATTCCAGCACAATTTACCATAAATGACACAGTAAATTTACGAAAATAACATCGAAATTTTGCCTCCTTTAATTTGAATAATGGGAAAAAGTCATCCTTATCATTTGAAATGAAGCATTTTGTGTTTCCTATTCTTATTCATGGGCACATTATGTCAACAGAAAGTATGTGCTCAGGTTGTGAGAAAAATAAAAATAATAAAAATTAGAACAATGTGATTGGGGGGAATTTCCCCCAGGATTCAAAACTGTTAAAATTTCAATCATAGTTTTTTTATTCTGGAACCTGTTTTCAACTTAACTGTATAGAAAAGGTAAAAGTGCAGAAAAATTGCATAATGGGTCACCATTAATGAACTCCAAATTGGGGTCATCTAACTCAATTTGACTTTTTTTCCTAAAGTTAAAACAACACTTTATTTTCATTATTAAGTACAAAATTGGCATTTGCATTTGATTTCTCATTTTAAAAACTATTCTATTAGTCTTAAAAATAGTTTTCAAACATTTTAGGGGAACTGGAAAGAAATACAGCTCTCCATGTGAAAAATGTTACAATTTTTCAACCTTTGTTAAAAATCACTCTAAGGGAGGATTTAGGACGCCCTTTTCACGCCGCTTCTGAGCTTTGACCTCTGCTGGCTTACCCCGGAAGGATTTTGCAGATTAAAAAAAAAGTGATAGAAAGAAGTGACAGTGCTTAAAAGGGCAGAGGCAGGGGGACTGCGGCACTGATAGGGCTGATGTGCGTTTGTTCGTTCAGCAAATATCTATTGAACTCCATCTCCCTGTCGGACAAACACACCTCTCTAATTCAGATTTTTTAAGGAGACTTCTGTGATTCTGAATAACAATTAAAAGAAATACTTGAAAAAGCCTGTGTGCCTGGAAGAGGTCCAGTAAATATTAGTTGATGTTACTATTGACTCCTGGCCTGTCAGCTGAGCGGAAGGTCACATTAATGCAAAATCTGCGTCCTTATTCACAGGCTTTCGCCCCCCTCCCAAAACTGCGTCTTTCATCATCTTGTTACTGAAAACGTAATGGTTATCTATTTCTAACCACCTCTGCGAAACACTTCCCCAGAATAGCAAAGGTGGAAAGTCCCACTTCGGGGATCTGTTGTGGCGTTCCCCAGCTTCGCCATCTGTATACTTGTGGGCAAATGGTGCGGTTTCCTTAGAACACGTTAGAGGTCTCGGAGGAAAAGGACAAAGAATGGGAAAAGTTGAGAAACTCGGGGTGTCCCATCTCCACCACTGCGGAAACCTGCACGCACGCACTGGTTCCCGCTGGCAGAGGAAGCGCTCTCCATCTTTAAAAACATTTTTAAGTAGGAAAAGTAACACCTTGACTTGTTTTATTTTTAATCCAAAAGCGACAAAAGGTTAGAATAAAAAGTAAGGCTGCTGCCTACCCCAGACCCGAAAGCTCAGTTCTCCTTCATCCAGAAACATTCTAAGGGCACCTCTGTGTGTGTTTGCATGAATGTGGGTGTGGTGAGTGTGTGTGTGCATGTGTCCCTCTGCAAGTGTATATATACATGGGTGCGTATGTGTCCGTGTGTGCGTCTGTGAGCATCCCTCCTTCTCTTTTCCTAAAGCAAATCTCTATTTTATTTATTTAAATTTTATTTTAAAGGTTCTGAAACAATCCCTTTTTATTATTTTTTAAAAAATTTGGAGGTGGGTAATTAAGTTTGTTTATTTATTTATTTATTTATTTATTTATTTATTTATTTATTTATTGAAATGGAGGTCCTGGGGATTGAACCCAGGACCTCGTGCATGCTAAGCACGCGCCCTACCACTGAGCTCTACCCTCCCTGGCTTCCTTGGTTTTTTTGCACAAGATCAGAGCACAGCACACACTGTCGGGTGCACTGTCTTTCTCACTTGGGGACAAGAGGGCTTGGTCACATCAAGGAGACTGAGGACTGTCTACTGACTGTCACTGGATGAAGGCACACTTACAATGGAGGCATCAAAACTTACATCCACTGTCACGGGAGAAGGGTTCAAAGATGCCCGCATCCCGAGGGCAAGTTTAAAAGAGGAGCTCCCGGCCATCATGAGCTATGGCAGAAGCTCTCAGAATATTTGTTAAAATTTAGTTTGGGGATACATCTTACGTTGTTCTGCCCTGAAGCAGTACTCTGAGAGGGACAGGGTGAGTGTTTTTCGTCCCCTTTCCCAGGGGAGGAGCCAGGCCCTGGAGACTTCCTGCCATGACCGTCACGTGGCAGGGCCACCTCTCCACGCTCTCCAGCTTCTGGAGCTGAGGACCCAGCGAGGCAGGCACGACAGCCAGGAAGAGCCTGTGGCCCTGCTGTAAAGCCCCCACTTGTCAGATGGGGAGGCTGAGGCACAGACAGGCCTTGCCTGGGTGTCACGGGGCAGGGCCAGAGTTGGTACCTAGCTGCTCAGTCTGCTTGTCCGTGGACATGTGGCTGTCCTCCACCAAGTGACTGGGTAGGGCCACAATTCCTAGGTAGAGGCCCTAACCCCCAGGAGCTCAGAACATGACCTTATTTGGTGATGTGGCCTTTAAAGAGGTGATTAAAGTGAAATGAGGTCACTAGGGTGGGCTCTGATCCCAGAGGACTGGTGTCCTTATAAGAAGAGGTCAGGACACAGACCTGCAAGAGGGATGACCATGCAGGGACACAGGGAGAAGACGGTGTCCACACACCAAGGAGAGAGGTCTGTGGCCCCAGGAGGAAGCAGCCTTCCCACTCCTTGCAGTGGGAGTTCCAGCCTCAGGGACCGGGGGACAGTGGGTTTCTGTTGTGAATCCACCTGGTCCGTGGGACGAACACAGTCCGAGCCTGAGCCCTAACACGGTCCCAGAGCACGAAGCCCCCGCCTGAAGCCTCCTCGCAGGCTGCCACCAAGCGCATCAAGCTGAATATGTCCAGAGAGGAGGCCGGGGGCTGCTGGAGGGCTGACACCCTGAGGGGACACGGAGCAGCGCGCGATCATGCTGGTCTGCAGCCGTGCACGTGTGCGAGGATCCCGTCTGAGCCCGGCATTCTGCCCCAGGCCCCCCAGACGCCTCCACGCTGGTCTGGCACCACCCACAACCTGCTGTGGGCTGGGCCAGACGCTGGCCTCCTGGCTCTTCCAGAGTCCTTGCCCGCGAACCTGGAAGGAAAACAACACCTATTCTCAGGTGCCCGACCAGGTCAAGTAAGGGATAGGAAAAGCCTCCAGGAGTTTGACGTGACAAATTAACGTACAGAGTGAGGACGACTTTCCCCCGGTGGGCGCCGACGGCTTTCGCTTGTCAGTGCCTTTAAAGGGATATGGATCTAAGGAGCACAGGCAGATTCCCATGATCTCCTTGCCGATGAGACGCAGGGCAGTCCGGTGACTTCGAGGCTGGGTTCCTCGGGAAATTAGCCCGGGGACCACTCTCCTTCGCTTCCCATCTTCTCAGCATCCCAGAGCTGCCGGCTCAGGCATCTAGGCGCGAGGTACTCAAAGTGTGGTCCCTGGACCGGCAGCCGTGGCACCCCAGGGCCCTGGCCAGCTCCCAGGACCTGCTGCGTCAGACTCCCTTCTCCCGAGGCCCTCAGGCAGCCGCGTGCTCAGGACAGAGCGGTGCTGCCTAGCATCCCTCTGATGGCGGTCACTGGTGGTGGTGGTGAGTGCGTAACACCTGCGCTGACTTTTCTGTTTGCTGCTTCTGTGCTCTGCCTGGAAAGAGCAGAGACTGGAGGGAGGGCCGTTCAGGACACAGAGACATCGATGAAAAGGCCGGGCCTCAGAAACACATCGGGGATGACCTCCTGGAAAAGACGCCTCCATCCTCAGACCCAGCGGCACCCCTGGGAGAGCCTTGCGCCCCCATGACCTTGATGAGCGCCGAGCTCCGTGAGACGGCAGATTACGAAGGAGCAGACACAGTTCCAAGACAGAGATCTTTCATCCACATGCAGAGAAGCGGAGAGGAGCCCAGGGGGGCAGCGGGGGCACCGCAGCCGGTCCTGGGCGCCTGTCTTGAGAGAGAGCACTGTCACTGTGTCACAAGGCTGGACGTCTCCCGAAATGCTCTGTGGCTCTCTCTCCCTGGCGTTACTCTTCTCTTGTGCATGCATGTCTGACTTTCCCTCTGGCCCCAAGCCCCACGCCAGGGGTGGGTGCTGCCCGAGGGGTGACTTGTGGGGACCCTCCATCGCCGGGGAAAGCTCTGTGGGCTGGAAGCCCGCGTGAGTGCACATCCCTTCTGGCCCCGGCCCTGCGGGCCACGGGTACTTGCGTTAGAAACTGTAGGGAGAGAAAGGGGCAGTGTGTCCACTGATGCCCCGAGCTGGGGTCACCCCAGGCAGGCAGTATGGAACTGGCTCGAACACGACATTTCAGGTGCTGCATCTCCCACTGGGTCAGAAGTTTCTTTGTCTCAGAAACACTCAGTTTTGACCCAGTCAGTCCTGGGAGGTGACCAGACGTGTGACGGCCTGGGGCGGGTCACTCGTAAACTCTTGGAGCGTGTGGGGAGCCACCACTCCGCAGGGCCAGAGGAAAGGTCACCTGTCTTTGCTTTGCTGACGATTTGAGGGCCCAGGTGTACAGTCGCTCTCCCAGCCTCACGAGAACGGGCCCAAGTGTGGCCCAATCCAGACTCCGCCCAACCTCCGGCTGCAGGTGGACGGAGAGTCTGTTCACAAGTCAGCCTTGTTCCCGTCAGAGAAAACGTCTTTGTTTTGTTCTGTTTTCCTCATGGAGGGCCACGCGCGACGGTGAGTCTCCCTAACTCAGCTGCTCACAAACTGAGCGTTCAGCGAGCGCTGTCTCCCCCCGGCAGCGGGGCTCCGACACTAGAGGGGGTCCCCTCACCGTGTTGGCGTCCCGACCGCAGGCTCTGTCCTGTCCCGCCTTCGTCCACGGGGGACTGGGACTGAGGCCGCCTCGTGCGCCCCCCGGCACGCCCTGCCCCATCACAGGCCTTTCTGGGGGCACCGGCCTCACAAGCAGCCCAGGCTGGGGCGCAAAGACCCGTGAGAATCTGTGCCTCGCGGCTCCCTCACTTCGGACGTTTAGGGGATGGCCCACGTTCAACACATGAACCGCGCCAAGTTGAAGGTGGACCGTGGGGGAACAACAGTTCAGATTTATCACGTCGGCAGGAAGCCCCATCACAGCATCACAGCCTGGAGGCGGTCCTCAGCGCCACTGGGCAGCGACCGCCTGGCCTCTCCTTTGTCCTTCACAGCACGTGCTGCCCCTGTGCCCCCCGCCAGTGTCCCTTAAAAGGAGACAGACGTGAGAGCATTTGTTCCATTTGAGCCAAGTTACTTTTTCACTATTTAAAAATTAACCATCCCAAGAGGTAACATTAAATCTCTTCGTTCCTGATTCTCTGTACAGTTGGAGAAACATTGTCTTTCTGCTGGATAACACCCAGATCTTGGGGGAGGGTTACACTTCTAAGTCAGGGGTGAGAAATACTCCACCTAAAGCTCCTGAAGGGAAGGAATCCCGGCCCGCCACTCTTCCAGGGTCTTCCAGGAGCCTGGGCTGAGGATGGAGGGAAGCTTTCAGGGACGTGGCTGCTGGGCTCTGTGATCGCAGAGGCCATGAGCATCCGCTGAACCCCGGGCACTGAGCACAGGGCTGGGGGACGGATGTAAGTGAGAGCAAATGGACTGTTTCAAGGGCGAGGTCCCGTCCCGCACAGGAGGACGGTGCACGGAGAGAGCCACGCCCAGCGAGCCCAGCACAGGTCACCGCCCTGCGGTGGGAACAGTCACGTGCCTGCAGTTTCCCAAGCGCACGCGTGTGCCAGCTACTGAGTTAGCTGTGAGGAGACAGCAGCAAACAAAATTAAGGTGGTCCCTGCCCTCTCAGGAACTGTGGTCTGGGCCCCCACCTGAAATCACACAGGGGGCAGGTTGACCTTGGGGGCCCCCCAGGCCATCACCTGTTTTGTGTACAGGAGCCAACGCTGGTTTTTACATTTACAAGTGGCTGGAAAAATCCAAAGAAGAACAGTATTTTGTGATGCATGAAAACAACGTGAAATTCAAATTTCAGTGTCTACAATACCAGTTGTCTGTCTCTTTCCAGAAGACCCTTGCCCAGCCCCACTCTGGCGAGCAGCCCCCCCATCATCGCCCAGGTGGTCTCCTGACTGCGCTTCCATCCTCAGATGCCACCTGGGCCCCGCCTGCCCACGTGAAGTGGTCCAGGCTCTGTGTCTCCCCCCCACCCCCCGCCCCCCCCAGCATGCATCTCCCCCCCACCCCCCGCCCCCCCAGCATGCATCTCCCCTTCTCTGGATGCCAACAGCACTTCTCTCCTGGAGGCCGTGATAGGAGTGCTAGATGTGTTTGGCACGCACACGTGCACACACACATGAACGCACAGACAGCTGCATCGTCCCCAGGAGGTAGAGCTGCCTCTGCCCAGGCCCTGTCTTTACCACCGGCCTGCACGCAGTGAATCGCATTTATTGTTGACGGTGGAACGTCACACACGTGACTTGTCCAGCCTCCCACACCCTGCTGGGGTGGGGACTGTTATCTCGTGTTGCAGGCCAGGAAACCGAGGCCTTGAGAAATTCACACAGTGATTTATGGGGCCCAGGATGGGACATTTGCCCCAGGCCCGCATCTCCCCACCGGAACCACGCGGCTGGCTCCACGGTGGACACGCAGCAGCTGCCTGTGCTCCCAGCCTGCTGCCTCTTACAGGAAAATCCCCTGCTCTCCACCCAGGAGGCCCCCGGGGCTCCCGTCCCTGTCTTGTCCACCCATCGAGGTTGGGGGCTCCATGCCACTTTGCCAGATGCAGGCCCCACAAGTAGGTCTCTTGCCCAAGGTCACAGAACTAGTATCCACGTGAAGCCAGAGATAATCACGTCCACTTGATGCTGAAGCCCTTCCCTGAGTGTAGGGGTCAGAGGGAGTGACCCCGGCCCTGCCCTCGTGGCGTTGCCTGGGTGCCTGCGTGTCTACCTGCCGTGCGTGGCCCTGGGCAGCCCACTGGCCTCCTCTAGCACCAAGGAGTCACCCCCAAGCCACCGTGTCTAGAACAATTAGTGTCACAGAGCGCAACCTCTCACCTAGTCTCACCTTCTCAAAGACAATCAGTGAGTTGCTTTCCCTTCAAAGTTTCCAAGGGCAGAATCGTTCAAAACCACCAGACTCCAAGCTGCAGCACGTGAACGCCAGCTCCCTCCCGAGGACTGCGGGGCGCCCACGGCCAGTCCTGGCTCCTTTTGTCCCAGGGAAACAGCGACAATCCTCTAAATGCATCCTCTTTATCCCTCCGCTCCTCCCTGGTTTGTGGATTCAAACAATTCTTGTTCGGCGGAATAAGGAGCAATGAACAGGCTGGGGATTTATTAAGGATAAGTCATGCCAGGCGGTCCTGACAGCTTGTTTGGAGTGCAACAGAATCACAAAGTGCATTATATACTTAGACTTCGTGCTCTGTCTAATACCAGGCTTGTGAGATGACTCTTGCCGAACAGTCTGTGCCAGCCTGGGTGAGAACGGTCTCATGTACTGGGAAAAAAAGCGAAGCTCAGAGCCGTGGGGTGTCCAGCTGCAAACCCAGGTGGGGGCCGGAGGTGAGCCTCATTTCTCGAGGGCCACGGAGGTCGGTGCTGGGGTTCGTTTCCCTAACACCTTTACTATTGATCTGGACGGAGAGGGCACTGCCAGCCACCCTGCTGACGTGTGGCAGGAAGCACCAGTCCCCGCCAGGCCGGCCCTTGGCCCTCCCAACCTGCGGCCTTGAAGAGGCTGCAGAGCCCACCCCACCCCCCCCCCCCCACCGTCCAGCACCCCCATCGCCTGACGCCCAGCAGGGGGGCAAGCTGGGAAGACAAGCCCACTCAGCCTCAGGGACTCAGGAAGACAGCCGGGAGGCCCCAGGGTGGCCAGGCCGGCGGGGTGTTGTGTTGATAACCCCAGTACCAGCAAACGCAGCCGGATTTGGCATCAGGGACTTCGCAGGCGTGAGCAGTTAAGACGAGGTCCTATTCAGTTAGGCTGGGTCCTACTCAACATGACCCGCGTCCTTGCAGGGCTTGGAAGAGACACACAGACACCCAGAGCGGGGGAGACCACGTGCTGACGGAGGCAGAGGTCAGGGTGGGGGGAGCATCTCCCAGCTAGAGACGCCGGGGACCGCCAGCCCCCACAGGAGCTGGGAGAGACAGGGATCCACTTCTCTGAGGCCCCAAGGAAGAACCAACCGCCAACAACACCTTGGTTTTGGACCGCTGGCCTCCTGAACATGAGGGAATCACTCCGCTTGAAGTGCCTGGTTGGTGGTTCTTTGTATGGCCGAGCGAATCTGGTTTAGAAACGAAGGACTGAGGAGTGAGTCCAGTGGCCCAGACCCCTCGGGGCAGGAGGTGCAGCTGCGAGCGGAGGCGCTGGGGAGGCCGGCTCCCACCCGGGGAGCAGGCTCATTTCCCTGCAGGACGTGAGTGGCAGAAGCGGGCGTCTGCATCCTCTTCAGGGCCCGCGGGAGCGGGAGCAGGCGCTAGCTGGTCCCGTGAGCTCCCGGCTTCTTCCATCAGGCCTTTTGTGTGTATTGATCAATGGAAACGCATGCGTGGCCAGCATTTGGTTAATTAACCTTAATTCCGTGCTAAGCTACTGTAATCTTTCATTCTCTCCCATCGCTTCATACCCTCTGATAATTATTATTTTTATCTGTTCAGGGGTATTGAATCATCTGTTTTACTCCTCTCCCCGAGGATAGCATAGCATGTCATCTTCCGGTACGCCCCTAGTGCTAACGTCACTGTTCTCTCGTGCGGCCAGAACATCTGGTCAGTCAGGACACACTGCCCCCACCCGTGTTGTGCACAGTGCCCAGCAGCCCCAGCAGAGGCCGGGAGGGGGCCGGGAGGAGGCGCGGGCGCCGGCGGTGCGCGAGGCCGCTCCAGACGAGCCGGACCGAGGTTAACAGGTGACAAGTCCTCTTTTTTCTTGACATTGCATCATTTTCCCAGGGTCTTCACAAAATAGGGGAAATAGTCCCCAAAAGCCTCACAGATCCAAGAGAGAAGTGACACATCTATCGAGCGAACGTTTACTCTTCATTTCACAGATGTTGAGAACACCCTACGAGCACAACATTGTGCTATGTGGTGTAGGGACTGGGGGCACAAGGTAAGAGGTGGGCTTCGGGAGAGAGATGCAGTCATTCAGAGATGACTAGAATAAAAGGTGGGATCTCACAAATGCTCTAACAAAGCTACAAAAATATTTTGGATGTTCAGACCATGCAAGGGAATGTCTGTATTTCAGTTTCTGACAAATTTATCCCTGTGAAAACCTGACAGGTGTCATTCTAATTTGATGGGGAGGGGAGTATGGTTTGTTTAATGAATGGCGCTAGCGCGTGTGACTTGCTTTCAGCTGGGAGAGAAGAAATCCAGGCCTGTACCTCACACCATATCCAAAAACCTTGTTCCATACAGATTCAATGTTTAAACACAAAAGCACAAACTACTGGAAGAAAATTTTAAAAAACTATTAGTATGACAAAGGGAAGAGGCATTCTTAAACAAGATGAGACTCCCAGAGCCATCATGGGAAGAGGCTGTCTGTGCGGCAAAGGTTGCAAAGCTGCAGACAAATCCTAACCAGGAACACGCGTGGGCAGCTTGCCAGGCAGACAAGTGCTCCCGTCCCTGCATGATGACTTGGGAAATCATAACGCAAAAGACAGACAACCCAACAGAAGATGGGCAGAAGACCTCAATAGACATTTCTCCAATGAAGACACATGGATGACCAACAGGTACATGGAAAGATGCTCAACATCACTAATTATCAGGGAAACGCAAATCAAAACTGCAATGAGGTATCACCTCACACCAGTCAGAATGGCCATCATCAAAAAGTCCACAAATGATAAATGCTGGAGAGGCTGCAGAGAAAAGGGAACCCTTCTACATTGCTGGTGGGAATGCAGTTTGGTGCAGACACCATGGAAAACAGTATGGAGATTCCTCAGAAAACTGAAAATAGACTAACCCTATGATACAGTAATCCTACTCCTGGGCTACTACTCCAGAGAAAGCTCTAATTTGAAAAGATACATGCACCCCAATGTTCATAGCAGCACTATTTACAATAGCCAGGACATGGAAGCAACCTAAATGTCTATCTACAGATGACTGTATTTCTATATATACATACACACACACAGTGGAATATTACTCAGCCATAAAAAGAATGAAATAATGCCATTTGCAGCAACATGGGTGGAACTAGAGATTCTCATACTAAGATAGAGAAAAAAGACAAATATCATATGATACGACTTGTATGTGGAATCTAAAAAAATGATACAAATGAACTATTTATAAACTGGAAATAGACTCACAGACATAGAAAACAAACTGTGGTTACCAATGGGGAAAGGGATGGAAGGGATAAGTTAGGAGTTTGGGATTAACAGATACTAACTACTATATACAAAATAGATAAACAACAAGGTCCTACTGTACAGCCCAGGGAACTGTATTCTATAGCTCTGTAATAACCTATAATGGAAAGGAATCTGAAAAAGAGTACGTATGTATAACTGAATCTCTTTGCTGTACACCTGAAACATTGTAAGTCAACTGTAATTCGATTAAAAAAGAAAGAGAAAAAAGAGAAAGAAAAAAGAAGGAAAGGGGGGAAAAAAAAGACAAACAACCCAACAAAAAGTATAAGCATCTCGATGCCCAGGAACTCTAAGCGAGCCACGTGCTTGTGAAAACACGCGTCACCTCCCTAGGCAGCCGTGAAGGGAAGCGAAGACGAGGACGAAATGCCGGCTCCGTATCAGACGACCAGAAATGAAACAGAGATATTATCCGATGCCGACAAAAAGGCCAGAAAGCACCATGCATCACCAGCAGGAACGTGAAACGTGACAACCTTTGGGGAAAGTAATCTGGCGACTTTGGCTCAAGGGCAGAAGTACACACTCTTTGAGTCCCAAAATTTACCAAAAAAATTTTTATGGAGCACTATTTGATTACAGTGAAGCTCAGTTACAAGAATATTTAGTCCAAACTTGATTATTGCTGAAATGCCGTAATATAGAGCTTACGTATAAAATGCTATAATGTACAGTTTATAGGTAATGCTGTTACTATACAAAAATTCAAGATGAAAATGTGTTTTCTATAAAAGTTCATTTTTTGGTTGTTAAAAGTGCATTAGCAAGTAAATTATATACAATGAAAAAAAAAGAAGTGCATAGTCTTTGACCCCTGCCCTCTGGAGAGTCTGTCCTCGGGCGCATGTCGTCAAGGAGGCTGGTCGCAATGTGACCACAAACTGGGAACAGCCCAGCATCCACGTAGGACGGTGGCCTCGTGGACTAGGGCTGGGTCTCTGTCCAGTGACCTGACGTATTTCTGTTAAGTGAGTGTCTTGGCTCAGGCAATCACAACAAAACGCCACAAATTGGGTGGATTAAACAATAGAGGTTTACTTCTCACAGTTCTGGAGGCTGGGCAGTCCGAGATCAAGGAGGCGCTGATTCGGTTCCTGGGGAGGCCCCTCCTCCCGGGTTGCAGACAGCCACCTCCTCTCTGTGACCTCACGTGGCGGAGAAAGACCACACTTCGGTTCTCTTTCTTTTCTTCAAAGGACACCAGTCCCATCGGGGGAGCCCCACCCTATGACCTCATTAACCTGAAGCACCTCTTCAAAGAGGTCCCCGTCTCCATCACGGCCACACAGGGCAGCCGGGCTTCAACAAGTGAGTTGGTGCGCGCGGGAGGGAAGGGGGCAACAATTCAGTCTACAGCCTGAGGAAAGCATTTAAAATTAGTGTTTAAATTTATTTAACATTCCCACACTCCTTGGAGGAACATATATAGCACAATTTATTATGATTTTCAAATGGCAAAAAGACGAAAACTAAAAACCATCCGACGTGTACGTCGTGCGAGTCTGGGTGAGTGTGGGGGCGCTGAGGACGGTGTGGTCTTATCCTGGGTCCTCAGACGGGGAGGAAAGCCAGCGGGGCCGGGGGGCAGGGGAATTACAAGTTTTTTCCTGTGTATCTCAAGTTAAAATTACCATGTTACTTCCGTAATTTAAGATTTTTAATGAAAAAAATTGGAAGCCCAAAGAAGAGTCATCAGACATGAGTGTCTTCCAGTCGGGTTTGTGTACGTACCACCTGGAAACTGCTCAAAGCCCGTCGGGGCTCCCGGCTCCTTCCCTGATCGTTTAGGGGTCCCTAGGGGCCCCCGGCGACCCAGCCTCTGGGTGGCATCGCCTGAGCCCTCTGTCAGGAGCTTGGCTCTCTCCCTGGGACGCGGGTCAGCCGCAGAGCTGCCTGGCGGAGCAGCCGACCCTGCTGGTGGCACCCGGCAGCCCTCTGAAGCGTTAGACGCGACTCTGAGGGCTACATTTGCACGTGGAGCTCTCCAGACGGACCAGCCTCCGACGAGCCAGGTGGCCGGAGAGGCCTCCTTTCCGCTGGTGTTCCCAGATGGCTCAGGACACAGCCGTGAGAGGAGCCCGAGAGCCTAACTACTTTTTCACGTGACTTAAACAAGGGGCAGGGGAATGAGGCCTCTCGAGACAAATTTTGAAATCTCTCAGTCAGGGCTTGGCCCACCCCAGCCCTCCCGTCCCTCCTCTCAGTTCATTTTCTCAAGAGGAGGGCCCCTGAGGGGCCTCTTCAGTCCCAAGTCACTTTTCCTTCTGTCCCATGCTGAGCTCTGCGGGGGGCCCGGGGGCTGTCCCCACCGTGGAGGTCACATGGAGTGGGGAGAAGGCATGCTCCAGCCCAGCACTTGAAAGCCGTGGATCAGGGCGCCCCACGCCCCCAGCAGGTGACTTTAGTTGCGGGAGGGCTTCATCCAGAGTCAAGCCTGAAGATGAAGTGGTCTCCAGGCCCTTCCACAGGGCACCACGTTCCCAGAGCATCGCCATCTCTGTCTCTGAAAGTGTGTCTCCGTTGTTAGAGAGCTGGTTACACACAGAGGTTCTGCACCCATCACGGAGACAGCTGCCCGAGCAGAGAACACCGGGCTTCGGAGCCCAGGGGCCCACCGGGCGGAGAGCATGCTGGGAGGAGGGCCCAGGGAGACGGGAGCCTGCGGCCGGTCGCTGGACCACGCTCTCCGGGAGGCTCTGGGAGAGCTCTCCCTCCAGACCGCGCTGTCCTTGGCTCGTTGCTGCTTTGCTCCTGGTTCTGCCTCCATCTCCCCTCTGTGTGTCTCTCTGTGTCCGCTGACCTTCTTGGAAGGACTGCAGTCACGGGATCGGGGCCCATCTTAACCTCATCTTAACTAAGACTATGTACGAAGATCTCATTTCCAAGGAAATCCAATTCTGAGGCTCTGGGTGGACGTGAAATCGGGGCGCGTGGTGCTGCGCAACCCAGTGCACGGCCTCGCCAGCTGTGGGTGTGGCTTTTTCATGCACCCTAACTCCTTTACATCCTGCTGCTGGGCCACTCTCGCCCCCCTGGATCTGAGCGCGGGCGAGGTCCAACACCGTCCACCAAGGTTTTCAGCCGTGAGACGGCGGCACAGCTCCAGGGGGGCCGTTCCTTGGAGACTTACAGCCACCACTTCTCCATCACCGGAATTCCCGATCTGAGTGAAAAAAATTCCTGACCTCCACAGAACAGGGCTTCTCAACGGTAGGGCTCCTGACATTTAAGACGAGATAGCCCGTTGTGGTGGGGGCTGTCCTGCGCTTACAGTGTCCCTGGGCTCCACCCACGGACGCCAGGAACACCCCTTCCCCGTGTTGGGAAAACCAGAACTGTCTCTAGACATCGTCTAAGGTCTTCTCCCCTCTCCCCCTGCGGAGAAGCACGGAGCCAGGCTCCCTGGTAGAAATCTCTGCCCAGTAGTTCTGACGGGAAAAGGCCCTGCCCGCCGGCCTGGCTGCCTGGTCTTGCTCGTGGCCGTGTCCAGGCCGCCGCCTCTGGGCAGCACGTCGCGGCATCCTCGCCGACAAGCCCCGCCCAGCCCCCGGCCTCGCCCCGCGGGCGCACCGCCGTCCTACCGGCCGGCCTGCGTGGAGAGCGAGCGATGCTGCCAAGTGGGTGACCGCTGACACTCCGTGAGCCGGCTTCTTGTTGTAGGTGGACTCTTTAAAAGAAAAACGTTGGGTCACGCTGTGCCAAAATTCTTGACAATCAATCTTCTCTGCCTTCCACGTTGAATGTTTATTTTTTTAAATCGAAATTCAAGGAGTGTTGTCCACATTCGGCCCTAGCCTCTGTTGCTTAATATTAAGGTAAAGTAAAGAATTTCCTCCCGTCCGAGCTGTGTGAACTTGGCACGTGGGTGATTAGACTAGTCATGACACTGGGGTCTGGGAGGTTCAGATAACATTTAACAGTGTCCGGACGGCACAAGAGGCCGTCAGATCCCGGACTGAGGACTGGCCGCACGCACAGCCGGGTCCAGGGAGCGCCGTCCACCTTCGCTGGCTGCTCCTGATTCTTCCCAGGCTGCTGAATCCTGCCTGTCTCGTCCTCTCCCCCAGGGGCTGGGATCCAGGCCCTGCATTCCGAGACGGGATCCCTCCTGATTTGTCTGTTTCTTCAGAGCTCCTCCGCCGAGGCTTTGGGAACTCCAGCTGCTTTCAGAGCCTCACCGTCCGGCGGGCAGGCAGCAACAGGAACTCCCAGGGAAAGCGCGGGGCCGAGAGGGTGACGGCTAGAGGGACGGAGCTCCAGGGAGATGCCTCGTCAGCAGGGAAAGGGGGCTGACCTTATTAGTTCCTTGGAGAGCTGAGCCTTGAGCCTCTGAACGCTGTCAGCCAGGGGTGTCCGGGAGCAGCAGGCAGACCTGCGGGGGCCCGCCCCCGTTCCCCGTGAACCACCCGACTCCCTCACGTGTCATGTGCTCAAGTGTGAGGACCAAGGCAGCTTGGATCTCAGGTGACCGCTCTGGCAAGTAGAACAGAACGTGTGTCAACACCTGTTCAAAATAATAAACAGGAGTTTACTCAGATCAACGTCTGGTAGGACATTCCATCACCAAAAGTGATACTGAAATTTAGGGAGGAGAAAAGAGATTGGTTCTGGAAGTTCCGCTTGCTTTTCTTTAGTAGCTGATCTGTATGTAACAAAGAAAGTTCCATCCGCTCTGCCGGCTTCTCCACGGACGGCCTGGGGCTGCTTCTTCCTCTGGGTCATTGTCTTTCCAAATGGCTCTCAGACCATTTGGGGACCAGGACACCTCCAGTGTCATTGCTTTATTTTATGTCACCAACCATCTCCTCCTCAGTTAACTACACCAGTGTCTCCCTTATCACTCAACAAAACCAAAAATGTCTCCAGTGGGTACCCATCCAAGCCTACTTACGTACGGCTCAGACAGCAGGTCTTCTCCAGGGACCTTCTGCCCTGTTGGAGGAGCTAAGACTAAACCGCACAGAGACAACACACCGCGGTGCCTTGGGAACGGGCATAACCGCGTGCAGGCAACTGCAAAACTGGGTTTCCAAAACTGTCTGCCCCAAAGGCGCTAAAGCCCGGACAGCAGGTGCCTGTGACTCTCTTCCTCAGCTCCCGGCCCACCCACAGCCTGAGAGAGGGACAGGCCAGGACTGGGCAGTTCAGAACCTGACGTGTTTTCGGTTGGCAAGCAAATGGAACTGCTCTGTGTTCAACATGGGACATGCCCATCAGAGAGAGAAGGGGAAAACAGGGAAGTTTGCGCCATTTCCAAAAAAATTCTCTAAGCAAAGTTAATACTTGTTCCTTTCATTTTCAAGTCCATGCCCAAGTAAGAGGGTGTTGGGGCTGCAGAGCACCCAGGTAACGGTGGGGGAGAGGTGCCCCTTGGATGAGACCCCAGAGAAGGCCCAGCGGACCTCACCACGTCAGGACGTCCTTTAGGACACACGGGACACCCGCTTTCCACAATTCCCCTTGTCCGGTTTGAAACCCCTGGAGCGGCAGAAGTTGACATCAAGCCTGGATTCCGCTCACCCACAATGTCAAGCATCGTGAACATCTGAGCGCCTTTAACTGGAGAAGCAGTCTCTGGGATTAAAGTGACTTTCTTATTTAGGAGAGAAAAACGTGTGGTGCGTAGGTGCCTGCTCCTGGTGGCAAAGCCTGTCCTTGGCGCCTCAGTCTCACAGGACAAACTTTTAGCAGCTGGGTTCTCCCCTCACTGTTTCAACACCCACCGAGAGGATTAAAAGTAATCCCTCTCCCTTTTAATTTCACGTCGCCCCCCCCCCCCCGCCCCACGTCCCCTGGGGACAGCCTGAATGCTTAACCCCCGTGGCCTGGCGGGGAGGGCGGGTTACCCCTTGCTGAGGCGCTGGCCTGGACGGGAAGCCCTGGGGGAAAGGGCCCCCTGCTGGCCCCGCCGGGAAGGGCAATGAGCACCGCGGACTGGCTGGCCTGACACAGTGGTCTGAGCGGGTGCCGCCCCGACACTGCCAGCGCCAAGGGGGGGTTCTTTCCACACCAACAGGCGGTTCCCCGGTTCTCCCTGGACACCAGTGGGGGGTCCTAGGAGTCAATCCAGTTCTGATACTGACTCCCCGGGGTTCCTGCAGACCCCACAGGGGACGGGGACTGCCCCCATTGCGATGCCAGTCGCAGGTCCAGGTTATCACCTGCGCTTCTGACTGATGGCTAGAGCTCAGGGCTCCCATGACCCCTCTTCCCACACCCTTCAGGTGTGATAATTTGCTGGAACAACTCACAGAACTCAGGGAAGCAGTTTCTTCCCCACAACCTGTTTATTGTAAAGGACTACACCTCAGGAACAGCTAGGTGAGGGGATGCTCACAGTTGTGGGCCCTCTGTGGGCAGCAGCACCCTCCCAGCACCCACACTGTTCCCGAGCCCGGAAGCTCCCTGGACCCCTTCATCTGGGGGTTGCTATGGAGATTCTATTATCTAGACATGGCTGGTTAAACCCGTGGCCATTGGTGACTGACGCAGTCTAGCCCTCTCCCCTCCCTAAGGTCGGGGTGGGCCTGTCAAGGCCAGAGCCACCTTATCAGCATAAACTCAGGTCTGATTGAAAGATGCTCCCCTCAGCCCCTAACCGGGGCCATTACAAGGATTTCAAAGCTCTGTCCCAGGAACTGGGGACAAAGACCAAATATATTTCTCATTGCTACTGCATGCGGTGTTCACAGTGGATTCTTCCGTGGTCTCTGGGTCAGAACGCTACCTCCGTCAGGGTCAGAACTCCTTCTCTAGTCTACACCACACTCGGCACGGGCTGAATGTGCACCTGGTGTGCTGACTCAGGGTGGCCACTGGCTCATTCCAGGACACAGCTCCTGAGCTGCCGCAGCCACGAGCCAGGAGCCAGGCTGCTGGGGCCACCATTGGCCAGGAAGACATCAGTGGTGCCCATGGTGCCCATGGTGCCCTGGTACCTCGGCCTATAGAAGGTACAGACCACCAAACCCGACGCTGTTCCTGCCATACGTCTGGCCTCAGAGGAGACATTCTGGTTGTTCCACATAGGGAGCCAGGAATTCTCGTGGCGTTGCTTGGGTACTAATGATCTTCCCAAATGCAATATCTTTAGGCCACTGTTTCATGCTGAGAACAGCCACCTGCTACGGTGGCTTTCAATTTTTTGGACATGACCCACTTTTCATGTTGCAACTCATTACACAAAGTGTCACAGGACAATAGTTCCCTTTTCTATAAGATGTACTCTGATTTTTACGTATATTTTTCCAAGCTGGTTTCACCCCACTCTACTGATTTACGGCCCCCTAGTGGGCAGCAGCTTGCAGTCTGAAAATCACTGAATTCCCCTCTGCCTCCTAGCTGGCCTAGCACAACAGCCCACCCCTCTCATCTTGTTAGCAAACAGGGTCCTATGTACAGTTGTGCAGGTTGTGTACTGCATGGTTCCAGGAGGCCACAGTCGCCCGATGTGCATTATGTAACAGGATGTGGTGGCTCTATCGATAAATTGACTTATCTCAAATTACAGGAATACTAATTTGTCAAAACTGTCACTGACATTCTCTACGTCTCATCTTCTGTGCTTCTGACATGAAGGTAATTAAAGTGGCCCTATTTACCCCCCAAAATTGTTAAAAGCACTTAACAAAAAAGCATCAGAGCCTGGTCTAAACCAGACAGAGGTCTCATCCTCATAGTTACTGGCTGACGGTACTTTCTCCACGGGAACTTGAAGGTGTGCCGGGAACTTGGCGTGTCTCACACTCAGTCGAGGCAAAGAATCCTTTGGGCTCTTCGTTTTTGCTTACTGCTCATCCACTTAACAAGTGTGCCCTGCGTGCCTGCCAGGGGTGTGCTGACCCCACAGCCAGCGAGCAGAGTTCGGAGCTCCCACATGTACAAGTGAGCCCAGGACCCTGCTTCTAGACGCTGGGTCTCCGTCACAAGGACAGAAATTCACTCGTACCCTCATTCGTGGAGGTCTGGCTTTCGTAACTTGTAGAAGAGGAGGATGAATACTTGCTTAAAAAGCAAACATAAAATAACCGCCTCCAAATCGCGCTGCTGTGCTGTGTTACTGCGATTTATCAAAACTGCCGTTAACCCAGTTTGGTAAAAATAAAGCAGCAACCTCGGTGCTGAAATGGGGCTGCCTTTCGCCGCACAGACGTGGCTGTGTAACAGCGCGGGGGAAGTGTCAGCGGAGGGAGTGGCCCCTCACCTGCCACCTGTCACCAGCGCCCGGCGGCCTCTGCAGAGCCCCTCCCATCGCCCGCTGCGGAGAGGACCCGCAGCAGGCAGGACTGCGAGCGCTCGGGCTCACGGAACGCCGCCGAGCAAGGCCGTGCTGAGCCGAACTTCTTCCTGGGGAAAGTGGAGACGGCGCTGAGAGCCTTGCAGGGGGAGAATGTAGCCACCAAAGCCACGTAGGTCCCTGGGGCTCGCGGTCTTCAGGCATCGTGTGTCACTGAGTCCCACGACCTCCATCACCTCGTTTTGTAGGCTGCCCTCAAAACGAGTAACGCAGCAGGCCTCCAGCCACCGTGAGGAGGGCGACAATGGGGCAAATGGGACTTTTCTCATCACCCCCACACCACGCGGCCCTCCCCTCTGCCCCTCCAGGTCGGGGAGCCCGAGTTCCGCAGTCCACTGAGTCTGTGAGCACTTGACATGGGCCCTGCTCGATCATAACTCTGAGAAAACGGGGGTCCTCTCCCCGAGGGTTCCGCTACCCACCCATGCCTGGTGGAGAGCCAAGGGGCTCCCTGTCCCTCCGGGGGGAGGAAGGATGCCAGGGGACAGTTTGCCTACAGGGGCCTTACAGCGACTGAGGCTGACTGAGGCTTTCGTGGGGAGGTTCTCAAAACCCGGGAGGGAGGGGGCAGCGTTGGAGGAAGGGCAGACAGTCGGGTGTCTTCTCTTGGGGTGGCTGGAGCCTAGTTCCACCGGGGACATTCCAGAAGCCGGGCAGTGCACACCTCAGAGGCTCCCCCACCCAGGAGGGTTAGAACCCCTTCCTGGGACAGCCCCCCCGGTCCCTGCCCTTCCTGCTCATCGGAGAAAACTGTCAGAGGGGGCAGGTCTCCCAAAGTCAGGGGCGCCCCAGGAAACGGCGTGGCTGCACCTGCTACAGCTTCCCCCCACAACCTGAACCTCGACCTCAACCCTGACCCCCACCCCCCCAACTCTGAGCCCAACCCTGACCCCCACCCCCCAACTCTGAGCCCAACCCTGACCCCACCCCACCCCACCCCAACTCTGAGCCCAGCCCTGACCCCCACCCCACCCTGCCCTCCAAGGGCCAGCCCCCTGCCGTTCCCCTCTCCCAGCACCCGGCAGGTGGCCAAGTGGAAGGCCACGTCTGGGAGTCTGTGGTCCAGGGAGCCACCCCAGGGGCAGGCACCCCTGCTTGTGAGTGTGTGAGCCGGGAGCGAAGACAGAACAAGGGCTCAAAGCAAGGCCGGCTCGGAGCCGGAGGGGATGAGATGGCACAGCTGAGCCACAGCAAAGTGGGCCCCGCAGGTGGCCAGGGCCCCGCAGGCCCAACCTGACCCCTACAGCCTGGGCGTGGCCTGGGCCTGACCCCTGCAGCCTGGGCGTGGCCTGAGGACAGCACTTCCAGGGGCTCCGAGCCCCCAGGCAGGGCTCAGCCAGACTTCTGGACCAGTGGCCTGGGCTTCGTTGCTGGGATGCACTTGGGAAGAGTCATGGAACGGAACAGGACGGCCCCGGCCCTCGGGCTGCGCCAGGGATCGGGGCAGCGGAGCCAGCACGCTACTTGGAGGACACGCGGCCCCGCCTTGTCCTCCGAGCCCACGTCAGCGGGGCCCAGAGCGCGCTGGGCAGTGGCCGTCTGCAGCCACCGCACGGGGCTCCCCGGCCATCCTCTGTGCAACGTCCTCTGTGCAACAGCGGTCCCCTCAACCTTCTCACCAAGCAAGACATGGCCCTAGCAGCTGGCCCACACATCCCTCCTTCCATGCTGCCCTTCCCAGAGTGGCCCCAGCGCCAGGCAGGACACACACGAATGGCCCACACCAACACCAGCCGCTTTATGTGTTAATTGTCCACACTGTACTTGAAAGATCAACTCAGGCCACTGCCCCTCAGAACGCGGACTCTTGGGGCACCCCCACCCTCCACCTGAGGCTCTCCTCGGACCCTTAGCTCGGAGGGCACAACCTGAGCGTCAGTGTCTCCCTCCATCCTTGGAGAAAAAGAACAGAAAAGGAAAGGAAAAGCAGGGGAGGGCCGGAGACGGACGCGTCGCCCTTGGCCAGCTTGTCAGGGACCCCGGGGCGGCTGGCACCTGAAGCCCCGCCGGCCCTGTCCCTTCTCTGCATGACCTGCCAGGCGCTTCTTTTGTGCTTTTTCTGTGCTTCTCAAACACCAAGCTGAGCACACGCACGCTGCGCGCTCACAGCAGAAGGACAGAGATGCCGCCACATCAGCACCACCGGCGAGAGCGCCTGGCCGGCGTCCAGGACGCAGCTGGGGCCCCAGCTTCACGCCGCGAGGCTCCTGCGTTTCAGGTTTGGCCAAGCAGCCCGCTGGCCGAGGGAGACCACCACGGGGGTCTGGAGCAGAAGAGCACTTTCTGAGAGGGAGGAAGCTCGGCGCCCAGTGGTTTTGGGGAAGACCCCTGGGCTCTGCGAAACACGGGAGCCACTGGGATCACTGGCCTCGAGGTGGCCAGAGCCAGGAAACCCAACCTCCACCCCCACCCCAAAGCCATGCAGGTCCAAAGCCCAGGGCCTTAAGGGCCAGCTTCTCCGGGCACCGCGGACCCTCCCACGTGTCTGTGACGAGAGTCCAGCTCCGGGGCCGGGGAGAAGGCTCCCGGGAGGCTGCTTTCCCCACGACCGCTGGGCGGCAGCTCCAAGCAGAGCGTGGTACAGGACGGCCCAGCTCACAGTGGCCGGGACTTTGAGGTGACCCTGGTCTAACTAATGAACACAGCAGAACGATGGCTCTCAAACTGCTCCGCAGACCCAGTGTTTGTGGCAACACTTTAAATGTGATTTCAACTCGACTGTCTCAGGGTGGAATGTCCTGGAAGGCAATGGGGGGCGGGCTGGCCTGTTTTCAGATAAATGTGAGTCCAGGTCAGGGGGCTCAGGGCACTTTGGCGTGGACCCTGGGGAAAGACCACCAAGGATGCAGCGGGAGAGCATGGAGGATGGAGGGCCCACGTGGCGCCTTCCAAGCCCCCGCAGGGCCCTCCTGGCAGGACCACGGGACAGCGCTCACCTGCAGTCAGGTGGCTGTCATGGCTGGTTCTCGACAAAGGACTGCCAGCCTCCCCCGTCTTACCTCAGGGACCCACGTCCCCATCCCTGTCCCTGTGCTCCTTCCTGACCCTCCAGGGTCTCCTGACCACTCTATTCTGCCCTTGTACCTTTTAGAGAAAGATCTCCTCCTCTCCCCTGGCCCAGCTGCACCAACAATGGGTCAACGTACCCCACATTTTAACCTCTTCCAATAGTAACACTCCATCTATTTTTGAAGCTGCTTTGGCCCTGGACACACACACCTTCCCTGGTCCTCCCTGACCGGGACAATCCTCTGTGGCTGGTGTCAGGGGCCAGGGCTGCCCCTTCCCTGCGAGTGCTGTGACCACAAGGGACCCAGGGCTACCTGGCCGCAGGGAGGAGGCCTGCGATGGAGCCAGCGTGGCTGTGCAGAAATCTGAAGTATCCCAGTCCTTCCAGTGAAATCCCCGGGTTAGCAGACTTGCCTGTGAAATTACGGGAGATGCGCTGACATGGGGAGGAATGTCCTGCGCTTCTTGGGGGGGGTCTCCTAACTCAGGCAGATGAAAACATCCCACTCAGGCCTTCCTCAGAGGCGCGTTCCACACCGTGCGACCCCCCAGGGGGCTTGCCCTGCTCTATTCCCATCTCTTTGATGGGCACACGACTCCAGAAAGAGGTGGAAAAAGCAGACAGCTCACCTCGGTCGTTTGCTCTAAAACAGGGTAGGGCTCTAGGCCGAACCAGCAAAAAATCCAAATCCAATTTCTGTGTCGCTGAGTGAGCTGGAAGAGATCCTGGAGCACCTTCTCCAAGTAGAGTTCGCTTACGACGACACTGAAATGGACTCGCTGCTCTGAGCACTGACCACCTGAGCGCTGGGTTGGGGGAGGAGGCAGTGGCCCGTGTGTGCAGTGGCCCCAGCCCATTTCTCCTGGCTTCTCAGACACCCAGCCCTGCCATCAGATGCTTCGGGCCAGGCCTCTCTGGGTTGCCTCTGTGGAGGAAGCACATCCTTCCTTCCCCTCGGACAAGCGTCTGTCCCGGAGTCTTGCATCCTGGCCCCCAGCTAGGAACCTCTGCAGGCCGTGGAGGCAGCGGGTGGGGAGCCTGGGGGAGGGTGCTCAGCCTTTGAGGTGTCTAGGCAGCCCCCACAGCGGCTCTGGGTCCCCTGCTGGCCTCACCCAAGAACCATGGAAGTGCTATTTTTATCCTGATGAACAACAGTGCAGAAATGTCTTCTGACTTGACAAGACACAAAATTTAGGTGCTGGGAGAGAGACTTCAATTTCAAGCTTAAAGATTACTTTGGGTCCCCCAGGACTCAGAAGCAATTTAGAGCTGATACCCTGAACAAGAGAAAGGTTAGAAGATTAAGACCAACTGCTGTTTGGATAAATGGCTGGTAATTGCCCATATCCGCAATTATACACTGGCACATAATTTCTTTTCCGCTACCTTTCTCCTCTCCTGCGTCCCATCAGGATTCACTCGGAAGGAGCCCACCTTGGTCTTCTTCTGCCGAGCCTTGGTGACGTCATACTCCACCTCGTCCATCAGGGCCCTGCATGCTAAACAAGACACAGAGCGCCCGTTATCCCTGGGAGGGGAGCGAAGCTCCCCCGAGACGCTCTCCAGCTGGAGTGTCAGCAAGTCTGCGTCCCCCGGGACCTGGAAAGGGCTCTTGTCCCCTGGCTGCTTCCTTACGGGCAGAAATGTGCAGTTTTCCAAGAAGGCCAACCTGAGACTAGCTTTCTTTGTACATCCTTTTATGTTTTGTTTTTTTTAAACACATACACTTTACTTTTTCGTTTAAAACATGCTTTTTAAAAAGAATAAGGAGACCCACACTCCGAGCCTATCAGAGACCCCCGAGCTCCACTGGGCTGTATTAGTTACACCCGAGGAGCCTCTGCAAATGGGAAAGGTTTGTCCGAAACTGGGCCCTGCTCCCAGAGACCCATTTCTGCTGGATTCAGGATCTCAGGGAGCCTCTGACACTTACGGACCATACACCTGATTTCCCCTTCTTCCCAGGTAGGGCTGCCCGACTGAGAATTCTCAGCAAGTAAAAGTAAATGAAGTGATGCCTCCAATAACAGCCTCGTATGCTCTACAGGAAAGTGATTTTCTTTTTACGTTTGAATTTTTTTTATTGAGTTATAGTGAGTTTACAATGTTGTGTCAATTTCTGGTGTACAGCACAATGCTTCAGTCATACATGAATATATATATATTCATTTTCATATTCTTTTTCACCATGAGCTACAAGATATTGAATATATTTCCCTGTGCTATACAGTATAGACTTATTTATCTATTTTATATATACCAGTCAGTATCTGCAAATCTCGGACTCCCAGTTTATCCCTTCCCACTCCCCTCCCGTCTAGCACTTGTCTTTCTTTTTTAATGGTTCCACATATGAGTGATATCATACGGTATTTTTCTTTCACTTTCTGGTTTACCTCACTTAGAATGACATTCTCCAGGGACATCCATGTTGCTGCAAATGTCATGATATTGTCATTTTATGGCTGAGTAGTATTCCATTGTATAAATATAATCACAGCTTCTTTATCCAGTCATCTGTCGATGGACATTTAGGTTGCTTCCATGTCTTGGCTATTGTAAATAGTGCTGCTATGAACATTGGGATGCAAGTGTCTTTTTGAACTAGGGTTCCTTCTGGATATATGCCCAGGAGTGGGATTCCTGGGTCATATGGTAAGTCTATTCTTAGTCTTTTGAGGAATCTCCATACTGTTTTCCACAGTGGCTGCACCAAACTGCATTCCCACCAGCAGTGCAGGAGGGTTCCCTTTTCTCCACACCCTCTCCAGCATTTATTGCTTATAGACCTTTTAATGATGGCCACTCTGGCTGGTGTGAGGTGATACAGTTTTGATACAGGAAAATGATTTTGAACTTGCTGTTTGTGGCCCGACTGTGGACAAGGATGCTGGAGGAGCTCAACAAAGTCTCAACCCGTTACAGCTCCTCGCCTGCTGTTAAATGAGGCATGGGCACATTGTCTTACTCAAGCACTGTATTTCAGGGTACCTTTGGGAGAACAGCATAACCTTTAAATGCCCAAATTTGAATGCTGGCTTGGCTGACCCCGCCCTGTTTTTCATGCTGTTTCCTGGTGGTATATCAGAACATATGGCCCTTGGCTCAACCTGCATTGATGGCAGCGGAGGCCAACCACAGTCATGAGATGCCCACAGTACAGACGCTTCCTGCCTTCCACGTGCTAAGTCGTGCTCCCACGTGCCATGCATTCAACGTTCATCACAGCCCGTGAGAGGGACCCTCGGACTCACCCCACCTTGTGGTGAGGCCTAGAGAACTTGAGGGGCTTTCCCTGGTGCCCCTGCCCAGGTCACCCAGTGCACGTCTGTGAATGTACCCGGGCGAGTCAGCTGATGGAGAGCTCAGGCCATGGGGTCACACGACCCTGTCCCTTACATGCTGTGTGAGCTGTCCTTGGTCCTTACGGTAACCTACCATGAACTGTAGGCCCAATGAGTGGCACCCAGTCCTTCTTGGTCCAAGGGCTCCCCAAGAAGAGCCCATCGCTCCAAGGCCACCACCAGCAGGAGCTGGAAGGTCTTGGGCCTGTTGCCAGAGGCAGGGAGGACCCCACCCTTTGTGCAGTGTGCGGAGGGTGGGGCTGCCCCTTTCATCCCCATGAAAGGAACCCGTGGCCACACACTTGGAGAGCACACGTCCTTTCCGGTTCCCATGGCCACGTCACCGTGTGTCCTGGCACCTTCCTGAAGGCCCTTGGCCCAGCGTTGCCTTCCTGTCCCAGTGCAGCCTAGACGGACCTCGGGCCATCGGGACCAGCATCCTGGGCACTGCAGGACACACCTCCCATCAACCTGGATGGCGACTCTCCCTCCTCCATGAGATGGGCAGCTGCTGCTATTTTGAGGTCACCACTGTCCCAGCAGGTGTGACCCGATCGATGCCTCCCGGGCAGGAGTCTCCCATGGGGACGCTGACCAGCCACAGAGCCCACTGGAGGGGGCAGGGTTGGCTGGGAGAGCGTTCACCTGGGGCCCCTCTCCCAGGCCTCACAGTGGGTAGACGGCCCTGCAGCGCAGCCAGGAGGCCTCTTGGGAAGAAGGCAAAGGTAACCATTGCAGGCGTCCTTGCGGACAGACAAGAGTGGGAAGAGGAAGGATTTCCTAGAGGTTCCTGACATCCTTTACGCCTTGCTCCCGTGAGAGGGAAGATGGGGGGTCCGCTCTCTTGGCAGCAGGGAAGGAGCCGGTCAGGGTGAAGGCGCAGTGTCCCAGCCTGGGAGGGACATGGAAGCCTGTGTGAAGGGTCCTGGAGAGCAGGGCAGGTCCCGCAGGCCCCCACCAAGGGTCGGGGTGACTCTGGCAGTACCTCGGCCCTTCCTGACACAGCTGCGAGCTGGCCCGCCCCAGTCCCTCCTCCCGGCTCGAGGGCACCTGGCCTCAGAGCCTGCCCGCCTGTGCACACTTCACTCAGCCTGCTTCACCTTCAGTTCTCTCTTCAGCAGAGGGTGAGGACTAGTCTATGCAGCACCTCGCATGCATGCGCACTCAGCCAGGGCTGGCCCCTTCCCCGCCCCTCGGAGGAGTCCAGATTCTCGGAACCCCAGCTTGACCTGGTGACTCGCCCAGGAACCCGGATCCCTGAGTGGCTTTCTGCTCTGTATCTGCAGACCCGGGTTTCAGACCCCAGCAGGTTGTGACACCCTTGGCTTTCTGGAACCCACGGGGATGGACCTGGCAGGCATGCCCACCCCCTGGGCTCCTGGTCATGTGTTAATAATCTGTTCCTTCCAGCTCAGGTCTCAAGTTTTGGGAGCACCAAGATGGGCCGTGTAAAGGAGAGCTCTTAAAGAAAGGTCCCCCTGCAGGGACTGAGTTGATGGCCGAGTCACTGGTGGCCCCCAAACAGCCTGGTGGTCAGGGTTGGGGGTTCCGTTGGAAGCCCCCCTGCCCTGACTTTCTCTTCTCTGCCTGGAGTCCCAGTCCCAGGGCCACACTCACTGGTCAAATAGAGCGGCTCAGGGGCAAAGGTTAGCCCCACCCACGCGGAAGGCAGGACTTCCGGGACAGCCCAGGAAGGGCTGAGGTCCTCCAGGTCTGCCGTCCTGACCTCCCCACGGAGGGGAGGGGTGGCTGGATGCGAAAAGATCATTTTAAATTTTGCCCCAGGTCACAGAACAAGTTAACAGAGTCACATCAGCAGCCCCGGCCTCCAGATTTCTAGTCCAGCGTTAATTTAAATGTTAATCTGAAATCTACACTTAAGTCACTGGAGTTTCAGGTTTATTAGAGCAGGCGGCAGGAGTGGAGCCTCCTGGGGGGGTTGGCGGGTCACGTTGCCTGCCAGAGGGCAAGCCCTCCTCCCAGCTGGGCCCGCCAGCCTCCTCCGTCTGTCTGCTCCTCCTTTCTCCCGCCTCCTTCTCTCTTCCTAGGAGTGAGGTTTGGCAATGGGAGGAGATGGCAGTGGGGATGGTCCCTGGGGGCTGGAGCATCTGAAGGGGCTCACTTGAAAGGGCAGGCTGTGGGCACAGTGCTTCCCAGCCCTGCAGGTAGAGACAGCACACAGGTAGCCTGGAACCTGCTGGGCTGTCATTGTGCCAGCATTTCCACAAGGGAATGGGCGAACACTGCAGTCTGGGCCCCTCTCCCACCCGCACCCTACTCGGCACCCACCCTGCAGGCTGATGATCAACCATCGTTAGCATATCTGCTGTCTCCAAGGTGTGTGCAAGGTACAAGGGGGTCCCTGGGAACGAGTCACAGCAGGCCATCAAGGGACCCCGTTGCATTTGCCTGGAGGTCAGCGCTCACTGACGGCGCAGGAGCAGGTGCGAGGGGGGGCACCCGCAGATACCTCTAGGGGTGTGGGGTGCTGTCGCCTGGACCAGCCAGGGCAAGCACGGATGCCTGGGCCATGCAGACTACCAGCAGCAGTTGGTCCCCCAGCCACAAGTGCAGGTGACTGGCAGACCCACCTGGACAGATGTGAAGACATAGCTTGGAAGTTCCCGGTCAGTGGTCTGGGGAGACCCGGGTTCCACCTGCGACCTCAACAAAGTAGGATGGCCACTCAAAGGCCCACACTCTTCCTACCACACAAAATACCTGTCTCCTGCTTAGCGGGGCGCCTTTGGGGAAGGACGAAGCCCCGATCCTTCCTGGCGAGGGCAACACTGCCCACACCCCACCCGCGAAGGAACACTCGGTCTCCTGAAAGCGGAAGTGGCCAATGCTCGAGTCTTTCTTGAAAGTTTTGGCCACTAGACACAGAAAGTGCGGTGGGGGTCCACAGCGCTAAGAGGGACAGGTGAGCTGTGGGCGCCAGGCAGGCACGCTTGGGGAGCAGCCCGGGCTTGGGGAGCGGATCTCAGCTTGTAGCTCCTCCCTCCTCTCTCCCTCCCTCACTGTTATGGGCGGAGCTGTATCCCCAAGGATCTGCGCACATCCTCACCCCTGGTACCGGGATGGGGCCTCACTGAGTCAGTCTCTGCAGATGGTCACGTTAGGATGGGGTTGCTGGGGCGGGCCCTGATCTAGGGTGACTGGAGTCCACGTAAGAAGAGGAGACCATGATTGTATCTCCTTCCTTCGATCATTCAATAAGCATGGAAGCCCTGACTCTCCTCTGAGACCCCAGACGACGAGCAGAGATCAGAAGAGGTGCTATTTCACCGCCCGCCCATCTCCTCCAGCTGCCGGCGGCCTGCAGCCCGCTTTAGCAGCGGAACGTGAAGGGAGTGGTGGGTGTCAGCTCTAGGCCAGACCTCACGGGCCTCGCAGCTTTCACCGGTGCCCTCTTGCGCTGGCTGCCACATTCAGAGCCCAGAAGGACGGCTGATGGCGAGGTCACGTGGGAAGAAGGACGAGCTGAGAGCCAGCACCCATGCCCCGGAGCCTCTAGCCAGGCAGAGCCACTGCCGGACTCGGGCCGCGTGAGTGAGCGCGGGTGAGCTCTGAAGACGGCCGGCCCTCTGCCGACGTGGGGGGATAGTCAGCTCACGGTCAAGCCCCTGAGCGGGAGGGTTACACACAGACGGACACCGGTGTCAGGAAAGATGAGAGGCTTCCCTAGAAAGTGATGGGTAAGCCCTTGGGATAAGTTGGCGTTCACCCAGTAAAGAGTAGACAGGGACCTGGGGAGAGGGAACAGCGTATGCTAAACCCCAGAATGACAAATCACAATGAGTTTGAGGGACAATAAAAAAGCAGTCCACATCCCTGAAGAAGAGTCTGTGGGAAGACTGGCCCGTGATGAGGCTGCGGGGTGGGCAGGGCCAGACCAGGTGGAGCCTTGCGGACAGAGGTAAGGGAGTATGTCTTTATTCTAAGCCACACGGAACCACGGTGGTATTTCAAATGGGGTGAGACTTGGTGACCTCTGCATTTTGCAAAGGTCATTAGGCTACAGTTAGGAGAGGCTAGAGGGGATAAGGGAGTGTGCAGGCAGGCTGACAGGCTGCTGCACCAGTCCTGGCGAGACATGACTGTGGGTTGGGTTCTAGTACTAAAAGAGGGGGTGCAGAGAAGGCAGCGAACTGAGAGCTGGGGGAGCAATCAACAGCACTGGTGGTGACTGGGCGCAGCGGGAGGAAGACCCTTCCGGCTGCAACCCAACCACCACTTCTTTCCCACTGTCTCCTTCTGTATCAGCCGAGCACTGCTCGTATCTGGTCATGGGCAGCCACGTGGGACAGGAACCTGGCTTCTTCCCAGCTCAGCCCTACTACTGTCACTCCGTGCACGCTGCCCACAGTTGGTCTGGAAAGGGCATGCATTGTAGTTCTGGCCAGGGTGTGAGGAGAGGGCTCTCTTCCCTTCTCAGCACAGAGATGTGCAGGAACGTTCCAGCACCCCATTCCTGCCGCTGCACAGTGTCACCTGCCAGAGGCAGCTGGAAATGTGGCGGCCATCCCGGCCCCTCCGGGAGCCGGTCTCCCCGCCAAGCGGGCAGGGAGGTGGAGGACCTGGGTCTCTGGTGGCATTGCTGGGACCGCTGGGGGCTGCCTCGCCTCCTGCTTTGCTTCCTGACTTCGCGGGTGAGATTTAGTCAGGCCTCTCCGTATCCTGGACGTGACTCTGAGTCAGGGGTGATGGCACTTGCCGCCAAAGCCTGCCTGGGCTCCAGTGACGTATCAGTGTCCCAGGGAGGCAGTACACAGTACCCCAGGGAGGGCACAGCAGAGGTGCGAGAGCGGAGACGTGTTTTCTGACAGCTCTTGAAGCCAGGCATCCAAGGCCAAGGTGTTGGAGGGCCGCTCTCGTCCTGAGGCCTCTCTCCTTGGCGTGTCCGTGGCTGTCCTCTCCCTGTGTCTTCACGTGGCCTTTCCTCTGTGCTTACGTGTGTCCGTGTCTGAATTTCCTCTTCTTATGAGACCAATCAAGCTGGATTTCGAGCGACTGTCTGGCTGTTGGCATGACTGACAGCATCGTGGGCCTGTACAGTTTCTCCTGTCCTGCTGAGCCCACCCAGGGCTGTCCTGTGTGGTAAATCTCTCCTCTGTCATCAGGCTTCGTAGTGGGCGGATGTTATTAAACCGTCATTAGGACCAGGTGGTCTTTGTGCTGTTAGCCTCTGAAAAATCATGAAGACTTTGCCCACAAGGCTAGCTAGCCACGCGTAAATCCTGTTCATCCTGCTTCTAGGCAGCAGCCCCAGGCCCTGGGGTAGCTCTGACACCACCCAAGGGCCCCGCGGTGGTGCGGAGTGCAGCTTGGCCACGCTTCCAGAGCCTTGTCCACCTGACGCCACCCCGTGAGTGAGTCCCCCCCGGAATAAACGGACCCATCGACGAGCTGCCGGCCTCATTTTTCAGTCTCAAGATAGCGCCACAGTTCGGTGGGCGCCTTTCGTTCCCTCCTCGTCTGATGCCTACTGAGTGTGATCACTGGTTACTGACCACAGCCCGCACCTCACTAGGGCTGGGCTCCCTAAAGACCTCATTTTAATCCTCTCTTTAAAGCCCTTACCTCCAAATAAGATCACACGCTGAAACACAGGGGGTAGGACTTTGACGTGCGAATTTAAGAGGAACACAGTTCGGCAACGAGATGTTTATTTCCGGGTGCCAGGACGTGCCCGGGCCGGTCCGCTCGTTGCCTCAGTGGCCTGCCAAGCCTGTTTCTGCTGCTTTGCGACACCTGTGGCTTTCCCTGTGCAGGCGCGAGGTGTCGTCTGTGCTTCTAGGCTTCGGATCCTCAGACTCGACATCCAGAGTCACAGGCGGGGGTTTCCTCACTTCCGCTCGTCAGGAGAATGTCCCCGATGCCCCCAGCACACTTCTTCCCATTCTCGCTGGCCAGGACTGTCCTGTGACCCAGCCCCACCCAGTCAGTGGCGTGGAGATAAAATTATGACATTTAGTTTAGACCCATTGAGATTGACCCTCTGGGGCTAGAAAGGGTGCAACCTGTCCTGGGAGGCACTTGGCCCTCTGCAGCTGAGCAGAATCAGGTTGTTAGAAGCGTCCCCGGGAAACGCGGTCTCCGTGACCATCCCTGCCCGGGCAGGCCCAGCGAGGCAGCAGGTGGGGCGGGGGCCGGGAAGAGGAGGCCCCCCAGCTGGTGCTAAGACAAAGCCCAGCCCAGAGGCCCCTGCAGACGCCTCCGGCCACACGTCGTCCCCCCCCCCCCACCGTCACATCACCACGGCAACCCACCCGCCTGAGCGGCTCCCCATCGAGTTTTAACCCAAATTATATTTTCCAGACCTGAAAACAGAGGCACCATGAGAAGAAGTCATTTTAACGACTTGAGGATGCTCTGGATGTGAGACCAAGATGAGAGGTGGATGGCAGAAAAGAAAAATCCGATAAATAACACTTTTTAATCGAGCAGGCAAACCCTGGTTCCTCAGAACCTAAACGACAGGCACCTTCCTTCCACATTCTTTGAAGAAAAAGGAGCCGCAGGAGGCTTTGTCGTGGTGGTGCCTGTTTCCCAGGGAACATTCTCATCGCACTGTAATTCTGTTTACCTCCAGTCCTCCTCGGTCACCCTGATGCTCAGGGTGATGGCCTGCAGTCACCAAGGGAAAAGACAAGTATGATCAGCAGATTCTGTTTACTCTGGGAGAAATGTGGGCAGGAACACGGAGAGACTGCCGGTACCAGCAACACGGCGGTCTCCAGTCGACCTCGCGGGGACCAGACGTCCAGCCAACACACCACTTAAATCTCGCTACAGTCTCTTCCTTTCATTCAGGAGACTCTCGCTTGATACCTTTTAATTCTCTGTGTCTTGAGCACTAAAACTTTCCTCTCGGAGACTTGGTAACGTTTAGAAAAGTCTGGCAAAAGCATCAAATGGGCTGCGTGTCACCGGTTCTCACAAGCGTTGTCAGAGCTGCTTGAGAGGGGTTTCCAGCCCTGGGGTCCCTGTCAGTTAAAACCACCCTGATGTGATCAAGGGTCATCAGGGAATCTGAATCCAGGCCTGGCCAAGGGGAGCAGGGGGCCCGCACGCAGGAGCGGTGGCGCCCACTGTGTGCAGACTCCTTGCGGAGCGCCCCATGTGGCATCTCACTGAAGGCTCACAGGGACGCTGGGGCAGGTGCTGGGCTGATCGTTCCATTTTACGGATGGGGAAGCTGAGGCTCGGGCAGGTGAGCATTTTGCTTCAGGTCACGCAGGGCTGCAGGGCCAAGATTCAAAGGCCAGTCCATCTCCAGAACCAATCATCCTTCTGCCCAGGTGCCCTCTGCGCAGAAAGGCGGTGAAGCCGGCGCCTCGGGCACCTTCCACGGGCAGTGCTGAGAGCGGGCTCACATGACCAAGCCACCTTGTGAGGGCTCCCAGAGACTGTCAGTCTCTGCCATTTCCACTGAAAAAGGTTTGGTCACAGAAAGAATCTTAAATGCAAAACTCCCGTGAGATCTAACGAGCTGTTGAAGGAATAGCCCGGGCTGACTTCGCCTTGTGTAGGGTGAGCCCAGCCGCCCGGGTTGGAGAACGCGACCATCACCAGGGGCCCCTCCAGTCCCACCCAAAGGACTCCCGCAGGGGACTCAGACACCTGCTTTGCCCAGGAAGATAGCAATCTCCCGATAAGGCGTCAAAAGCTGCCTTCAGTTCCCATAAGACTAAGACCACGGCTCTCCTGCCAGCAGCAGTGGGAGGTCCCTGGCTCTGAGGTGAGGAAGCCGGAGCATCTCGGCTGCTAATCCCACTTGGCGGTGAGGATCGGTCACCTGGCCCATCAGGAAGCCGGCATGTCCAGAGCAGTGGCACAAACTGCTCTGAGAGGGCACAGGCTTGATTCCCTCTGCGGACCAGACGCACCTGCAGGACGGAGGGAGAGGGCCCTGCATTGGTGGTGACGTGGGCAGTTCATGGTTCTTGCCAGGCCTCCCCTGGGCATCGGTCGGGCTGAGCCATCTGACCCACCAGTGGTCGTGGCAGAAGTGACAGACACCAAGGCACAGGGTCCCGTGGCTGGGAAGCAGCTGGGTCTCAGACTGAAGTCAACATATGGTGGAAAAGCCCAAACAGGAAGGGCAGGGAAGCCGGTGGAAAACACTGACCACCCTCGTGCAGACAGAGGAGGAGGCTGAGGCCAGTCAAGGACAAGGACCGTCAGTGTCAGTTGCTGGGGAGGGTGGGGGAAGAGCTGGGGCCCCGAGGGCAGGACACCAGGAATCCAGGAGCCACACTGAGTATTTCCAAGTGGAAGGCCTGGCGGGGACACTGAGAGCTTTGAACTCTTCGCTGAAGACGTTCCACGGCACCAGGCTGAGCGGTGCCATGTAGATGTGGCTTTTGTCCTTCAAAGTTCCCTACGAGTCACCTCCTCCCAGGAACGTGATGCAAACAGAGTAGATCTTTGCCATCGCCTAATTCCGAATGAACTTGTTAAAGCATTTTTAGTGTAATGAAAACATTAGATCAATGCCTCCAGTGATCGCTGTCACTAAATCAATAGCGTCTGGTCCATCACGCTGGCCGCTGACACACGTGTGCGAGGGTCTGCAGAGCGGTGAGGCCACGGGGCGCCCTCCACCAGGCGAAGGGGTCAGGCAGGGAAGGAGGGGCAGGAGAGGGGAGAATCCTCTCAGGCTGCAGTCAGAGCACAAGAGAAGGAGAAGGAGGCCATTGTTGCGATGCTACCAGGGCCCCAGGAACAGCGGGGTGGTGTGGGCGGGGCAGGGCGGGATGCTGGACAAGACCACCATCTTAATTGCCATGTCTGCAGCGTCTACACATGGCAAGAGTCTCACCACTTAAAAACTCCACTTTTATCCCTCCTCCAAGTGAGTCCAACCGACCAAAGAAAGGGTGAGAGTGGGGCAGAAATAACCGTACTACAGGAGCCCACGGGGAGCCCTGGGCACACGCCCTGAGGGAGAACGGGGCCCGTGGGGTCTGCTCTCCGAGGGTGGGGCCCCCGCACATCGCCAGGAAGAACGGGCCTCCGGGGTGCTGGGCTGGCCCCGAGCAGTGCGCTTCCCAGTTTTCTAGGAGGGCCTGTTGCTCAGAGAAAGGGGCCTCGGCCTCGGGAGACGAGAATTCGGTTGTTCATATGCCGATGTATCTGGGAGAGCTGTAACCAGGGTGAGGAACCCAGATGGCAGAGCCAGGCTGTGTGGACCTCTGGTCTGAGTGACCTTGGGTGAAAAACTTAAGCTTTGCTTCAGTTTCCTCATCTGTCAAATGAAAATAATTGTTCTATCTACCCGTTTTAGGTTGAGTTCCTCTCAAAACAAAGGAGTAGGAAGGCGAGTGGAGCGGTGAGGAGGGAGGCTGCACAGATGCCCTTCAAGACCTGGAAGCCTACACTGAGCAGGGCTGAGGAGACCACGGCCCGCAGACCAAATCTGGCCCTCCGCCTGCTTTTATAAATAAAGCTTTATTGGAACACTGACACATCCAGTTGCTTGTGTATTCTCTGTGTCACAGGCGCCAGGTGAGGCAGTGGAGATGGGCAGGGTACTCACAGGGTGGTGCCGCCTCCTCAGAGGGCCGTGAGAGGCCTGAGTGAGGCCATCCACACAAAGCCCCTCACCCGTGTGATAGACGAAAGTCAGATACGACCTCCTGTGTCAGTCCTTTTGGTCTCTCCCACAGGGTCCGCCAAGAACAGCCCATCTCCACATGAGACAGGAGGGAAGGGGCAGGGCTCAGCCATTAAAGAATGACACAGCCATTGAGGATAAAACCGGTTAGAACCAACTCAGCCCAACATGGCGGAGGACCGGCCTCCGGCGGACCTTGAGCCTCGTGCCAGGCTCACTGGAACTTATTAGCTGCCAAATGACACACACACAGTCTCCATGACAGTTCCCAGGCTGGCCGTCAAAGGATGGGAGGGTGTGCTCAGCACGCACAAGTACCTCCATCAACAAGAAAGAAAGAGAGCAAGAATGACTTGACTACACATAAAATAGGTAAACAGCAAGGGCCTGCTGTGAAGCACAGGGAACTATAGTCAGTACCTCGTAACAGCCTCCAATGAAAAAGAACATGAAAAGGAACACATGTGTGTGTATAAGCGAGTCACCATGCTGTGCACCAGAAAGCAACGCAACGTTGTCAGTATAAACAAACAAACAAATAAATACAAAAAAGGAGTGTGGTGACTCCCGCAGGCTGGGTTACAGCTTGCCTTTTAGTAGAAACTTTCTGGAGATGATGCCTTAGGGTAAAGAATGACTGTCAGGCACTGGGCCTGGGCAGAGGATGATAATGATACATTTTGGGTCAGGGAGAGCTTTTGCTTCATCTCAAGTCAGCCACCTCAGGGTGCCTGACAATTACAGGCATGGGGTGAGGTGGGTGGGCACCAACTCTGAGGCTACAGGGAAAGGCTCAGCTGACGACATGCGTGAGACCCTGGGGGCTCCGAGCAGAGCGCCTGACACGCAGGCCTCCTTGTGTCCCCCACTCCCCCTGCCAGTTCTCACTCCTGGGCCTCCAGCTCAGTGTCCCTTCTCCCCGTTTGGCTTTGTGGTTCCAGCCACACCTGGCCCTCTGCACCCTGTCCCCAGCCCCTGGGCCCCACACAGGGCAGCTGTGGGACTGCTACCCCTGTCCCCTCCTCTCCCCAGCCGTCCCAGAGCCCAGCGGGGCAGTCAGCACTGGTCAGTGAAGTAGCCTCTAACTGCTGGGACAGGTATGGCCAGCCTGCCTCCACCCAGAGACCCAGGGGCCAGGTGACGGGGCCAAAAACGCATAGAAGCAAACTGCAGAGCGGGGCTCAACTGTGTGTCCAGAGCTGACCAGACCCATCCATATGTTTCCACCCGCATAACCTCTTGGTCCCACGTTCCGGTCCCCATTACGGTGGCCAGTTGGAACCCTGTCCTCCTTACCCAGGTCACTCAATTCTCATTCTCCTTGCCCATCACCTCAGTGGGACTGAAAGAATGCCCCTTCTGGCTTTTGTCCTCAAAATGACTAACAAAACTAAAAACCACCAACAGAGTCTAGAGTCCAAAGGGCAAATTTACAGCCAGAAAACCTGGGCATGCATCTATTTAAATCAGTTGTAACTAGCCGGTACCCAATAACCAGTAGCCCCACGAGAGGTGTCCCCACAGCTCCCCAGGGCTGATGTGCCGGCATGACCCCACAGCTGAGCCAGCACCCCGAGCCCCCCCCCCCCAAACAACGCTGCGACGTGGCTGAGGGCCCTGCCCAGGGCAGAGCCGGCAGAGCTCCCAGCAGCTAAAAAGCAGCTGCCGAAACTTCTGGACACGGGCCGGCCGGCGGGGCTCAGCGGGAACCCCGGGGAGCTTAGCGGGAACCCCGGGGAGCTTCTCACGCGGGTGCCCGGGGACAGGGAAGGGGGCTGCCTCGTGGCCACGCCCGTGGGGGAGCCTGGCCCTCCATGCCCACGAGCACGCACCTCCGCACAACACATCGGGGTCCTGGGCATCCGGGGAGGCTGTGAGCCAGGCCAGCAGGACCAGCAGGGCCAGCAGGGCCGCGGGCAGCAGCGACATCTCCATGCCTCGCAGTCAGTTTCCTCCTCGCACCCTCCGATCTCTGGGTGCCCCACAGGGAGTGGCAGCAAACGCAGCCCCCACCCCCCACCCCCGTCGCCCAAGAGACCAGCGCCCTCCCTGCAGGTGCTGCACCTGTGCCTGCATCCAGGTGCATGCAGCCGCCTCCGCCAGGCTGGCCACTGCCCTGTCCCCACCCTCTCCCAGCCCCTGACACCGTCTCAGGTCCCCATCCCCGTCCAGATATCCAACCTCCTTCCCAGGTCCCCAGCTTCCATCCTTGTTCCCAGTCCCATCCCCTGGCCCCCAAGCCCACCCAGGTCCCCACACCCCCAGCCCTGAGCACCTGCTGGCCCAGCTTTCCAGGGCAGACAGCTCGCGTGAGCCGGAGCACACACCCCTGCACGCGGCCCTCACCTGCAGGTAAAGATGCGAGCTCCCACAGGTCCCTTGGCCCCAGTGGGCCTTGTTCTCAAAGCTGCTGCAACAGGCAGAAGGCATGTCCTCCTGGGAGTTCTGAGAAGGCCCTGGCAGGGGTCACTCCCCCCCTTGCTTTAGGGGGGACACTGGCCCTTTTTCCTCTCGGCCTTTCCTATCCCTCCACCCCACTCTCCACTGTCCCCAGTACCTCCCCTTAGTCCTGTTGCCCCCCCCCATATCCCCACCCACCCATAAGCTCGGTCCCGGTCCCGGAGAAAGGGCTTGATGGATTAAGTATCACATTTACATTTTAACAGGAACAGCCTTTAAGGATCAGCAAGGTATCCTTTTTTGCAAATGAGTCTTGTGAAAATCCCAACAGGAAAAGCAGCTGGGTACGGGCCCCTGGGGTAACCGGACCTCCTTCCGGGCACTCCTGGCCTCCGTCACCCCGCCAACCCCTCCGCAGGCAGAAGGGGCAGAGTCTGGGTGAGGAAAGAAGGACGCACATTTTGGAGCAATGGGGGAAGTGCTTTTCTAATTTCCTCCAAGTAGCCTGAATCGTTTCCTCCAAGCTCACCTGACCTCCGCTTTCTGTGAGTGTGCAGAAAGCACCAACTCTGGTTTGGCTTTGAACACCTCGTCCCTAAAACGATGCTGGCCCCCCAGGGTGAAAGTGGAGAGCATCTGGGGGAAAGGGGGGAATGGGGGAGAGGAAAGGAAAAGGAGGGGCTCGGGAGGGAAGGCGGGAGGCGGAGAGGGAGGAGTGCGACCGCATCATCTCGGATTAGCCATTCCTCTACCGCAAACCAAGTCTGCAGTCCTCACTGTGGCTGCTGGGGTGTCGCTGCTCCCAGGCTCCCTGGGAAAGACGAGGACCCCTGTGTACACACCACTATAGGGACACACTCACCCCCACACGCACACGCACATCTCTAGGGCTGTGTCTGGATGGACGCGTTGACGCTGGGACCTCCGACTGAATCCAGCACCTCGGGTTCTTTCTAACCTCTCCCTTTCCCACAGTAATCAGTCTCTTCTCCGACAGTGAGATACCTGGCTCCCGTTTTCTGCCAAGTGTTTCTTTGCGCTCAGTCCCCCTGCAGATTCCCTGAGCCTCCAGTCACCTTCGTGGCCCTGCCACCCATCACTTGGCCCCCAGCTGTGTCATGTAGTAATTGTGTTACCAGGGCTGCTGCCCTGGAATCATAGCCCTGCCCCGCCCTCGAAGAGAAACCAGTTGCTCTCATCTAAGTTTCAAGAGAAAACTGCAAAGGAAAAAACAAGGACCAGCTAGGCCCAAGATGGCGGAGGAGTTGACTTCCGGGGGACCATGAGCCTCATTATACGCTCGTTGTAATGCATTAGCTGCTAAACGGCCCACCCACCAGCACCATGACAGTGACGACTGCCATGACAACAACCAGAAAAGCCCAAAGACTGAAAAGGAGAGCCGCACCGTTCCAGGTCCAAACCACACCCTGGTTCTCGGCATTCCTCCCACTCTTTCCAATTCCCTCTCTTTTACCTCGACCCACCTATATATGTGGTGTCTCCCCTGGAACTGGGCTGAGAAGTTGATCTGTGGACTAGGTTCCCGCTTCTCCGTTCTTTGGCGACTGAGTAAAGCTAGCGCTGTTCCAGTCTCAGCGTCAGCTTTGTTACTGGCTGCATGGATCCAACCGGAAAAAGAGCCTCCCGGGCCTGGACAGGGGTCCCAGCCACGGCTAGGACCTGACCAATCCAGGAACAGTCAGGGCTCAAGAAATGGGGACTGGTTTTGAGAAATAACAGCCTAGTATTACATTCACTGTTCCTTTGCACAGAATCCCCATTCCACAGACAGGAAACTGAGCCTAAGGGAGATTTAGCCATTTGCTCACATGCACTTGTTTGCATGCTTAGGACCATAACTTTATTTTTAATCAGGGCAGCAGTGTGCCCAGCTGAAAGATTCCAGCTCCCAGTTCCTTCCTACTAGGTCTGGAGGAGCTTCTGAAACACTCACTAAAAGCAGGAGGACAGCTGCCATGGGTCGTTGCCTTTCCTTTGTTCTTCTTGCTTCTTTCTGGAATGTGGATCTGATGGCTGGAACACCTGCAGGCCCGCTGGACCCTGAGGCAGCCTTGAGGCTGGAAAGCAGGGACCAGATGTAAAGCAAGAAAACACACAAATACTCAGATCTGTGGTGATAAGGGGGGAGGCTGTCTGGGGGGGCAGGGGGATACAGGAAATCTCTAACTCTGCTCAGAGTTGCTGTACACCTAAAATGCCTCTGAAAAATAAAGGCTACTAAAAACAAAACAAAAAATTTTGAAATCTAACAACCTAATTTACAACTGAGAAAGGATTTGAACGAAAAGACTAGCAAAATGAAAATGCCGAGTTGGTGACGGCGCGATGAAATGCCAGCCTCGCACATCACTGACAGGAGCGGACACAGGACCTCAGCAGAGGGCACCTGCCAACCTCCGAGTAGGCTTCTAAATCAGAAGCGCACACGAGGGGGTCCCCGTGATTCCAGCCCAGGAGTGCGTGCCACGGGTCCACTCACGCTGGTACAAAACGACTCCCATGTGAGGTCCTTCAGTGCAGCATTACCATAACAGCCTTGATTGGAAACAACCTGTCCATCAGTAGGAAGCAGCTCCAGCACAGGAGCAACGAACTGCGGAGTCAGGAAAAAGAGGAACCTCCTCGCCTGGAACTCTGGGATAACCCTCAAAGCACAGGTTCAAGTTTAAACAACGGTTCCAAGCCCCGTGTGTAACGTTGTGTGCGGCCCCTGGGGAAAATACAGTATTTCTGGAAGGACACTAAGATCCTCTCAGTATCTGTCTCCTCTGGGTAGGAAAGCTGGTGGCTGGGGACTCAGGTAATGAAGAATGCAGCCCCTGCAGCCCAAGTACAGGGTCGTGTTTGTGACTCAAGGTGCGTCCTGAGAGTTTATGCCAATCGGGCGACCCAGAGTCTCAGGATGAGGCTGGTCACTAGAAAACCAACCACACGATTAGAGGACTAGAGGATGGGAGCTTTGAGCCAGCTGCTCTCAGCCCCGCCTCTGAGCCCCAGGGAGGGGAGGGAGCTGCAGACGGAGTCCGGTGATGTAGCCAGTAAGCCGTCAACTCTACTGTGTAATGAAACACCAGCAAGAGCCCTGGACACAAGCTGAGTGGCGCTTCCCAGCTGAAGAACACTCTGAGGGGCTGGGAAGGTGGAGCACCCTAGTTCCACCCGGAAAGGGCCCGGAGCTCTGTGTTTGGGACCTGCCCAGACCGCTCGCCCTGTGTGTCCCTCCGTTTAGCTGGTCCTGAGTCGTGCCCTTTATTTTTAAACTGTAATCAAAACCACAGCATTTTCCTGGGTTCTGCGGATCATTCTAGTGAATAATCAAATCTGAGGGGGGGTCATGGGGACTCCCAGATTTGTAGCTAGCTTGTCAGAAGTGTGGATGGCCAAGGGACCCCACTGCTGGCTGGGGACTGAGCCCTTAACCTGTGGGGCCTGAACCCAACCCCTTGTGGCTGGGATCAGAGTTGAAGTTGGTATCAGACTAGGGACAAAAAAAGGGGGGATGAATTTTTTCTGTAACCATTTAGTACTTTTTTTAAAGGTACATTTCCTATTTACAGCTGAACAGGCAAAATGAAAAGAAAGTATTTTTAGCTCTGGGAGAAGCGTGAAAGCCTGGTCTAAATCTGAAGCAAAGTAAAATCAGGCAGAATTTGGAGCACCTGATGGAGCTTGAGCACAAAGCCCTTTCACCGCTGATTCGTGGTGAGCCGGTCCCGTGGGAGAGGACAGAGGCTCGTGCTCTCGCTTGCTTCGAGTGGCCTTGGTAGCCTTTTTCCTTCATCCTCTGTCCGATTTCACTGCCTAGCCCGGAGCGTGTGGACCTGTAACCCTCGAAGTCAGAAACACTGTCCACCTAGTGAGACACAGGCGTCCAGGCGGAGCTGCCAGGTGGGGAAGGGATCTCCACATTTCAGAAGCTGCGTTCCCAGCCTGGAGACTCCAGCCTGGGGCATGTTTGATTTCACCAGGGAAGAAAAGCCTCGTTCAGAAGCAGCTGGGAGGAGCAGCAGCCAGGGAGGGCGGGCGAGGAGCAGGCCCTCCGGAAACCTTCTGCGCTCAGTCCTGGGCAGAACCTTCCTGGCTCCTTCTGCTCCCTGGGCTGTTTCTTCTCTGCATCCTCACTTCTCCTCCGGGCTTTTCTGCTGCACAAAACAGAAGAAGAGAAGGAAAGCATTTAGCAGGTTGTTTTTGTGTGGCCACAGGGAATCACAGGGCGTCACAGCTGGACAGAGCTCGGAGACCTTCAGGTGGCGTAGGGAAGACCGCAGAGGGATGGACCGACGACCGTGGTGGGCTGGCTTTCATTTCAGCTCCTGACTTACCAGGTTGAAGCCGGTACATCCTCTGGTCCATTACCCGTTCAGGTGGGCATCACAGTGGTTCTCCCCTGCAGGTGAGATGTGTGTAGCTGATTCTGCCCAACTGCGCACGCACCCCCACCCCCTGTGTGGCCCCCGGCCCTGCCCCTAGTCAGCTGTCCTTCACAGAAAGAGGCTTGCCCGCCGTTCTGTGTAGAGTCCACTGTGGTTGCAGCCTGCTTCAGCCGCTCAGGCAGGCTCCCAGGGAAGCAGCAGGAAGGCCCAGGCTGCTCCACTCAAGGACAGTCACATCCCATCATCACCAGAGATGGCCTCCTCTGGGCATTGCCACCGCTTCCTCTGCCACAGGCCGAGGCACAGCTGCTCTGAGGAGCAGAGGAGAGGCCAGCATCCCGGGGGGTGGGAGTGGGGGGCTGTCCTCTTCATCTCAGACCACTTACCTGGGCATCAGAGCATCATTTGTGCCAGGGATGCCCTCGTGTTTAAATAGCGGTCACCCCTTCCGTTCCATCTGTAGGGGCCTGAGGACTCAGCCTGTGGGGCTTGCGGGGACCAAGCCCTGGGAGAAGCCCTGTCCTGCCCCAGCAGCCAGGAAAGCCCGGGTCCCATCCTGCACCTGCTGCCACGGCTGCCGCGAGGCCGAGGGTCCTGGTTGTGTTTACACAGCACCAGCGCGTTCAGGTTTGATGTAAGGTGAGTCCCTTCTTCTGAACTTGATAAATGGCTTTCAAGGACATGATGGGCTTGAACTGAAGGCTTCAGAACCACGGCCCCGTCCTAGCATTCCAGGATGAGGGGGTCTAGCCAAGGGGCTTCTGTCTTGCAGCAAGCAGGGATGAACCCCGTCTGCATGCCGGGTCCTGCGATGCCCGGATGAAAAGACCCAGCTCACACACTGCCCATCCATTCAAAGTCCCATTTCCGTCAGACCTGAATCCCTGTCTGGTCCGAATGCACCCTGCCCTGTGGGTGAACACGTGACAGGAAGAGGAGTCTGTCTTGTTACCCTGGGGTGTGACGTGTGCTGGGAGAGGATGTACTCCTGTGTCCGGAGCTGCTGGGAGAGGCTGTCCGCTCCCGCATGCCCTCTCACATAATGTCTGCCAGGAAGAGGCCCTCATGTGTCCCTCGGATGCATCACCTTTGCTGGGGTTGAAGCTGCCTGTGCTGCCCCGTCTGTGTAAGTGCTTCTGGAAGGGGCAACACGGAGGGAGCGCTGGAACTCTCCAAGGCACAGCGTGTGATGCCTCAGCCTCCACTGGCCAGCTACCAGGCCTCCCCAAGTTCCGGGCACCAATGGTGGTGACCGATGCTGGGAAGGCCAGCCGGCGCCGGGGCAGGTCTGCCCTGCCTCCCACCTCGCCGCCCCCACAAGCCGCCATGAGCCTGCGATTCTGCGTCAAAACCAGCGTCCGTGCCAAGCAGCCATTTCCATTTAGAATCAGTATATTCCATCATCCACTTGTATCAAGATAGCGTTCCCCGTAGTGTTGAGAGTTAGCCCTCAAGGCAAAAAAGAATGAATCAGAGGAAAAAACCGATGGCCTCCCCCTTCTGAGCTTTAAGGCACCACCTCGTCCCTGGGACAGATGTTTCTCTTTCACTGAACCATTTTGTCTCTTTCACTTAGACTGGAAACCCCCTGGGCCGGCGGTGTGACCCCTGCCCCCAAGCAGAGCAGCAATAACCACCAGCTTTACAAAAACAGACACGAGGGGCAGGGCCCGCTGTCTGATGGAGGCGGGAGACAACTGCACCCCTTGTGGACAGGAAGGGGGCCCTCCCAGCCTGTCTGCAGGGACCCCTCCTCTGCACCGCACCTGCACAAGCTTTGGCTTCTGAAAAGCAGCATCCTTCACCTTGGCAGGGCCCCGTGGCGCCGCCATCCTGCAAAATGAACTCAGCCGGGGAGTGAGCCTTCCCCTTTGGGTGGAGGGAGAGACAGGCAGGAAAGGGCTTCTCCTCCATTTTTGTCAAGGAAATCCTAGAAAGACGAAGGAAAAGGGGCCAAGAAGCCCCTCCCTCTCCACCCTCCTTTCTTTCGTAAGTGCAATCTCCCAAGAAACTGAGATTTGGAGCTGGTCGCTATTTTCTGGGAGAAGCTCTGTTGACTCTCGAGCTTGTCCAGACGGGGCCGGGGAGCAGCGGCAGGTGGGCTGGAAACTCAAAAATGCAACTAGAGATGCAGGTGGGCCCAGAGCAAGGAGGTCATGGGGGAGCCGAGTGTGGGGCCTGCCCGAGGCATGGGGTGGGCGGCGGGTGGACAGTCCCTCCCGGCACCAGAGCTTTGACCCAGGTTCCTCAGGGTCCCGGCAGTAAACAAACAGTGATGTAAACAGGGTGACTCAAGGAAATTCAAAGTCTGGGGACGGTTTAGTCTCCGGGGTGTGAAGGCCCTGAGTCCAAGGGGCAGCTGGAACACAAAGGGGACAGTCCTAGGGAAGGCTGCACTCCAGGAACGAGACCCTCAGCGGAGGGGTGCCTGCAACCTGTGCCAGCCAGCGAGGAGTGGACCAGAGAAACACCCACCCCACGCCCCTGCCCCCAGCCTCCACTCGCTGGCAGTGGAGGGATGGAGCCTCCGGGGCCTGGAGAGGGATGCAGGGTGGTGGGGAGGGTGTGAGATGTCCTTCCTGGAGGATGCAGGCCACACTGTTCCCGGCAGCCTCTAAGCAGCCATCGAGGAGAGCATCCAGACGTCTCTTACACCCTCTTCTCCCCGGGCGCCCCTCCTCCTCTGTTACGTAGCATCTCCACCGCCCCCCTCTTCAGGCCGTCTCCAAATTGCTGCAGCTGATCGTTCTAAACACACCGCCAACTAAGGAACGTTGCCCATGGTCCACTTCCACAAAAGTCAAGTCATCAGCCACTGCGGCGGCTGAGCCCCCAAAACCCCGAAAGACATTCAGGGCGAAGAGCAGGGAGAGGCGCTCTGTGCTCTGGGAAAAGTGGCAGAACAAGTCCTCAGAGATTTTCAGGAGAAAATTTTATGAACCAAGATTCTTGCATCTTTCCCTGCTTAGAAAAGCACTAAAATCATTAACTGAGACGTCTGTTCCTTGTGGCTGACAGTAACCTTCTACCGAGATGAGTGCTTGATTGCACGTAGCCCTTTCCCCGAGTTGCATCTATTCCGACCTCCCCCCACCTCTTCAGAGCAGCTCCTCCGAGAGTCTGTCTCCCAGGCTATAGCCCTCAGTGAGCCGCCAAATAAAACTGAACTCACTTTGTGTGTGTGTGTGTGTGTGTGTGTGTGTGTGTGTGTGTGTGTTTCAGTTGACAATACCAACCTAAAGGTGACTCAAATTCCAAATAACCCAGTTCCACCAATGGCACCCAAATTTCCCTGAGGATACAGCCCAGCCTCCCACAGGACGGGACCCACCTGCCTCTCCTGGTGCCACTTTGTCCAGGTGCCTCACGCCGAGTTCCCCAAATGCACCTCTTTGCACAGGTTGGCCCCTGGGCCTGAGAGGCTCCCTCCCAGACCCTTCTGTATTAGCCCAACTGCTCCCGGTCCTTCCAAACTTGATTCAAGTGTTGCCTCCTCCAGGAAGCCTTCCCTGAGCACTCTCATGCTGTCTGGTCTGAGTCTGAGCCCAGCTTTGGTGCCCTCAGGGCCACACCCCTCCCTCCCTGTGCTGGGATAGCGGAGCCCCCAGGGATGCTCAGGAAAGTTTCTGACCAAGTGAGTAACTGATCGGAGCAGTTCACATATCTGCAAGACTCAGCTTCCCCACCGTAAAAGGAGGGGCTATTATTAAATGGACTCCAAGAGCATTTCCAGCTCTAACATGCCATCAATTGTCCTTGAACTAAAAAAGTCAGGAAAAACAAAGCTCGGTGTAAAAGGTCTCCCTTCCACGGACTGCTGGTCGCCCTCTGCATCCATCACCCAACGCGCCGCACCACATCCCGCGTGCCGCGGGGCCGCCGGACCTGGGATCCTGGGGGGGCAATGCTGACCGAGCCAGTGAACCACTCGGCATCTCACCCAGGTTTACGCGCCCCCGCAGCAGGCGGTGATCCTCGGAGCTCGGTTCTGATCTCAGCTGTAACAGGAGTCAGGAACCATATGTGCCTCGTAGCCTGAGGCACTGAGGGCACGTGTAACGGGCTCACACTAGGGAAATAATGTGCGAACCCACCGTAAACAACATTGCATTTGCATTGTGCACGTCTTCCCTGTTTCCTGTGGAAATAATCAAAGCCATACGTCTTGGGACCGTCCTTCCCAGAAGCACAGTGTCACCGGAGCGCACGGGTAAGAAAACGGGCCGTGTTAATCCAAGCACCGGGGAGACTCGGGACCACACCCAGCAGGCGGGGAGGGGAGCAGGCTGGCTCCCGCCGCAGGGGCCCCCTCCCCCAGCATTCTTTGACTTTGCAGGCTGCACGGGGGAGGGGGTGCGTGTTCGTACTGCATCATTTTGTGTGTGCGGGGTGTGACACTACACATTCTTTTAGTGTTGATCAGAGTACCACGTGCAGAGAGGTTGCGCGCTTCGACGCACCAGCTGGCGCCGCTACCGCTCAGTGGGCGTGAGAGGCTCTCAGACTGGCCGAGTGGGAAGATGAGGACTTGGCTCCGCACCAGCCCCTCCCCGGCCCGCCCCCGCTGCACACGCCCTCCCGGCGCTTCCTGCGCGGGCTCATCGCATTTTTGTTAAACCTGCGCTCAGCGCTCACATCACGACTGTGGCGGCCGCTCTCGGCCGAGCCCAGCCTGCGGCATCCCATTGCCTTTCCGGCACAGGCTTCCTACTCGTCAGTGGCGGACTTGCTTTCCGTGCAAGTGGTTTTCTAAAGCATCTCTGACTCACACCCAGAACACCCGACGGAACCCACTGCTCTGCGTGGTCACACCACCGCCACGTGGGGTCCTGGACTCCGGGCTGCCTCCCTCGCCCACTTCCCACTTTAAGTGCAACACACTCTCCAGTAGCCTCAATGAGAGGATGCTTTGGAGACACTTTTTAGGACAATGTAAATTAAAAATATCTTTATTTTACACTCATACCCAATTGATTTGACTGGGTTTCTGGGTGGGATTCCTAAGGCTTTTCCCACTGAGTTTCATCTTCAACTTTGTTGTTGAAAGTTATGGGGCCATAGGAATGCACCCTACACCTCAACACACACACCTCCATCCACCCCCACCCCGTCCACTCCCCAGGGGGGATGGGGGGTAGATGGAGGTAGGCGGTTTGGATGGAGGTGTGGGGAGAGTGGACAGAGGTGTGAGGGTAGATGGAGGTGAGGGATGGATGGAGGTGGGGGGTGGATGGAGGTGGGTGTGGATGGAGGTGGGGGTGGATGTAGGTGGGGGGTGGATGGAGGTGGGGGTGGATGGAGGTGGGGGGGTGGATGGAGTGGGAGGTGGATGGAGTCGGGGGTGGATGGAGGTGGGGGTGGATGGAGGTGGGGGGTGGATGGAGGTGGGTGTGGATGGAGGTAGGGGTGGATGGAGTGGAAGGGTAACAACTAGGCCAAAGTGCCCAGAATCGATCGGCATCTGACAGCTTCCTGAATCCCCGCCCCCACTTCCCACTTAGCGCCGGCTGGGGAAACCCTAGTACGCTCCCCTCAGCAGCCACGCTGGAGCCCGGCTCCTAGTTAGCTACGCCAGCTCCTCTGCACCCGCAGCCTCCCTCAGGGCACCTGGAGCCCCCCTCCCAAGGTGAGGCTGCCCCACTCCCCTGGACACCTTCAAGTCTCTGCCAGTCACAAGCGGTGGCCGACTCCCGGGCTCCAGCCAGCTCTGAGCACACAGCCCCCACTCACTGACCTTCGGGCCACTCACTGATTCCATGGCAGTGGGCAGGACTTAGCTGCCAGGCCTCTGGGTCCTCCCCCAGCTCTCCCACAGACTCCTACTGTCCAGAAGAAAAACATGGGTGGTTTTCCCCAAATAAGTCTTGGCCACTGGTTGCCAGCTCCTAAACCTTTTGAGAATGATTTTTGAACTTGGCACTTTGGGGCTGCAAGTACCCCCACTTCACCGGTGTGTGTGGTCACATCTCTTCCCTGTTTGCACACACGTGACTTTACAGTGCTTCTCTGAAGCTGGCGGGCTCGCCCCCACCCCCGCCACCTCTCCGTCACTGGGAGGTGGCCCGGTTCCAAGAGGAGGCTCAGATGCCCAGGGCGTGTTTTTGTGTCATGGCTGGGTGCCCTCAGGTGTGAGAGGCCTCAGTGTGTAAGGGAGGCCGTAGCTCGTTCGGCTGTCTTTCCGGCACTGTGCAACTTACAACGTGAGGACCTAAAACGCAGTTCACGCGCTACCAAGTCGGATTGCTTTAGAAACCTCACACGTCACGGTCACGGGGTCTGCCTCGCGCTCCACTGGGAAAGGGTTAAGGAAATAGTATTATTCATACTCCCTAAATTCAAACTCCTCCTCCTGAAACCAAACATCTCAGTGAACAACCGCAGAGGAGGGAAAAAGAAAAGTACAAGATCCCAACATCTACTGAGAAAAAGTGTTAGTTTTGCCAGAAATAAATTATCGCTAGTTTGTGAGAAAGCCCCACACGTCGGGATTTGCCGCTTTATTATAAATGCTCCATAAATCTCAACTGTGGGAAGTAAGACATGGCTATTAATTTTTATTTCGACCAAATATTTGGCCTTTCCCTCACAGGTGATCTTGGCGCATTCACTGCCCTTACAGGGAAGCGGGGCATGGGGAGGGGTCCCCTGCTGTGCCTGGGGCTCCAGCTCCTGGGTGCCCTAACCTGCCGTCTGCAGCACGCCTCCCACTCCACACCAGGAGAGCTGGTGACCACAGGTGTGTGCAAACAGCTTTGTAAATTCAGAGAGCCACATCACCGGCTCTCAGGGGAGTCCCTGAAGGCTTGGGCAGCCTTCGCAGAGTCCAGAGGTCAGGCCTCCCCTCCCTTCGCAGGTGGGGATGTCAGGCAGCCGGAGCAGAGGGCCCTTCGGCAATACTGAGACTCACTTCCCGTCAGGAAGTGTGGGCCGGCTCACTGGCTGTTTCTCCTCCTTCTAATCGCTGGAACCAGTCAGAAGGTATGCCCTCCCCTTAAAACTAGGTGGGTGACATCAGGTGACATGAACACCCAGGACGGCCTCAAAGGGGACAGAAGTCATACAGGGGCTGGGGGGTGGGACCAAGACTGTGAGCTGCAGGATTTGCCAGGTCACTGTAGGCACCAGCTCCGGTTCCTCCCGGCAGCCAGGACCCCTCATGCCCAGCCCTTCCTGCCTCCCCTCGCCCCAGCCCTGTCTCTGCCCCTACCTGCCCTGGTCGCTCACACAACCTGAGCCCCTTTCCTTGACGCCAGGGAGGCTGGGTCCCTTGGAGCCACCGGTGCCCAGACCCCAATTAGTAGAGAACCTAGGAGGAGAGACAGGACAGACAGCTAGTTACTGGAAATAAATCATATAAATTAAAACAAAGGTTGCGAAAAAGGTAATGAGGAGAAACATCGTCAAGAATTCAGGCTTCCTTTGGATTTTAAAACCACAGTTTCTGACTCTCAAATGTGCGTTCTTGGAAACACCGGGAAAATCCCTGGGGGGGGGGTTCCCGTGGGACCCCCTCTGTCCGGCACTGCTGTTAAACCAAAGTGATTTTATTTGTCTCCAAGTGTTTTAATCAGATTTTAAAGATGCTTTTACTGCCTGAAGATGAAAGCAGTGCTTGTCGGAGTGATTTTTCATAGCTCTGCTCTTTTGTCCAACAGGATCAATAAGCTAACCGCTGCCTGAAAAGCACCTGTGCTTTGTGTCTGCGGGAGCTTCAAACAGCAAGCGAGATGCAAAGCTCCTCCGGAATTACTCAGGCACGTTTTGCGAGTAGAAGCACGTGCCTGCTCGTTTACCGTCAGGGCCCGGAAAGGACGGTTTTGGAGGGGATCCCTGTTTCCCTGGGTTTGTGGTGTCGGTCAGCGCCTCCTCCCTTCTCGCTGCACAGAGCCCACAGGGCTCCGGAGACCGACTCCTCGGTCATAAACCCTCCTCAAATGCGAAGCTGTCCCTTAAAGGCTACATGTATCGCCTTGGTCTCTCAGGCCCCACCGGGTTAGATGTGTCACAGATGGTGAACCCACGAATGTCTGTCATCACTGAGCGGTTGGTGCGAACACCTGGGCCTCCAGGTCCCAACTTAACTGATGGCCAGGTCCTACCAGAGGGGCACTGAAAACGCATGAACACGGCAACACTCAGCCTTATGTCGATTCTTTGGTTCTCAAAGCTCGTTTCGGTTTTGTTTTCACACCCATTTGACAGACTGGGAGCTCCTAATGAGAACAGCAGCGTTAGATGAAATAAACTATGAAGCTGAGAACTTGGGTGTTCAAACAGGCATATCTTTCTAGATTGCAAATTATTAGCTAGTTCACAGCCGTTAGCTGTGACGAGCATAATGCCTTATTTAAATGGCCTAAATGGGTTCGTTCTGTTCTTGTTGATCAGCCCTAATGCACTCCCAGCAGGAAATTCATTGCAAAAAAACCCCAAAAAAATCACTCTGACTGGAGAGGAAAAGACAAATGCTCATCTTCCACCAAATACCGAGAGAGAAATACCTGAGAAGCTGCATTTCAGGCAGCAAGTGGCTGGCAAAGCACATCCGCAGTTGCTCCACCATCTCACGTGCGCCGACGTACAGCTTGTGTGAGAAACAGAGAATTCAGGGCTGATACGATTTTGCATTTCAAAGCAGTTTTAAGGTGTTAGTACCCTGGGAAAACAAATGATATGAAAAATGGGTCAACTCAGTCATTTTAAATGAACAGAAAGAGCTGGTAGTTGAAACAGGGAATACAAAGTATATTTTTCCAAACTGAAAAAATCCTTCGCAATGCAATCAATCAAGTTCTAATTTTTAAATTGTCCACCTCACACATCTGGAGTTTTGGAAACCTTGTTTTCCGAAAGCAGAATATTCTACACAGCATAGTTTGAAGGTGCCGACTCCTTTAGGAGTTCAGATTTCTCAACATTCTCTAAAGGACTGTTCAAGGACCTTCTCAGAACATCCACAGGATCTCTAGCGCCTTCTCCTCACCGCTACCATCCCCGTCCTCACCATCAGAGTGGTTACAGTGTTTAGAAATGAGATTATAAGGGAGAGGGCATAGCTCAGTGGTAGAGTGCGTACCTAGCATGCATGAGGTCCTGGGTTCAGTCCCCACTGCCTCCACTAAAATAAATAAGTAAATAAACCCACCCCCTCCAAAAAAAACTAAAAATGAAAAAAAAAGTTAGAAATGAGACCATAGCATCAAATTGTGGATCTGGCTGGTTTTGGAGAATTTATTCAATTGTTAATCCAATTAACAGGCCATCTTTAACAATTTATGTTTATAAAATATTTATAGCATGTTACCTAGACAAATGAAACAGGCTTAAATTTTTCAAACACTGTAATTTCAGCCCATGTTCTAAAAACAGGTCCTTTCTCCAGGAGCTGCTCAGGCGCAGCGCTGACAGCCACCAGCGGGGGCCGTCACCAAGGCTCACACACGACAGTCACCAAGACGGAACTCCGGGTGGTGTTGGGTGCCTCGCGTGATAGCGTCAGGACATCTAAGAAAGGCAAATTATGTTCTCTCTTTGTTGTTTTCTTTCGAAGCATATTTGACATCCTATCTTTTATTAGCATTTGCGTTCTCTGAGCTGACTCTTTTGTACGCTGCTATGCTGCTTCAGCGCGAGGTATCAATCACGGATTAAGAGGGACAAGATCCTATATGAAGAATATCTATGTCTTAATTGTCTTGAAAGCTCAGCACAGTAATTGAAAATTCAAAGGTCAAAAATGCTACTTTGTTTTTCTTATTTTTCAAGAAATCAAGAGGCCAATAACACAAAGATTGATAGAAATACATTTTCCTTGTCTCTTCTTGCACTTTATTCTAAGCAGAAACAGGTGGCAGGCTGTCAGGACTCTGTGATGTTTCCCATGTAAAAGTGAATATGCCTTAGAATGCCTACTAACAGAGACACTGCCTTACAGGTAGAAAGACTAACGGGCAAATCATGAAAGAGGTCATTACAAAGGAGTGTGAACATCGGAAAACACATTTAATCTCAATAGCAATCAAATACAAACGAAAGCCCAAACTGAGACGTCATAACTCTCCAGACGATCACACACATGAAAATGTGTTAATCACAGGTACTGTAGGATAAATTGATCCAAACTTCCAACCCAAGAAAAAACCCTCAAATTCAGAGACACATGGATGAGGTGGTTCATTCCAGCAGCACATATGATAGAACAATGCAAGACACACTCTAAATATCACCAACAGAACAACTAAGCAAATTATACAATAGTCATATTATTATACATATTAACCAATAAAATAATGCCTATATATACTTTCAGACGTAAGCATCAGAATAAGGGGTACAAACTACTATGCATGAGATAAATAAGTGACACAGCGCAGGGAATATAGCCAGTATTTAATAGTAACTGTAAATGGAGTAGAATTTAAAAATTGTGAACCACCAGGCTGTACACCTGAAACATACTGTAAATCAACTATACCTCAATAAAAAAACAAACAAACAATTCCTGAAAGAGGAAGCGAAAAATGAGCCTTGACCCATTACTTGCACCGTGATAAAAATTAGCTCTAAATGGATCACAGACTTCAACGGAAGACCTGACGTCCTAAAGCGTCTGCCTAGGAGAAAACAGAAGACAATCTTTGCAACTTTGGGTAGGCAGAGGTTACTTAGGACATCAAAAGCATAACCTATGAAAGAAAAACAATTGATAAATTAGACTTCGTTAGAATTTAAAGCTTCCTTTCTTTGAAAGATACTAACAGTTACAAAGACAAGCCACTGACTTGGAGAAAATATTTGCAAAACACACACGATGGAGACTTGCTTCCATCATATGAAAAGAACTCTCAAAACCTGGTAACAAGAAACAAACAACCCAATCTGAAAGTAGGCAATAAGTTTGTGCATTTTATCACTATAATAGCAAAGTTTCATAATTGCTGGCCTGTTCTTAAAATAGGCAAAAGTTTGACCAAAGTTATACGGGTGGCAAACCAGTACATGAAAGTTGCTCAACATCCTTTGTCACTCTAGGGAAATGCAAAAAAAACCACAATGAAATCCCACTGCACCTCCATTAGAAAGCTCAAAGATATTTTTAACAAACAATAACGCCACGTGTTGACAAGGATTCAGAGCGATGGCATCTCGCATACTCTGCCGATGCAAACGCAAAATGGTACAGCGCTTTGGAAGCCAGCTTGGCAGCTTCTCTCAGTTAAACATATACTTCTCGTGTTACCCAGAAATTTCACTCCTGTTGACCCATGGGGAATGAAGCTCACGTTCACACAAAAACCTGTTTGCAAATGTTGACAGTGCTTTGTTCCTAATCACCAACAACTGAGATTGGCTGGGGGCTGCGTGAAGAACTGGGGTCTGTCTTTGCAGTGGAATCCTGCCCCACGCCGATCCATTCAACACTGCACACAACCCTCAGCGCACGGTGCCGGTACAGGGCCAGACCTAAGAGACCACCTACTGACTGATTCCATTTACGTGATTCCACTTACATAGCATTCTAGAAAAGGCAAAATAAAGGCAAAAAGAAGATCAGTGGTTGCCAAGCACTGGGGTTGGGGGAGGGGTTGACCAAAAAGGAACAGGAAGGAATCTGGGGAGATTTTGAGCTATTATTCTACATCTGATTGAGGTAGTGGCTATATAACTGTACATCTGTCAGAGCGCTCAGCGTTGTCTACAAAACAGTGCATTTTGCTCTTTATTTTCATGAATGAAGCTTCATAATGTGGGGGAGATGAAAAGGTTCTGGACATGGATGGTGGTGCTACTTGCACAACAGTGTGAATGAACTTAATGCTACAGAACTGTACGTTTAAAAATGGTTAAAATGGAAAATTATGTTTTGTGTATTTTACCACTATAAAAGCAAAATTTCATAATTGCTAGCTATTAATTTTTCAATACCTTATTTTATCTTTGGGCAGCAGTTGTGGTTAAAGCACATTCATCTCTGTGGCATTATCGACCCTACACCACCCCAGTGAAGCCCACCGGGTTTCAAATGACCGCCTTTTAAACGTCAGAGAACTGGCCCAGGTAGGTGATCCAGCGACCTAAGCCGTGCAGCCTGCAGGTGGCGCCCTTCCCCTCCGCGTTATCAGCACCGATCAGGCCACTTCTCTGTAAAAGGTAAGCGCTCCTTCCTTTTCCTTGGCTGAGTGACAGCAGAGGTGTTTCCTGAAGCTACATGTGGATTTTTGGAAACAAGGCCAATTCAGTCACGAATTAATTTAAGTCAGTAGCCCAAGTAGAGATTTGAGTCAATGAGATTCAAAACTTACTTTTAACAAATGCCTCTGTTCCGTTCACTTTTCTGTTACCCAGGAAACAAAAGTTTCATGAAATAACACTCTAGCTAGATGCAGTGCCCTGCGACAGTTTTTATTCTGTTCTGTACTACTTCCTTTTTTTTTTAAGTGCGGGTCATGGCCCACTAAATTGACTTCATCACTCACTAATGAGTAGTGAGCATGATTTGCAAAACAACTCCTGTGAGTCTGGCTACACGACCCTTTAGTGTCTCCTTAACAGTGTTTGTAGGGGAAAAACTGAAGGTTACACAAACAGCCTGCTTAGCCATTTGGAAACTGAATACTTTTTAAAAGTAAAAAAAAGCCACTGAAAAAAAAAAGTCTTTCTGTCTTAGATCCTTACTTCCTACTCCTGTGACCAGCACCATGGTGGCTCCAACTGCACGATGACCTCGTTGTTCCTCACATCTCCGTGCACCGCCCTGCCTCAGGGCCTTTGCACTGGCTCTTCCTGCTGCCCAAAGGGTCTTTCCCTAGACATCCCATGACTAGGTCTTCACCTTCGCCAAGTCTCTGCTCCAGAGTCACATGCTCAGTAAGGCCCTCCCTGACCACTGATTTAAAACTGCAGCCACCTTCTCAGTGGCCTTGTCCTGCTCTTTTTGTTCAGTTTGTTGCATTTTCACCTTCACTGTTTAGTAAGTTTATTTATTGTTTATTGTCTGTTCCTCCCAGTTAGACTGACTCCGCAAGGCAGGGATCTTTGCCTTTTCTTCACTAACACATTCCAGCTGGAGTAGAGCCGCGTCTTGCGGATGCTTCACGGGGGCTGCTGGATGTGCTCGGCAGAGGAATGGACAGAGGGGCTCGTGTCTTACATATTCTCCACACGTCAGAATGAACAGGTGGTGTGTCCTACGCTGTGTCTGGTCCCGGAAGAGGAGCTGGGCACATGGTTCTGGGGCTCGCTCATCCCGCTACCCCAGGCCTGGGCCAGGATGGCGACTCTCAGCGTGCGGGCCTCAGAGACACCGGCACTCCTCGTGCTTACTACAAGTGCAGCTCCCCGACTTAGCTGGCTGACGGCAGGGCCTCCAGCCTGAAACAGACCAGGACAGCCTGCTTGTCCTCACTTCTCAGGATCACCTGGGAGCCCCGATCAACCCTGGCTCAGCCCCTTGGGCGCAGCTGTTTTAAAGTCCCCAAGTGCAAGCCTCCATCTGGGGTGGCAGAGGAGCACCCCTGCTGTGACGTGCACCTCCTGCCTCCCTCTGCTCTCCAGATACCACCCCTGGGGCCTTGGACTTCTCTGAGGGTCCTCTTCAAAGCGCTGATGACAATCGTAGTAAACATCTCCCTTCGACCCTCTTTTGAAGACTTCGTATTTAAGTAGGGCACATGGCCTGTGGGCTGAGAGCCATTAACAGCATGGAACTGTGAAAATGTGTGTCCAGATCGGGCTGAGAATGAGGACATCCCTGGCACAGCCTCAATGCCATCTGTTTCTGTCATTCTGCAGACAGCCTCCAAGATAACGGGGTTCATCCCGGAGAATTTACTGCACTGCTTGGAGCATCGATACATGAGCAGTCCAGCCAGGGAGCTGCCCACTACAGCTCTTGGGTCTTGGAGAGTTCTCTGTGCTCCCAACATGAGCTAATAGCAACAAAGGGAGAGATGAGTTTCCAACAAAAAGAGCTGAAGGAGCAGACCACAGGCCACCACCTACCCACGGAGGAGGGGTGGCATTGCTGACGGGTCCCAGTCACCAAATAACACAGGGGCCCACACACAAGAAAGAGGGAGACGACGGTGTGCGTATCTCCATGTGGAGCTCCCATTACCTAAGAAATGAGGAGAATAAGAAAATATATGCGTTGTCTGTTGCAAGAAAGAAACCTAGAAAGGGGAAATCAGAAACCACTGGAGAGGATGGTGAGCATGGGGTGCAAAAGATGGGGGAGTAGGAGAGGGTGCCAGGGCTGGGGAGGGACGCCTCTCTGATTACACCCTTTGTATGGTCTGACTTTAGAGCCAAGTCAGTGCTTCACATGCATCAGTCAATCAGGATGGAGGAAGAACTCCAACGAAATACAAACAGAAACAAAAATTGTGTAACAAAGAACATATTGACCCAGAAGAGGGTGGGCCAGGAAGGAACCATAACTGTGTTCCCCGAATCATCTGTCTTGTGAAAGTACCACCGACCTGGGCACCTTGAAAAACACATTTCTTTCTCTCAGCTCTGGAGGCTGGAAGTCCAAGAGCAAAACGCGGCAGAACGGGTTCTCGGTGAGAACCCTCCTGTGGCTTCCAGACGGCTGCCTTCTTGCTGTGTGTTCACGTGGCAGAGGGGGTGCTCTGGTTCCTCTCCCAATGCGGGGGCTGATCCTTCCTGGGGGCTCCACACTCACAACCTCACTTAACTGATCACCGCCTAAAACCCCAACTCCTAACACCATCACTTTAGATGGGGAGGTTTCAACATAGGAATTTAGAACGGGCGCAATCATTCGCCCATCTTCTAAAGCTAAAGGCAAAAGGACTTGAAAGGTTGTCTAATGGCTAAATCGGTGACAATTTGAACATAATAAATAATGATAATAATAGATTCTAATCCACAGAATAAAACAGAAATTCATGAGTCGATACTGACAGAAGGAAATAATCGAACAAATAACTAAATAAGAAGGCTCTTCCTCACAGTAGGATTGCAAGTGATAAAGGCAGAATTGTGGAGTTATAAAAGCATCATTTGGTACCCAACATCATCATAGTCAGTTCAGGCAGGAATCATCCATGAATGCTAAACTAGTGGATGATGTTTGATTAGAAACAGAATATTTACGTAATCTCAAAGCATCTCCCCACAAGACACATTGATTACAAAGAAAGTAGAACAGTCCATTGGAGAAACCTGGTAGACACTGCCTGTGGGGCGGACCGGCTGGCAGGTTTCCTGAGGTGTCAATCTACACGGGATACACATACACACACAAAACCACACTAAAAATGCACGGGGGTGGCAAAAATGATATTTACTAGGATTCCACTGGAGAAGAGTGCTATTTGTGGATTAGAAATATACTCCAAGGCACTCCCTCTACAACCCAGAAGACTAGCGAATGCTGACTGGGGGTGGGGTGGCTCTAAACCCTGGAGGAGAGGCTCAGTGGCCGCCCTGACATCTCCACTGCGCAGACCTCAGTTCCTCCCTGTAACACATTATTTTTTATTTGAGATTTTAAAAAATTGAGGTACAGTCAGTTACAATGTGTCAGTTACAATGTGTCCATTTCTGGTGTACAGCATAATAGTTCAATCATACATGTACATACATATATTCGTTTTCATATTCTTTTTCTATTTATTTATTTATTTGATGGAGGTACTGGGGGTTGAACCTAGGACCTTGTACAAGCTAAGCATGTGCTCTACCACTGAGCTATACCCTCCTCCGTCATATTCTTTTTATTATAGGTGACCATAAGATACTGAGTATAGTTCCCCGTGCTGTACAGTAGGAATTTCTTGTTTACCTACTTCATGTATAGTAGTTAGTGTTTGCTACTAATCTCCAACTCCAGTTTATCCCTTCCCACCCCCTTTCCCCTCTGGTAACTATAAGTTTGTTCTCTACACCTGTGAGTCTGTTTCTGTTTTGTAAATGAGTTCATTAGGGTCTTTTTTCTTTTTTTTTGGTTCCACATATGAGTGAAATCATATGGTATTTTTCTGTCTCTTTTTGGCTTACTTCACTTAGAATGACGATCTCCAGGTCCATCCGTGTTGCTGCAAATGACATTATTTCATTCTTTTTACGGCTGAGTAGTGTTCCATTGTACAAATATACCACAGTTTCTTTATCCAGTCATCTGTCGATGGACATTTAGGTTGTCCTATTGCAATACATGGTTTTTAAGCATTACAAATATTGGGTCACAGAAGCAAGGAATGATGACTTTGTCCCCTGCACTTGTCACTGCACTGGAACTGTCCCCCACCCCCACCCTCTGACATACCATCCTAATAAATCTGTGCAAAGTTCAGTTTCTTTCTGCCTCCCCAGCAGCCCAGCCCCGGGTTGGGTCAAAGCCCCCTCTTTCTCCCACGGAGCTCTTCACATGCCCCTCAACTTCTGACCCCTCATTTCTTCTTCTGTCTTCTATTTGTCTGTCTCCACATGAACTTGGAGTTTTGACAGCAGGACAAGTTCTTACCCGACTTCCCGCTTTCACACCTGTCCAGGTGCTCTGCACATAAGCACGTGCTCAGCAGATACACAGGTGTCACGCTCTTTTTTTTTTTTAATGGACAGAATTTGAACCTCAGCGATTTTTTGATCAATTTTCCCCACAGGAAAAACTTAATGCCCTATTTTGGGGTTATTTTTGAGTTGAAAGGAGATTTAAGAGATCTTTAGTTTAAAAAGTAATCTGCAACAGTATAACTTTCCTACAAAACTCAAAGCAACGTAGGCAATGTTCTTAGGCAGTTTTGATTCAATAAAAATCTCTTTTTTGGATCAGATACATCTCAAATTAGCTTTAAAAACCAGCATCCTGCTGATAAGTCAACCACCCAGAGTTGTCTTCTTTCTGTTTCCACATTTAGCTAAAAAAAAACTTCTTTATGTATTTCAACGTTGGCAAGAGAGTAGATTTAAAAGTTCTCATTACAAGAAAATAATGTATAATTAAAAAAACAAAACAAAACAAAGCAAAACAAAACAAAACAAAAAAACAATTTCTAATAGAATATTACTCTTTGATTTTCAAGTGTCAAAACTTTCAGATGAATAAATCTGAAGCTTTTTACTGTTTATAATGACAAATGTTTACAAATAAAACTGCTCAATGGAAAATAAGACATTGTGATAGAAAAAAATTCACAGAATGCAGAGGATTCTGCTTCCATACAGGTGTAGGACAAACGCCTGATTTATTAGGACGTAATCTTTCAGACATACAGTATGTGTTAGACGTTCTAGAGACACGCCTGTTGTAAAGCACGTGGAATTCCCTTGTGGCCGTGCAGTCTTTCCCCCAGTACCCTGCCTAGAATATTTGTCATGCTTGTGCACGTCTGTATACCTTGGCTTTAGATGAGTTTTTGCTATATACATATTTTAATCTTGTTTGTTCAACACCCTGATCTGAGATCTTTCTACTATTGTGGCATGCAGAGCTCTGGTTCACTGCTTCCACTTTGTGAGTGTATTACAGTCTATTTAGGTGGACTTAGAGATGATCATATTAAGTGATGTAAGTCAGACAGAGATAGGCAAATATTATATGATATCACTTTTATGTGAAATCTAAAAAAAAATACACATTTTATTTACAAGCCAAAAATAGACTCACAGACTTAGAAAACAAACCATGGTTACCAAAGGGAAAGGGTAGGGGAGGGATAAATTAGGAGTTTGGGATTAACAGATACACACTACTGTATATAAAATAGATAAACAACAAGGATCTACTGTACAGCGCAGGGAACTATATTCAATTTCTTGGAATAACATATAATGGAAAGAATCTGAAAAATATATGTATGTATATCTGAATCACTTTGCTGTACACCTGAAACTAGCATTGTAAATCAACCACACTTCAATAAAAAATAAAATTTTAAAAATCTGTTTATCTGTTCTTTTTTTTATGAGCGTCTGGATGCTGTGTTTGTTTTGTTTTCACTCGTTTGGGGCTTTTGTTTGTTTTTGCTACAATCAACAGTGCTGGGGAGGGGCCTGCACATCTTACTGCGCACGTGTGAGCATTTCTTTAGGGTATGTACCGGCAAGAAGGCTGCCGGGTAGAAGAGCCTCTCCTGTTCCGCTTTACTGGATGTTGTCAGGTCTGCAAGGTGCTTGCGCTGGCTAACGCCTCTAGCTGCGCCCACACCCACCCCAGCACTTGGTATGGTCCAGCTTTTAAACTGCTAACAATCTGAGCACTGATGGGTGTGAGTTTGTTTCAATTTGTCTACGTCTCACACAGAGTGAGGCTTTGCCCCTCCTGGTGTTGGCATTAGCCATTACAGTGGCCTTATCTGTAATCTGTTTGTTTATATGCTTTGCCTATTTTTCTGTTGGGCTACTTTATTATCATTGATTGGCAAGAGATATATGTATATCCTGGGTACAAATGCTTTGTTAGTCACACATGTCGCAAACATCTTCTCCTAGTGTATGGAGTGTCTTTTCACATTTAACTGACATTTTTAGATACAGAGCAATTTCAAATTTTAATGAGCTAAAATTGATCAATTTCTGGTTTTATGCTCTATTATTTTTTTAATCCTGTTTTTTAAAAATTCTTCCCTACCCACTGAATTGATATAATTCCATGAGGCAAATATTTATGGAAGCATTTTTATTTTTTCCCCTAAGTTCCAATGTAGGTCAATGAGAGATTTTTTGGTGGCTTTTCCAGTGATTGCTGGTTATCTCCATAACCAGTGGTATAACTGTCCAAAATGTTAACACGAACTCTTTCTGGCAGCAAAACTTTTTATAAGCATATCACAGTTCAAACAAGATATCCTATCTGTAAGTGATCTTTTTAAAAAGGAAGATGTTCCAAGTGCCTAGGCACCTAGTTAGTATTGAGGACTTGAAGATTAACAATGACTTCGAGTACGCTCTTGGATGCGGATCACACCATAAACCCGGGCCCTGCCCCCGGATCTGCCCATGCTGCTGCTCCCTAAATGCTCCCCACCTCCAGCTACTTACGCGCCTTGCCGCTGTTTCACATTTATTTCTCCCTCATCTCTTTAGCCACATTAAAAACTCCTTCCAGCCAGAGGTAGCTTAAATCACTGCTTTCACTCCCAGCACTCGGTGTAGTAAACAAAAAACTGAGCAATCACTTAGTGAACCCCATTTGGACAGGGTTGTTTAGACTTTCTACAGCTGGTAAATATTTACCTACTGCTCAGAAACCAGCGATCCACATTCCTTTCACTTTCTGCTGGTGAAAAATTCGTCCCTTGGGTTGCACAATATATTAGCCTCACTCTGAAGTTGAGAGAAGTCATTTTTGGACTCTGTCTCTCATTCCTGCCTCTTTCTTCCTGTCTTCTGAGCCCCCGATTCCCCGGTGGGAAGGACATGGCCATTGGCAACTTTCAGGTCACATTCTCCCAGCCTCACTATCCCCAGCAGATTTGTGCAGGGTCCTGAGGGTCCCTGGCTTGGGTCACATACCCACCCCTGTAGGCAGACTCCATGTCAGTGGGAGGGGCATAGAGTGGTGGTGACTTCTGTTCCACAAATCTATTATTCTAGAAGGAATGGGGCAAAGGGTTTCTCCCTTTTTTAAAACCTTTGCATGACACTGATCTTTTCTCAAGTTTTAGAAGGGACAGGAACTTCATAGCACACTTTTCTGTGCTCCTGGCACAGCACTGAGTGCCTTAAAACAGTGCCTCCCTTTTGGGCATAAATGACGAAACAGAGGTCTAGACAGGTAAGTGGCTGCCGTCAGGTTAGACATCTTGAAGACACCCCCAAAAGCTCAGGGCTCCCACGGAGGTGTGGCTTCATGAGATTTGTCCTTAGTCAAAATGAGAGACAACAGTTTAACTTTTTAGTAGCAATACTCAATAACCATATTTCTTTTCTGTATCCAAGCAATAGCCAGTACTGAGGAATTAAATTTATGGGTATTAGAATGATAGTGCCAGCTTCACAGTGTGGTGTATTTATCCGGGGGGGGGGGTCCTCTAATTTCCTTCTCTAAGAACATGGTTGAGTGATTTGGTCCTGCAATTTCACTCTGTGTCAACCACACAGCACTGCTGGGACTCCCTGGGGCAGGACAGCATCTCAGCCACTTTTACGCCTCCACTGCCCAGCCCCAGCCTGGCCCGCCTCCACACGTGGTGGTGGGGTAAATAGCCACTGTTAATTGGAAGGAAATAAGCCAGAACTGTAGGTTCTTCCCCCTCTGGAAGGTAACCCTAAAGGCACACCCAAGCAACTACTTATCATTCGGCACTATGGGCGAGTGAATTTAAGGCTCATGAATATTCGCACAACACAGATAATCTGGACTTGGCAAAAAATTAAACAACGTCAGCAAGGAAAGGATGGGAGCTTGAATTCACGCTGGAAGCAAATGCGTAACACAGACAAGTGGTGAAAGATCGCTATACTCATAGACAGGCAGCACATTTAATGTGGAAAGTTGGCACTTCCACTTTGGGAGCCCCATTCCTCCTTTTGCTTTGACACAACGCTCGGTGTGATGGTTTGTGGTCACGGTCATTTCATACAGTTCTCCACAACATGGGGAGCGTTCAGGCTGGGGTCATCTCCTGGGCGGACCGCATGGGCAGAGAGGGCGTCACGTGAGCTTGTCTCATTCTCTGTCCACCGGTGAGGCCTGACCGCTCCCTGCTTTCCTGGGTAAAACAACAAAGGAAGAGGGTAACGAGGTTGGGGGACCAGCCGGCGCACCTGCGATGCTCAAGAGCATTGTCTAGATTAACACTTTATTTATTTATTCAAAATTCTTATCGCCTGTTGAAGTGCAGTCAGTTTACACTGTCTGTTTCAGGTGTACAGCAAAGTGATTCAGTTATACATACACATCCATAGATGTGTATATATTTTTAGACCTTTTCCATCACAGTTCATTACAAGAAATTGAATATAGTTCCCTGTGCTCTACAGTCAGTCCTTGATGTTTATCTCTTTCATATGCAGTAATATGTGTCTGTTATTCCCCAACTCTTAGATTAAAGCTTTAAACATGCTTCTGAAACACGATTGAAAACACCAATGATGTGTGTGTGTCACATAAGTCGTCACTCGCAAAAGGGATGGTTTCAGAAACCACCCTGGTGCGAGTATAGTTTCATAGCATATTTATACTTAAGAAGCGGAACTTTCTTTGGTGAGGAGCTCGGATCTTCTACCAGAAATAAGAGTCAGACTTACCACTGCTCTGTAATCAATGATCAGTTACCATCTTAGGCTTATACTTAAATGCTACCGAAATTCAAGCAAATGTGAAACTCAAGAGCTTGGATCTGCATACACTGTGGAGTCGCTGGTTCAGCTGCAATTCATAGGGACATTTTACTTTTTACCGATAGGCACTAGGGTGATATCTTTTTAATACCTTTGTAAAGGGAATGTTCTTAATAATGAGAGAAAAACATAGGCTAAGGAAAAAAAAACCCATAAAAAGAGACTTAATCATGACTCAAATTAACACTTGAGAAGTAAAAAAAATAGGACAAAAGGATGAACGTGATGCTGCTTTCCTTGTAGTAACAGCAGTACACCCCTCCAAGGGGCACACAGCACGTATTGGTGGTTGCCACAGCCTCCTGCTCTGCACCTCAACTCCAGAGTCCCCCTGTGCTCGTGCTCGAATGAAGGCTGGGTTGCAGAGGTGTGTCCGTCCTTCCCCTGGGCGGGGCCTCTGCACTGTGCTCCCAGGAGTCAGTCTCTCTCCCACCTCTGTGCCATGGTTAGTTTTACCTGACTTCCGTCAGCCTGGAAGCAGGAGATGGGAGAGAGGAAAGCTGATGCTCTGTGTTAGCCTCGTCTTGGACCCAGCAGCACCGCATCCTGTCCCGGGTCTCCAGGTGGAGGCCAGTACTCCTGCAGTCTGTCGTCTGGGTCTCCCACCCACTCCTGCTCCTCTGTGAGCTCGGGCTTTTTATTCCTCGGGCCTGTTCCCACAGCGGAGATGCGTTTCCCCATTGCCCCAAAGCCCAAGTTTTTGTTGCTCCCCCCACCCCAAAGATTACAGCTTATTTTCCCAGGGAAGATGGGGAGGTGTGTGGGTGGTGGGGGGTGGTTCTTAAGTGGTTGCAGATTCTTTCTTCAGCCCATGCAATGAGGGGCTGCTCGGGACTCTGCCCATCTTTCGGGTCAGTGCCTGGTGGGGTTCAGGGAGAAGAAACTTGCAAGATGGTGCAGGTCTCTCTACCTCTGCAGCTCTGAGGGGCTGCATGCATAATCATTTCCAGGCTTGTTTTGATGTTTTGTTAGGAGATTCTAGAGTAATCTTTACTCTAATGCTGGTTTGTCCTGGTACTAATGCACTGGGCCTTCTTGGATCTCTCCTAAATGTGCTGGGTGTTCAGCCAGGACTGTCCACTCTGGGCGGCTGAGGATGAAGTGCCTCCCAGGCCTGTGTGAGTTCTGGGAATCGCTCTGCTTTCAGCTTTCTGGTTGTTCTGCACATTTCCCATCCTCATGGGGTTTCTCCCTGCAGCAGCACATTCAAGGTGTCCCCATGCGGCTTCCTGCAGTTCTCCCTCCGCAGGGCTCCAGCCTCTCCTCCACTCACCCCCAATGCCCCACGTTAGCCCCTCTGAACTCTGGTCTGTTCCTCAAGTCTCTAAGACAACTGGGTTTTACTTGAGTTTTCCTCCCGTCTCATGGTCCAAAAAGCGTTTCCAGGCAGAAAGCTGTATGATCGCTAAGGCCCATCTCATTGCTCTCCTTTCTCTCAGTGATCACAAGCCTGCGCTGCCTGTGGCCCGCTGTTGGAAAACAGTTTCTTTTTTTTTTTTTTTTCATTTATTCTGTTTTTATTTTCATTTAGTTCCAAATTTTCTTAACTTACTTTGTGAATTTTTACTTAATTTTTATATTATTTAAAGTTTTGTAGTATAATTTCCAAACACTTGGGGATTTTCACCTTTTAGATGCTGATTCTTTTTTTTTTCTGTTTTTAATATCATTTTTTGAGGTATAGTTGATAACAATGTTATGTTACAGAGTGCAACAGTTTCTTTTTTTAATTTGTCCAGTTTTGCAGTTACGATGTGAGGAATCTGTCCAAGCGTCTCCATGTGCCCATCATGGCCAGAGGTGGCGGTTCCTTTCTGGTTGTCTTTAGATCTCCTTTGTGGACGCTGTTCAGTTTCACCAAGTACATCCAGGTGTGGATTTCTTTATTCTTCTCGCTTGGTTTTTCTTACGCCTCCTGTATTTGTGGGTTTATATTTTTTTATCAGTTCTTAAACGTTCTTTGGAATCATCTTTTGAAACATTGCCTGTTCTCCCTTCTTTTTATTCTGTGCTTTTTGGAACTTTACTTTGTCATGACTTTGACATTCTCATCCCAATCCTCCCAGTTTCTAAACCTCTTGTTCACATTGTCCCCCCTCCCACCTTCCCTTTGTGGGATATTCTGGGCAATCTTTTCCTATCCGTCCTTAATCCTAAAATTCTCTCAATTGTATCTCATCTGTTTAACTTTTATTTTGTGTTTTTACTTCAACAATTTTTTTTACAGTTTTATTGAGATGTAATTGATGCACAAAAACCTGCACGTATTCAACGTATACAATTTGAAGCGGGTGGATCTGTGAATATACCTGTGACACCCTCACCACAATTCAACAATGACATTTTTCAAGTGTTCCCTTTGGTCCTTTTTTGTTTTGAAGCAATAAAAACATATAGAAAAGTTTAACGCTAAGTGAAATGAAAACCCTTTTATTCTGAACCGCTTGAGAATAAGTTCCTGATTTGATGTCCCCTCACCCGCAGGTGCTTTAGAGGGTGTTCCTGCAAAGACTGTCTTCCTACGTGTCACTTACAATCATCAAAGCAAGGAGGTTACTTTTGTGACATTACTCCCATCTTATCTTCAGATCTCATCGATTTTTGCAAATTGCCCCGATGATATTTAATACAGTGAAAGGACCCAGTTCAGAATCATGCATTGTATTCAGTTGCTAAGTCTTTTTTCTTTTTCTTTTCTTCAGTCTGAAACACTTCCTCAGTCTTTCCTTTCCATAAGTTTGACACTTTTGAAGATTAAAGGCCAATTGTTTCCTAGTATGTCCCTCACTTCTTTGGTCCCTATTTCTTAGGGTTAGATTCCTTAGGGATCTGTGACAGGATTAGCACAGAAGTGATGCTGTTTCTTCTTACTGCATCCTTTCAGGTGGCACACAATTTTGATTTATCCCATTACTGAATATGTTTACTTTCATCAGTTAAGGTGGAGTTTTCTAGGCTTTTCTGCCAGAAATTACTCTTTTCTACTACATACATACATACAAAATGAGTAAGTATTTTCTGGGGAGGAACTTTGTAGCTATGATATACTGTTTCTCTTAAATATTTCCATGTATTCATTCATTTGTATTTGCACAGACACATTGATTCCTGTTTCATTCTGTGACATAATCTATCATTATTGTTAGATTAATTGGAAGCTCATTGAATCTCTGACTTGTCCAATGGAAGCTCATTACATGGTGCAAATTCCATATTCCAATAAAACACCAAGGAGTTAATCTGTCTGTCTGTCTGTCTATCTATCTATCCATCCACCTACCTGCGTACCTATCTATTTTGGGGATCATTCTAGTTGTTTTTCCTCCATGTAAGTAACCACCTTCTCTGACAGTGAAAGTCAGCTCCATCCCCCTTCGTCCACTTGCTTGATTAGTTCCCTGCTCCCAGCCAGCACGCTGTCCCTGCTGCAGGTCTGTGCTATCCTCACCTCCCCTGCAGGTACCCTTATTATTCCAGTTCTGAGTCTCCACGCCCCCTGCCCCCGACACGTGCAGAAGCCCTCTCACAGTGCTCGTGCTCTGGCAACCTCGTCCACTCGTCTGTGGCTCCTCCCAGCTCATCTCACTTGGGCCCATCACCCTAGGGTGATGTCCTAGCAGCCTGCTCATGTTGTGAGTCTCTGTGTTGAATTGCCCCTGTGGGTGGATGCCCTCCTCACGCTGGCCTGATGGCTCCCTGCCTGAGCTGGCTAACCTGCACCCTTCTGAGCTCTGACGGCCTGTGCTGGGCAGACCTCCTACAGGGCTTGGGGTGTGATACTCTTTCTGGGCCAGCACAGCCCCTGCTTCCCTTCTCCCGCCCCATCACCACCAGTGCCCCCGAACGGTTCAGGGCAGATGGTTAGGGAAGAGGAGGGGAGCTGGGGCTCTGGTCACGGGGAGAGTCTCTTCTTGTCTCGAACCATCATCTCTTATTTCCTTAAACATTTCACTTATTTTTGTTTTTCATAATTCTAATATCTGAGTCCCTTAGGAGGCGAGTCTGCAGGTTGTGTTTTTTGGAATCTCAACTACAGTGGTTTCTTCTCTTGTGTATTTTGTGATCTTTGATTATAAGTTCACAGTTGGTTGATCTTAAACTGAACAATGTGGGGGTGAAATCTGAGGACACCCTTCCAGGAGCTGTGGTTCAGTCTGGGAGATTCATGTTCATATTCTCTCACCTCAGCGGAATCCGCCCAAGAACTTATCTCCTTAGGGAAATCTGCCTCTCCTATGCCCACCAGCTGGAACTCAGGCTCCCCCTGCCCCTTCTTGATCTCTTGAAGATTTAATTTCTAAAACCCAGCAATACAACAATGAAAAGTATTTTCTGTAGAGTGTTATATAGGAGAGAGGAGCCCTAGCATTTTCATTCCTTTGTATTAATAGAAGACGGAGGCGTCTATATTCGCTTTTAACTAAAAACAAAGCTAAGCTTTTAAGATTTTCAGTAGGATATGCATGAAACTGTAAGCTCTCTTTAGGAGGCCGTCCTAGGTCTAACCATTTACACTCACATATGTCACACTTGGCAGCAGCTTCATTTAGGGGGACAGAGAAGAAACACGTGCTACAGCAGGGCAGCACCAGGGGCTCTTGGCTGGTCCACACGGGCACACATAAGCTCCCCGGAGAGTTGATCTTGGGCTCCTCGAATGCAGCTCAGGTGCAAGATGAGGCTGTGGGAGCTGCCCTGGCTTAGAAGCCCTTGACCATGGGAACCGACATCTCTCATACCACCTACTTGAGTTTATCTTTCAGACCCCCACAATCAATTAAGAGAGAGCAGAAGGCCCAGCTTCCTGACGGATGTTTAACAGCTATTCACTCCTCTCAAGTCATAAGCAGTGTACCAGTCAGAGGGCATTTTTAACATAAGCAATGCTGTTTTATAACATAGTTGACATTCCACCTTCATCTGGTTTCTAAGACAAGTTGGAAAGTCAGCCCAAAGTGAAATTTGTCCAAAGAGAAGAAAAAAGGGACTTGTTAAACCTTTACTTACAGTAATTTATTAAGGTCTTCAACTATTTGGTGTCCATGCTCAGAATGTTTTCCAGTGCTTGTTTGATGAAAAACTGTTAAGAGATTCTTGTCCTAGAGAAATTCAGTTTTAGGTGGTTCATAACTGAAAGGGTGTCTTTCCTCCATTATAACATGGCTTCAAAGTATCTGAGATTGTTTCATCTTTGTGAATTTGTTTTTCTCCCAAGCATCCTTCTCAAGATCACCACTGAAACCATCCTGAAAGACACCTTTTGAGTTGGGAACTCCATTATCCAGTTAAAAAAATAATGAAAGGTGATTGGAGGTTCAAGCCATTTAAAAATCTGGATATGTTGATATGCTTTCTGATGAAGAATTAGTCAAGATTTCTTACAAAGATTAGTACTATTTCTTCTCTTTTTTTTGCAGTGATTACACACAGCTAAATCAAAAAAGTTTTTTGGTTTTTATTTTTTAGATGAGTATTGCCCACATTAGTTATTAATCCAGGAATGTTTATTTTTTCAAACATTTTATATCAAAGAATTTCAAACATACATATAGTAAATATTCTTTCAGCCAGCAACATGTTACCACTAAGTTTTATGACACTTGTTTCAGCGCATGTCCATCTCTCGGTCCACCCAGAAATCCACCTCTAGCATGTGCTGTTGGCGTTGTTTACTAACTGGTGTGAGCACCTCCACTTTCACACCTGTCCATGCTGCCCTCCCTCTCCTCTCTATGGTTGTCAGGGACATCTTCTTAAAACACAAATTCTATCATGTAACTTCTGTTATTAAAACCTTTCAACACTTTCTACAGCTTCAGAAAATGCTCTGAAGTCTTTAACGCATTCTGGCCCTCGCGCACCTTTCCAGCTCATGGTTTACGGCGACCCTTCTTCATCTAATACTCAGCGCCCATGTGGACTGCTCGCAGTTCTGGAATCGCTGCAAGTCATTCGACATCTCTGAGTCTTTGCTCAGCCTTTTCTTTCTACCTAAAATGACTATCATTTCCCCCTAGTCCCCGCTTTCACTGTTACTGAATCACCGTTGTAGCTTGTGTGTACTTAGAAACCTAATTACATTCATCCCCGCCCCCCAAACTGCCAACAGGCCAGAAGTGGCCCTCGGCCTTCTCCGACCCACTGTCTTGTCCCCCAGGACTCTCGCGCGCACGTGAGCCCGGGTCTAACTGTCTCGGGGCACCTGGCGCGGCGCTCAAGGCCCCGGCTCCGGCGCACCTGCCTCCGACCGCAGACCCCGGCAGTGCGCATGCCCGGCGCCGCTCGGCCCGCCGGAAGGACGCGGCCCCTCGGACCGCGAGCCCGCTTCGCCCGTCAGTCCGCAGAGCAGTTACTGCCCCCGACTCCGCACCGTACAGTACAAGCGCAGAAACCAGGTTCAGACCCCATTACAGGGCGCGGGACCCACTACCTCTCACTTCCAACGGGCCATCCACCGGCCGTAAAGCCCGGCGCCAACTGCTGCAAAAGCGCCTTACGACAGAGCCCGGTGCCGAACTACGGCCGGCAACCGCCCCCACCTCTGCTTTAAACATTGGCGTTTCTGGAGCCGAGCTTGGCGGCCGCTCGCGTGTTTGCCTTCCGCACTCGGCCTGCGTCGTTCGAAGACGGCCCGGAGCCGCCGCGGCCTGAAGGGGAGGGCCCGCGCCGACGCCTCCCGGCCGCCATCATCCCGGCGTGCACCGCGGCGGCGGGCCGAGTCGGCGGCCATGTTGCGATAGTTTGTTGTTTTCTTCCTGCAGAGGAGCAGGCCGGAGGGGCCCGCGACCCGCCGGGCGCGCCCGCTCTCCGCTCCCCGGGCCTGGCCCGCCGTCCCCCGTCCCCCATCCTCCGCCGCGCATCCCCGGGCCCCGGCTGGCCCGGCGGCCCACCAGCTGGCTTGGTGGGGCGAGGCTGAAGGCCGGGCCCAGCGAGCACCATGGCCGCCGCCCTGGGAGCGGGCGGAGGAGCCGGCGCCGGAGGTACGTGAGGCGGCCCGCGCAGGAGGCCGCGGCGGTTCCTCTCCGCGCCGTCGTGGTGCCCTTCCGCGCCTCGGCCCTTGGGAGGCTCGCGGGGTCCTCTGCCCTCTGCGTGACGCCTCAGGCTCACTTGAGGGGCGGCGGGCGGGGAGCGGCGGCCCGGCCCGCCCCGGGCGCCCGTCAGGGGAGGGGGTGTCGCCGCGGGTGGGGTCGTCCTGCGAGTGGAGGTCGAGGGCAGCCCCAGTGGTCGCCCTGGCGGAAGCACGTTGTGAAGGGATGTACTTGGGTGGCAGTCCTGAAAGTGAGGGTTCTGAACAGAGAATCTCACCGAGCTCGTCAGTTTTCGCACCAGCTCCTTAGTTGTGTGACACAAATAGATCAGTGGCTCGTTATCAGCATCTTAGAGAGGGAGGCGGGACAGAAGGGGTTTGGACACGGAGGCAGTTCCTTTGGGTCGTTTCTCTCGTCCAAGCATAAACGGTTTTGACAGGGCACCTAACACACTTAAGGTAAAGTCACTAATGGTTGAAATCACATTTTGTTGGTTGAAGTTATGTTTGTTTTTTAAAAACACTTGAAAGTGACTTATGACTATCTGATGACTTTGATAAAGGAGACCCTTAAATGATAAAGCATGAACAACAGCGTTTGAGATTATTTCTCTTTGTCGAAGTGTTGGACGATTCTGCTGTGTGCTCCAGAGGTTTTCTTACTAGTGCTTACTTACGAGGACACTGCGGCGATCCTGCCCCGGAACCGCGGCCGGGAGTTAACACGTTCATTCTCATGTAAGGGGGAAGACCCGCCGCCACTGGACACAGAAGTGTCGCTTCTGGCAATGTGATTTGGTGTATGCCACTTTTCTGTCACTTAAAAGTACATTTTTTTGCGTATTAAAGCTGAGGCTTTCTAGTTAAATTTTGAAGATACATCGTTTATCTTCTTGGTTATTTTCTGGGAGTCAAAATCATGGTTTTGGATCATTCTCAAAGAGTAGTCTGGGAACTCTTGGGTCAGAACTGTTTTCATTACTGTTACTAATGTCATTTGCACGTCGCGCTCTTTGACTGTTGTCGAGTCTCCCAGAGGCTGTAGGACATGTGATGACGACGTCGTACAATGGCTGATGGAGTGTGTGCATGCATATTTTTTCAAGTTTCCCCTT